>NC_089652.1:29406785-29713392 GCF_037042795.1 Molothrus aeneus
TGGCACTGCTACTCTGAAGGAATAATTTAAATCCTGTAAATAACCAAGCAATTAAAAAGAACACATGAAAAAGCTGTGCTAACAACCAAAGTAATTATACATTATCCCAAACTGTATTTTCAGAGAATGTTTGACATTACTACCGGCGTTACTACTGCTAACTGAACAGAGCAACAGGCTGCCAGGGCTTTAAGCAAATTGTATCTATTAGTTTTGGCATTCTTCCTAGCAGCCAGGCATTAGCAGTGACAAAAAATCATTTAATATGGCTAATCATGGCAATTTTCTGCACAGTTTTGTTTTCTGGTCCTTCTTCTATAACCAAGGAACCAGAAAACAACCTGCTTTCCTGCACCAGACAGAGCTCATGAGAAAGTTTTTTTTCTATTGGGTACTCACTTAGGCCAATCAAAAATGACAACAAAAAAGAGGGCAGAAGACATCTCTGTGGTGCCAATAGTTCAGGAAGGTGAGTTTTCCAGGAGGAAATCTAGAGGGGTAATAGCCAGACTGATAATGTGGGAGAGAGGATCTCAAAGAAAAATTTGAAGTCCTGCACTAGGTGCACCTGACAAAGTGACTTCTGCAACCCAACCATTCCTCCAGTCCCATCTGTTTCACAAAACACTTTGTCTCCTTGTACCACAGCAATTCTGCAACTTCCAGTGAGTTACTTAGAGCTGATCCTCTGAAAATTCATTCTGTAATCCAAGGATTCATCACTATGGAAACTGCTTATAATCAGTACTTTTTATAGTTTAAAACACCCAGCATCAACAAAAGGTATTGTAACTTCAGCTGATAGCTACTGCATTCCCACTGGAGATTGTCAGCTCTGGAAAGGGGACATGCATCTCCCTGGTATTTAAGGGAATGGATGATATGAAGGTATCTAATTAAGCTCCTAAATATGAGATGAGCTCTGCTGACGTACAAGGATGAACCTGTGACACCACACAATGAGTGGTGGGTCCATCATGGGCAATGGCATCAGCCCAGCTCAGCCACCTGCTAAGGTAAGGATGGAGAGAAAGTCCTCCTGTGCTCTTCCCACTCTCCCAGTGCAATAAAGTCATAAGGCTCATCTGATTTGATAAATCATGATCAGTTCTTTTAGACAGGCTTGATACCTTCTGTCCTGACAGCATTGGCCAAGATCAGTGCCTGAGCCTTGTCTTTGGCAGGGGAGGATTTACAGAACCACATCAACCCACAGAGCTCACCAGCAGTGTCTAACCACAGAGACAGAAGAGCAAGTGAACAAGACAGGAGTGCAAAAAATTTGAGATGCTGGAGGGAAGCCTGAACATTTGAATTGACCACTTGGGTCTGCTACAGCCAAGTGCAGTCCTGCTCATAGCCGAGGAGCTCCCCTTGCTTCTGCTCATCTCCGAGATGTTCCTGTGGAGGAAAAAAGGCTGAGGACAAAACCGAACTGTACCTGTGGCAGCTGGGAAAAACACTCCAAAAACAGTGAAGAAGGACTCCCCCTGGCTGTAGTCTGGCAGGGTGTTGTTGAACATCAGCTCTTGGGAGTAGCCAACGAAGCCGCGCTCTGTGGAGACATGGAGGGCGAGAGGAGAGCCCCAGGAGCCACCAGGGCTGCAGGAGCCCCCCAGATGCTCTCAGCACCACCCCCCTCTAAACACATGCACCTGCAGGGGCTGCCTGCAAGCACCACCTGAAAGGACTAACATCAACTTATATGGTGGGGAGAAGGTAGAAACCAGGGCTGCCACTCCTGCCCCATCTTTCTAAGGTCACACACACAAGTTTTGCTTTGCAAACAAGTTCACAGAAGACAAGGGAGGGGGAAAGCGATGGGTGGGATACCCATATCATGCACCTGGTTTGCTGGGTGTGTAATGGAGGATCCTGCTCCCTCACTGCACACTTGAAGGATGGCTCAAATCCTTTCACAGACCTCAATTTGTTAGGAAGGGTTAAGCCTGACAGCTGGCATGCAAAGCATTAATTAGGAAAGTTTTCAGGTGCCTATAGACAGAAAAGATAACTCACAAAAGCAGGTTAAGGAATTAATGCGTGTGACTATAATAATTTCATTTTTAACAGGCAACATTGCCTTTTGTAGAATATCTTGATCTGTGGAAACTTCTCCTCCCTGTCAGTAATCCAAATGCTTATGCCAGCTGGGGGTGGAAGGTGAGCAAAGTCGGTTCCTTTTTTTCTTCTGCCACTACAATCTATTTCCACAAGACATGTGACTCCAATAACTTGAATTTTCTCATTAGCAGGCAGGATGTTGTTTATGGCCGCACAGGGTGATGGCCAGAAATTAAAAAGAGACTCCATCAAAGCTGTCCCATGCCTCAAAGACAACATTAATGATGTTTGGACAATAGATTAAAACAGAACATTAAATCAGACCTCTGAGCACAAGACATATCCATTTAAAGTCTCAGAATATAACTAACCACAGAGCTTTGAAGTTTTCACAGAAAACCCTACAGATAATCAAAAGTTTCCTACTACATCTGCATTCATTGTGTTGCCCAAACATGGATGGAAACACACTGACAGAAGAAGTGTCCTGCTGCTAGGCTTTGTAAAAGCACTGGCTCTCTTTGCTAGGAACAAGTCCCAGATGAGATTTACAGGGAACAAGCTCAGTGCAACACACTGACCTCTGGACCTCACAGATGTCTGCAGAAAGTGCAGTTTCTGGAGAAATAGAGGGGGAATTTGTGTAGGCTGTATGTTCCTATAAGTCCAGACCCGTGTGGCTTCAACCAGAATTGATGCTCATGACAGCACAGCCCATGGCCAGTCTGCAGAGCTCCCACCAAACTGCTTGAGGGAAATGTTGGTCCTTGGCCAAGGAATTTTTCACCAAGTATGTGCTCCTCAGAGAAATGTTAATTTTTCATTTTAAAACTGAACAAAATACCCATCTCACCCCACAAAGATCTGCAGACCTTCTCCAACCAGAGCTTTGAAGAAGCAGCATCAAATACATCCATGCCACTTGATAAAAGTTTTCCCACTGATTCATAAAAATCTCCAGTGGAGGGAACTGTAGCCTCTCTTGATGGCTTACTCTCACATATTCCTATCATTCAGGTTTTCCCTAATCACAAATTTTCCTTTTCATACCACTTGCCCAGTTTGTGGAGGCCATCTGAAATCCTGACCCTCTCTGCCAGGCTGCTGTGAGTTCTTCCCAGCTGGGGTTCATCTTCAGAGTGAATCTGCACTTTCCCTTTTCCATCCTCCAGGAAGTTAAGAAAAATGCCAAATAACATCAAACCAAAACCAGACTGTTGCAGAACCTCACCAGGCACAGCATCCTGCTTTGTAAGCAAACCATCTCCAACTGGGGTCTTCCAATGGTGTTTTGGGGCTATATAATTCAAATGAGGCACTTTGGGTGCCTTCTGTTTCCTTCCTCATACAAAAGGCCAAGTGTGCAGACCAGTTAACAACCAGGCTACATTTTCTGTGGTACCATTTTGGCCATATTATGGCCACACACCGACCATGAGACCCTGAGTCCAATGTCTGACCTGCACCTGTGTGCCTCTGAGCCCTATCAACCTTGAGAAATTAAATGATCCCCTAGTGCTCCATTCATTTGCATGTTGTTCCCTTTCCTACTTTATTTCCCTAGGTGGAAGTCCTCAGTGGAAGAGACAAAAGCCCAAAGCCATGGCAGATGTCACTGGCACCACAGAAAACAACAGTCATGGGTTTGTTGAAAGAGCCACAGGATGTGCCTACAACGCTCTCCCACTTCTGCTTCCTCTCCCCACAGCTCTGGCAGGTGAGAGGCCATTGCACATTTCCCTTGTATAAAGAAACCAGGAACCTTATTGACTAATTAAAGAGAAGTTCATCCAAATGTTAGTTGTTATTGCACCCTCATTTCTCACTCAATCACCCTCCTGTGAAGCAAACCTCCCATCCCTTTTGATCAGACTAGGATCTGCAGTCACCACCAATTTAGGGGCACATGAGCATGGGGCTGAGGACAACATGCTGGGAGCATCTCCTGCCTGCCCACGTGCCTGTGACCAGTGCAAGACGTCTGTGACCTTTCAGCTTATTAATATTAATGCCACTAATTGTAGCTGACAGGGCAATTGGGCTAAAAATCATCCAAAACAAAACAGGAACCAGCAACGGAGACGGATCGGTGAAACCAGCAGAGGCCTCGGTCAGTTGTTTGCAGAGTCAATTATCCACATCCCATGGAAAGTGCACTTCAAAAGGAAAAGCTTCGGAAGGAGGAGGGAAGGAAATGTGATAGGGTCTATATTTGGCACTCTGATCTTCAAACGAGGCAAGATCATTTTATACATTTTTCTGTAAGGAGATCTTTTTCTCCTTTCTCTTTTTCAAACCAGATTGCTCCCTCCTTGTTCATTACAAAATGTTTGTCTGAAAAATTTTGCTCTCAATCAATTTATGCAAACCCACAGCCTCTAAATCCTGCCTTTAATGATCCTGCTCTCAGCTGGCTTGCAGAGGGCTGGAGCTGAAGTGCTATAAACAATCTTCCCTGTGTCATCCTAGAAGAAAAGAATCCGGTTCCTTCTCTGTGCCATGTCAGCCTTATGGGAAATGCACAATAAAGAGCAGTAACAATTTATTTTCATCATTAGATACTCAATAAGTAGAAAGCAAATAATGCATTTCTCAAATGGTTGAGCTGATCTAAATAAGCAATAGGGAAAAAATTACTCAGAGCAACATCTGAACTATTCCTGTGATTCTTCACAAATCAAGTCCTTCCAGTTGCTCTTACTAAAATGATAAACAGTAAAAACCACCCAACAAGTTTGAAATGGAAGAGCTTTCAGGACAAGCATCCTCCATTCACCTGCGCAGGGGGATCACAGGAGCCTGTACACCAGCCTAATGTAGCCAGAGGAGGAGGAGGAAGATGGTCACAACTCTGATGTCTTTCTATCCGTCACAGATGCCTGGGAGGAGGCACCAGATTTCCTCTGCTGCATCCCCTCTCTTCCCCGGTGGGTTTGGGCTTTTCTTGTACTTTCTCCTGCCTCTCACCCTGTGGAAGAGCATGAAACCATGAGGTTTTTGGCACTCAGGACTCCCCTTATGAGGGCAGCCCCTCCATGAAGCCCAGGGTTCCAGAATGGGAACTCAAAGAGGTTGGAGCAGGGGCTCAAGGAGAAGCTGTGGTTACACAGGGTCAGGCCATTATGCAACAGCACAGAGCACGGCAGCACTGCCAAGTTCCAGGCAACCTGGAGCTCATTACAGATTAGTTAAGTCTTGGCCAAATTCAATAAGCCTGTTCACAAGCTTAAGGTTAAGTAAAGCCTGGCACCGAGGCAGGGGCTAAATAGTGCAAAAATGGAAAACCACCTTAAGAAAAAGCTCCCTGAAGACAGTCCCATATTGCACTCTGCTTGTGATTAGAGATTTTAATTACAAAGGTGAATGGTGAAGGCTTGAAATGGTGAGATTTTTTTTCTTTTCCAAAATAAGTGAGCCCACACATTCCCTCCTGGAAGGTACTTGCTGAGATTTGCTTTCAGGGGAACAGCTGGAAGTGTTTGTCTTGCAGCACATTTCCCAGGTCTGACCTCAGCATTTTCAGGATCCTGTGTGATGTGTAAGACGTGGAGTGCCAAAGAATAATTATATATCCTTGGCATAATTATCTCTGCTCTCTATCTTTTTCCCATTTCTTCTTCCACCACTAAACCCTTCTGGCATAAGTTCTGAATTCCAGCTGTTTGCCTTGGATGCCAGTCCAAGCACACACCCAGAACGAGGTCCTGGTGTGGGTGCTGCAGATATCTGAGCACACCACTGTGGAGAAACCGGGAATGGTGCTCACAGCCATCCTCATCTGAACACACAGTAACATAAAGTTCCACTCCTCACCAACCACATGGTTACATTTTCCCTCTCCAAACTCTTAGCCAAGGGCAAGGTGCAAGTCCAGAACTTCGGAGCTGTTGACTCCCCCTTGGGCAAGTCAAGCCCTGTCAAGCTGGTAACTCTCAGAGGCTGTGGTCTATCAGGTGACTGTTGGGTGTCCTAAACCAAATTGATTCCTACATAGGCTGGAGTGCTCTGCAGCAGGGAAGGAGTGAAATTCTCCCCCCAAAAACCCCTGAAATACAAATTCTTCTCCTGCCTGCAGAATAAGCTCAACCATAGTCTGGTGGTGACCAAACTCTCCCAAACACACATACAACCCACAGCTTATCACATGAGAGCAGCATATTCACTTGTCAAAGGAAAGTTAGGCATGTCTGCCTTAAATGAAGTGACATGTGGATGCCAAAGCACCACTAGCAGTAGGTTTTTCAGCATCTCAGTGAGCAACTGCATATGCACAGGGTTCACCATCCACACAGGAACTGTGGATGTGCATAGATGGGTGCAAAGCCATGAATGGTGCCCAAACCCCAAAGACTTTATCTTTCTGTTCCCCAAGCCCTCATGCAAACACTGAAATTTAACTTCAGGAGACAAACAGCACAGGATCATGTGATGTAACAGCTCTGAAAGATGCTGTGCACCAGCACAGCCACGTTCTGGGTGGCTCTGGATTTCCTCAGTGAAGTGCTGGATGTGCCAGAAGATGACATGGGTCCAGCTGACCACAGCCACAGCCCTGCAGTGACACACGGGGCAATGGGCACTGAAAATGGTGCACCTCTCCAGTGGATTGGCATAATCAAAGAGGCATGAAGAGGGCACCATGGTCACAAATAACACTTGAATCACCTTTCCCAACAGAATGAAAAATCAATCAAAGCAGTGCAGTCACAAGCCTCCACATCCCTCCATGCACACACCTGGCTTCCTGTGTTTGGGCTCATTTAACAGCAGCATTAACAATCACATTCCCAAGCTCTTCCAAGGCTGGCCTGTTCCTGTAGCCATGCCTTCACAACTACCCAGCTCCAGCTCCCAACATCCTCACAATATTTTTTCCCAGGCAAGTCCAACACTACCACTGCTGATCCCAGGCACTGCCCTACAGCTGCCAGCCTGGAACAGGTCAGGTGCAGGCAGAAATGTATGAGAAAAATGTGGAAAGTTTGGGAAGGAAAACAGGCAGAGGGCGGTAATGCTGGAGGGGGAGAGAGGACAGTGTGGTGGGTTTCTCATGCTGCCAGTCCACTACTCAGTCCACTTGCTGTGGGCTGGCACTCAACCTGCAGGATGCATTAACAGATTTTCACCAGAAAGTCCCAGTTCTCCAAGGGAATGATGAGGGAACTGATGAGTCATGGAAGCAGAGGGCGCTGGGCAGCAGAGCCACGCTGACAAGAGCAGAGAATAAACATGACCTTTGCTGAACTTGTACAGGAATACAAAAATGTTTTAACACCTTCCAGGACATCTCCTGCTTCACCTTTGGATAGACAGGTTTTGGCTGGAAGACTGGGAAGAAGCAGAAGGAAGCTGAAGAGCTGCAGGGAGCAGAGCATGAGGAGATGGGGCAAACTGATGAGGTTGATGCCCCTGTCTCCTACTGCTGGACTCACCCACCCAGGGGACCACATGCACCAAACCCAGGCTGCCCTTTTCTGCAGCTCCAGTGCAACACCTGTGCCATGTGAGTCAGCATGCAGCACTGCACATGTCCTGCAAGCCAGGAGCACATCAGCTCCACGTTGGACTTGTGGACAGCAGCACAGCTCCATAGCTGGAGATGGGGTGTGTGCAGCCCAGCCCAGACAGAGAACAGCAAACACAAGATCATTCCCTCTCCATATGTCACAAATGATGTCATGACTTTGCTTCATCTCAGTCCTCGGGACCACATCCTGCCTGCAGGCAGCTCCCACAGTCTACTTTAAGAATTTCTACTTTATTTCTACTTTAAGAATCTCAAACTGGGCAAGGGAAAAAAATAGAGAGGAATTTTTCTATTGAACACATGCCGGTCAATGATTGTGCAGAGAAAAGAATTACAAAATTAACACATCAACATGTGGCCACACTGACAGTGCAGATAGGCTGCAGAGCATCTGCCTGAGCTGCCAGGGCACTGAAAGATGCAGGATGTGGGAGCTCCTCAGCTCCTGCTCTACCCCACCCCAACCCATGTTGCTGTTGGCAACCCTTAGCAGAAAGTACTGGGAGAGGAGGTAAGAATGCAAAGGAACTCAATTCCCTCTGTAATTTCATCCCTAAATGCCAGCTAAACACATTAATGATCAAAAGGGCTCAGAGTGACCACAGACCCCAAGCCCCAGGGAGCAGAAGCAAAAGCAGCACCTCTGCCACTGCTGTGACCCCAGAATGTGTCAGAACGATGCCAGCTGAAAATTGCCACAGCCAGCATCGCCCGCTCCTCACAGCAAAAGGGCCAAACCAAAGCTGAGCAGCAAGAGGCAGCCCAGGGTGGGGAGAGGAGCTCATTGCTATTTTTCCACTTGTGAACAAATAAGCTCCTATGTTATCATCAGCACTGGGGAGATTGTTTCATGAATCAGGACAAACACCACACTTACGTTTCAAATTCATCAGAGCAGCAAGTAGCAAAAAATAGACAGGTTTTAGTGGGAAAAAAGTTTGGCAAGAGGGTGGTGGGGAGGAAGGATAAGAGCAAATTTCAAGAAAGCAGGGAAGGAGTTCCCTTGCCCAATACTTTCTCTGCACCCACAATAAAGCCATCAAACCTAAAAAGAGAGAGTATGCACAGTCTGTAATTGAAGGAGCGAAAGCCACAGTTAAAACAATCTAAAAAGGCCAAGCCCTGAGAAAAGCAACTGGAATCCCTTATCTTTTGATGGAAAAGAATGTGCTCCCTGAGATTAATGACGTGTTTACCCGAAAGGAAATCGCCGCCCTTCTGAAGCAGCGAGTGTTTGTTCCTCCCCAGTCCCTGTTTTCTGCTCCGGAGCTGATCTCCCAAACCTCCTGTTTAAAGTCAACACACAATGCGGCTTCCTGCTGCTGGGGGCTCCGGGGGATCCCACCATTAACCCTGTCCCAAAAACCACCTTCCACCTCACCTGCGCATCCCCACCAACAGCGGCAGAGACAAACCCGGGCTATTTAAATGGCATTTAGGGCAGGAGCAGCACCGGGACGGATCACCCCGGGCATAAACACGGCTCAGCCGAGCAGACAAATGGGCAGGCGGGGATGCTGAGGGCGCTGTCGGGGGACAGCACTCTGGGCCACCTCTTCTCAAATTGCTCCGGGGCTCGGCAGCTGTCCTGCAGGTCAGCCTGCGGCAGGATGCCTCTTGGAAAGAGGCTGAGCATCAGCCAGTGCGATGCTCTGCTGTGTTAGAGGAGGCTCGGGGAGACATGGGATCTCTGCTCTGAATACCCTCAGGCGAGCAAGAAAAGCTGCAGCAGAAGCGCCAGGGCCGATCTGTTTGGGGAAACCCGGAGAAAAAAGCGTCATCATCCCTTTGCGTATTTATCCTTTTTGGTAACTGCACCCCCGTCTCCTCGTGGAGCATCCCGGCCATGGGAGCCATCAGATGACGAGCACCTCCTCTCCCTGAAGGCAATGGACCTGCAGCACTGGGTGCTAGCCAGCAGCTAAAAATAGCATAAAAGGCAGAATAAACAAAGGGAGCTGCTTAAATCTGTCTCCGATGTTTGTCTTTAGCTAATGGAGCAATTTTCATGTGCAGGACGCTGTCACCTCTCTCAGATCAGGAGGCACTCTATGCTCCCCCCAGCCACACCACATCTCCTGCAGGACGGGACAGGGTAGGAGGAAATGCTAATTTCTGCCCAGCTCCCCTGTGCCTGCTTTATCTCTGCCTCAGCCTCTGGGGAAAGTGGAAAACCACTAATGTACACAAGAGCACACTCAGAGCCTGCACAGACAGCTCCTCATCACAAAGGCACTGCTTAAATAAAGGAAAACTTAGGAATGTGCCCGTGGAAGTAGCTAGCAGAGCTCTTTGGCACTTACTCTGGTAAGTGGGGTTTACTAGGTTGGTGGGGTTTAATAATTAAAAAAAGAAAAAAAAAAAAAAAAAGAACATTTTCTGCAATTAGACACTCTGAAATTCTGGTCAGGAAAAAAAAAGTAAGGGACTTTAACACAGGTGTTTCAACTTTTTAAATTCTTATGTTTTGCATTATTTAATGCTAAGCACTAGACTTGCTGTAATATATAAATCCTTCCATTACTATTTGATTTCTTTGATGTGGTATTTTCAGCCTGGCTTGTTCAATGGTATTCAAACCAGCTGGTAAAAATTATTTTATTCATTGCAAAGAGGACAAGAACTACAGTGTCCCTTGCTCCATCCTTCTTCCAGGAAAACAGTTTCCATCAATGGGGTATCATTATCAATTACAGAATGGTATTTCTTGGAAGTCATGCCCAGAGAGCCCAGCTGTGGGAGGCTCTGGAGAGCTTCTCCAGTGAAAAGCCCTAGGCCTGAGAGATCAGAATTTAGGCTGAGTCAAGGCACAACAATTGGAGGAAAATGAGTGGCAGTGCAGTGGTGATGACACACATCCTTTGGACTTTGGAGTGGCCTCCCCTCCATCTCAGAGCTGCTCCGTGTATTGTTTGGGACAAAGCCCAATCCACGCTGATCAAATCCCCATCTTTCAAAGGAAAAATGATACAACTTAATCCACCAGATCCTGCCATGAGCCTTCTGCCATCCTCATGACTACAGCATCCCATGCTCCCAGCTTCCCATAATAAATTATGGATATATTATCCACATGACAGTGGTACTTCAAAAGAAAATGATTCCTTTTGTTGACTTTTTAATTTTGTATCTAAAATGATAGCTTGTTTTCATTTTTGGAAGGTTTTCATTATCCTCTATATGCAACACACACACAGCTACAGCCTTAAGTCTGGCTTCAGAATGCAAATCAAACCAAACAGCATTTGATTTTGGAAAGGTTGAGCAAGATGTTGTCACCTAAAAGGATTTTTTGTTTGCTTGTTTGAAACTATTAATTTAATTCTGTGTAAGTCATATAATAGATTTTCCCTACAAAAATCAATTTTTCAATGGATGCATTTCCCCCTTCAAGTGAAAAAGAACACCAGAAAGAACCACTGAGCCACCATCCCAGTTAGTGAAGGTACAACCAGGATAAAATCCCTTACTTACAGACAAAAAAGGTCAAAAATTGTTAACACAAGCCAGGAGAGAGGATGAACAGCAGATAAGGACCTATTTCCCACACAAAGTTTTCTCTTTAGCCTAGGAGAGGAATGCAAACTAGAAGTGAAGTGGCTGGAGGAAGAATCTAATAACTAGAAGTTATCTTAATAAATTAAATTTCCAAATAAGGAAAGCTGATTCAGGGCACAGCTGAACTGTGACTGGAATTAAACACTGGGGGAATGAAAAAAAGAAGAGGCAAAATATCTCCATCATTTGAAAACTATTATATGGCGGCACCAGAAAAAAGAGGGAAAAAAATCAATACAATTAAATAAAGCTGTCCCATCCAAACACAGCAATGAGGAGAGAGGGAGAAGATGTGGGATGATATAGATCTTCCTTAAACCAGTCAGTTTTATCAGTTCTGTAGCATTAAACAAGTTGCTGCTGAAGGAGAGCCTGCACAGGAGGTTTTATGGGAGGGATGGATGGGGAAAGCCCACATGAAGGCAGAGTCTAACAAAGCCAGCCAAGGTGTTTCAGGATTTATTTACAAGTTCTAGGAAGATGAGCTTAGCATTGCTTCACAGGGAAACAGCAAAGCAATTAAAGGTGAAATCAATGTGTACAAAACCTCCTGTGCACATCAGGAACTCTACTGAGCAAGCTTAAACCTGTAACAGCCTCAGCAAGCCCTCTCCTGGCTCCAGGCATGGACCTGGCCAGCCAGTACAGGACAGCACCATTCAGTGGCACATTTTAGGGTCTCATTTAGGGGAGGCCAGGGCTCTGCTCATCCTCAGCAGCTCATGGCACACAGGGCTGCTCACTCCCATGGCTGCTCAGATGGAGCTGCCCAGAGAGGACTGAAGAGCACCAGAGGCCTGCCAAGCAAGGAGGTTTAATGCAAAAAGGAAGGACACCAGATTGTGCCAAGTCCTCAAGAGACCCAAAACAGTGGGTTTAGGCTGCAAGGAAGAGGGGATAAGCCTGGCAAGTGACAAGAGCAGGGTCCCCAAGGATGCAGGAAAGGATCCACCTGTGGAAATTTTTAGGAGCAGATTGGATGCACGTGGCATCCATCCCCAGTGCAGCCCAGTAGGTGCAGGAGGGCGGGACCCGCAGACCCCGAGCCCTCCTCCCCTCTTTCCCCACCTCCTGGGAGATGCCTGGGGCGGTGGCTCGGGAATCCTGCCTGGGCTGGGCAGAGCAGGGACACAGCGCTGCCAGCCCCAGCCCCGGGGTGCAGCAGCTGTGCTGACACCTGAGCATCTGCAGCAACCCAGAGTGCTGCTCCCCAACGCAGTCCCACTGCTGGATGTCCTCCAGCAGGGAAACACCGTGAAAACCTACCCACAAACAGGGCTGCATCTCAAGGCTAGCTGCTTCGGTTTTTTCCTTCTAAATAAACTGCTTTAAATACCTACTTCAGAGAACCTGGACAGAGTGGTGTAGCTTTCCTCTCACTATCTAAATAAGGCCTCTAACAATGTTATCACTTTCCAAAACACATCTGTCCCGCAGCTCCTAGCCCAGACAATTGGCAGGTAACCAGTTAATAAATGTCTTCGCCAGACTGTTGAATAGGCTGGCCCCGACTCAAGAGTGATGTCAGGGCCATTCAATGCACTATAATTGGAAAAAGCTGGGAAAAGCAATCCCATGTTTTTTAATAAATAAGGAGTGTATTAGCAGCCTCCTGCCTTTATTCACCACGGTGTGTACCTTGTTCAGTAGCAAAGTGGGATTTTATAATTTTTTTTCTGCTGCTGCTCGCACGGTGATTTCTACTTGGGATTTGGTGCCAGTTTCCAGATGTGTCTCAGGCCAGGAAGTCAGCAATCAGCCTGGATAAAGCCTCTGGGATTTGCTGCAGATCATCTTTTGACACACACATCCTTCCTGCACCCTCTCTTATGATATTGGGGCACACCCCTTGTGCCCAAAAATAAAATAAAAAAACCCAGAGCCAAGCAGAAGCCCCTGATTAGGATGCTTTGATCACTTTCATATTCAATCTCTGGGAATATTTTTAATTAATTCAGCCCATCGAAGCCCCAGAGGCAGCATTTGAGGCATCTTTACAACACCAGAGTGTCTATATACATAAATCACTTCAACAATTGCAGGTTCCCTGTCTGCTGGAGCAGCTCCAGGCAAAACTCATCTCCCACAAATCCTCACCAGTGGTACCCACAGGACAGCATCAGCTCCCCAGCTTGGCCATAGAACATTGGATGGGGATGAATCCTCCAAAGCACTTGTCCTCAGAGGAATACATGAAGATGATAAATGAGTTTTCTGGGCTCTGAGTGAGCAGCTTAGGGAAGCTGAAACCCAAGCGGGTGACATGAAGGATGTGGTCTGCATGGAAAATAATCCCAAGCAGAAGCACCCTGACAGCAATATGCCTTTCAAACCTCCCTCCATCCCTGAGAAAGGAAGTACCCAGATTTCCCAGCCTGAGGAGAGGGGTTTAGCCCCACACACCCAGCCACGTGGTACCATCGACTGCAGGACCGGGGAATCCCAGCCCAAGGGGACACAATTACAGAATTACTAACAAGATAATTTATTTCTCACTCCCACCAGGCATTTAAGAGGCTGTTGTTGGGCCTCTTGTGATTCCTTTCATCTCCCCATCAAAGCACAACCAAATTAACACCAGCCCTCCTCCCAGTGGTGGCCCCCCCGAGCTCCCAGAGCTGCTCTGCTTTCACAGGGCACCTGGGAGCCACTGCCAAAACAGGAAAGCAGGCGCCTAATTGAAAGGGAGTATTTGGGAGTCACCCTACACAAAAATTAGCAGAGATATGCTAGGAAAATAAAATAGTGGGCATTAACAGACGGCTTATCTTCTTTTTTTCCGTGACTCTAATGTTCAGGATGTGAAAAGGCCAAAAAAGTTTCACATACTGTTCTGAGAAACTGGTCAGGGAGAGGAGCATCCTCTCCTCTACTTTCACTGCTCCTCCCAAAATTACTCAGGTTGATGTTGAGGAATGGACCTCCATCATTAAAATACAGACATACACAAGCCAAAACAACCCTGCATTGCTGCTATGAAAATTTGCAGCTAGTGCTGGGTCTTGGTGATGGGCTGAGAAGTCGAGCAATGGCTGATTTCAATTGACCTGTGTTAGGTTTACTAAAAACACTCACCTGTGCTAGGGAGAAAGGGAATAGGGATGTCTCCCTTCTGGAGGAAGGAGCACAGGGGTCTCTGTTCCTGGAGGAGGGACTGAGCTGGAAGCTGGGTGGCCAGAGGCAGCTCAGGGAGGCTGGTTCTCACACAGAACAGGGAGCCCCTCTCCTCGCTACCCACCCTTGGCGGAGATCCCAGCCTGGGACTGTGACCAAGCCCCAGGGGAAGTGCCAGCTGAAGCCAAGGGAGGATTTAGGATTAGCTCCAAAAAATCAGCCAGTCCCACTCCACCCTGCAGGCAGCCTGTGGAAAGGCGCAAAAGCCCTGGGGGCCAGGCAGAGGGACAGGGCAGGCTAGCAGCAAGCAAGCTGGCAGGCCCAGAGGGGTCAGCAGAGTCTGGACAAGTGACCCAGAGCACTCCCTGCCTGCACTCAGCTCCTCCAGCCCCAGCTCCTGGCTGCAGGAGCCCAGCTGGCTCTTGGAGCAGGAGCAAGCCACAGCAAGAGAGAGGAAAAAAAAATGAGAAAGAGCAGCAGGAAGCCGTGCTGAGAAGCCCCCTTTTGTGTAAACATGCTCCGTCCTCAGACTAAAAATAAAGGCAAACCACAGGAAGGGAGTGAGTGCTTGGACAATATCCGATTTGGTGTGTGCCTGGGTGTGAGCTGCGGGAATGGGGAGAAGAGCAGGGGACTCCACCCAGCCCAGCCACACAAAGGCAGCCAGTTAAGACCTTCAAGACGGACAGGCATTCCTGGAGATTATTTAAATTCAAGCAACTGCTGCTTGGCAGATGTGCAGTCCCTTCCTGTGTGCGCAGCACTTGGAGATGTTAAGTGCGGGAAAAGGCTGCCATGGCAGAAAAGGCAGGATGGCTGCACAAGGCCCATTTTACAGGGTCAGACACTGAGACCCAAGGCTGTGAACTGAAGCCCCATAAACCTGCCATAAAACAAGGACATGACCCAGACAAGCTGTCAGCTACAATGCAGCTTACAGCTCCAGCCTCAAAAACCACCTCTCCCTGCATGCTGCCTTTGCATCTCAGCTCCTGCTGCAGCCACAGAACCAAACTGAAAGCAGCAGCACGCTCCTGAGGGCTGATCAGTGGAGAGCCCACCCCAAAGGGGTCTCAAATGCTTCCCCTGGTGCTGGGCTTTGGTGCAGTGCCCCCTGCCATTGTCATCAGCTGGCTCTGGAGGCTGGAGCTGCAGCACCACCTGCGTGTCCCACCTGCAGGCTCCTCGCAGGACGGATGCTTTGCTGGTGGGTGCGATCCCAAGAGACAGGCATCCATCCATCCATCCATCCATCCATCCATCCATCCATCCATCCATCCATCCATCCATCCATCCATCCATCCATCCATCCATGCTGCACAGAAAGCAGACAGCACAGCGTGAGGAGGCTCCTGGGAGCCCAGCGCTCACCCTCGGTGCTGACACACCACTCAGAGGCTTTCTGGGGAAATGCAGCGCTTGGGAGGATCCCCCTGCCAGGCTGGAGGGAGCAGCACTGCCACAGGGTGTGCGGAGGCACCGCCGCCCGCAGCTGTCCCTGCCGGCTGTGCCGCTGTCCCACCCCAGGGCAGCTGCTCCGGGGGCTGCCAGGGCTTGGGTCCGGCACCATCAGCCCAATTCCCTCCAGGCACTGGGAGCCCTCCTGTCTTTAGTCAGCCTTAGCTGAACTGCAGCATCTGCGATGCTCAGCTGCCTCATCTCCCTTCCTGTCGCTATTTTCTGTCAGAAGAAAATGACAGTGCTCGGCAGTGGAGGAAATCAAAGACAACTGTGGTGGCCTCCACTTGGGCATGTTTGCTGCTGACGTTTGTGTTCCTTTAATTCCTGCCTCCTGGTCCTGTGTTCACTTTCCTGCTATCTGGTCTCACCTCCAGTATTCATTTTTCTCTACTATTAGAAAGGTCTACGAGGAGCACAACAAAAATCCAATACACGCCCCCCAGCCCCGTTTCCTCTAGAAAACAACTTCCTATGGAGCACAGCTGTTTGGAGCAGGTCACTTGCTTTCCCTGCAAAACAGCAACACAACTGCCCCTGCTTCATTCTCATTTACAAGTATTGCTGAAACTTTCACGGGGTCTCATTTGGGGCATTTCCCACGTGCTAAATATAAAGTGTAAATGCCTTTCCATGAGGCTCTGTCTGGCAGGGGAGCAGCTGTTTCTGTCCCTGCCCACCGCAGCAGCAGCACAAAATAAAACAGCAGCATGAATGACACTTGTGCCATCGGTGCTGCGAGTGCCCACATGACACCTCCTGCCACCCAGCCCAGCTGCTGAATCACAGCTGTCAATGAAAACTGAAGATCTTTCCTTAAACTCACTTTAGTAGGTCACTTGCCACTCCCCAAGGCGCTGCTGGACGCAGAGGAAGCCAAGAAAAAGGTGACACCTTCTGTTTACTCAGCTAATTGCACTTCACTATCGCTCTGAAATGTGTTAGCAAGCAGACAGAAGAAAGGGAACAGGACTTGGTGTGAGCAGGGCTGCAGATGGGAGCCCTGAACCTCCCCCTTGCCTGAACTGGAGCTGTCACTGCAGGCTGAACTCAGTCTGGCAAAAGTTACGGGGAAATTCCCACTCATGGGTCCTTGAACTCCCACTCATGGGTCCTGGAAACCCCAGCAGCCACCTGCCCTCACCCAGCTCCCTGCTCAGACCCCCAGCACAGCCCTGGCCAGCACACCCAGCAGAGTGCACAGCACAGCACAAACAGGTCTGAGGGACCTCAGAGGTGTCCACACAAGATCCCCATAGCTCAAATTCACAATCCTCATTTTCACAGGCACAATGCTGAGTCAGGCAGCAGAAGGCTATGAAGAACACTGCAGACACAGATGCTCTCTGTTGTTAGAAAACCTCCAAATGAAACATAACAGGAGCACAAATTGAGAGTTTAGTCCCCGGGGTTAAACACCTAAATTATTAAGGCATCTTCAGTCATGCTCTGCAAACACTCCTTGCAAAATAATGGGTTGTCTCTAATAGATCAGTACCAAAGGACAGAAGACACATCTGGAAGCTCTGAACTCTACCACTGTCCAAGTGCCACTGCAAAAACACAGCTAAGGAGAAAACCCCAGGGACTAATGCCTGCTGACCCCAATGCAATGAACCCCCAGTTTTACCTGGATCAAGATGTGTAAAGGACCCAATGACAAAGTCCAGTGTTGAGACAGCCAGCAGGAAGAGCAGCAGGAGCTGGAGCCTGATGATCCACTTCACCCCAGCCAAATTGATGCCCAGCAGGCCGAGCAGGACAGCCAGGGAGATGCCACGCACTGCCCAGATGTTGCTGAGGCTCAGGACACCTGCAATGGACTCTGCAAAGCCAGTGATGTACATGGCACCTGCAACACACTGAGGGGCACAGCTCTGTCAGTGCCCCACGGGAGAAAAGGGACCCCATCCACTGCCCCATGCCGGGCTGGGGGGCTCTGTTCAGACAGACAGAACGACACTGGCGGTCACAGTACAACCTTGGATGTTACTGCCACAGCAGCAGAGCTGGGCAGACAGGGAAGGCTGGGTGCTAGGACCAGCAGCCCAGATGTTCCACTGTCACCTCTACCCTCTATCAACACTCCAGGAGAAACTACACTGGCTTCTCTGAGAGAGAAAAGGATGAGCCAGCTTCTGTTTCTTCCCCTCTTCTGCTTCTCTGGAGGAAAGGGTCCCAGTTGAACACCTGCCTGAAGAGCAGCTGTTTGTCTCCCCTTCACTGCCTCCTGGGGGTTATTTTTAACTCAGTGTTTAATTTGGATGCAAACTCTGATGTTTCACCAGCTCCCCATCTCGCTGCTGGAATGGAGCCTGCCCTTTGGAGGAGAGCACATTGTGTGAGCCATGTCCCAGGAAAGCTGCCTGTTTGCCTTGCAGCAGGACAGGACACACACTCTGCCCTGGGTGGCTGAGAGCCTGCAGGACAGGACATCTGCAGCACAGGCTCAAACACCACTGCAGCACAGCAACCCAAAACACCAGGAGGTTTCACTCCAGAAATTCCTGCCAGCTGACATTCCAGCAACAGCCCTTCCAGTGCATGGCATCCCTGGAAAACCAGGTCAGGGCAGACAGCTGCATTTGGTATGGCTGCTGTGACCTTGGCTCCTGCACCCCACCACCCCTGTGCACAGCTGAGGGATGTGGAAGGGACAAAGGACAGCAAGAGCAGAGCCCCCATTCACTGCAGATCCCCCACCTGGGACAGACCCAGCACTGCCCACTGAGGGGGAGCAGGACAGCCTGGCCCATGCCCAGGAGCTGCAGGGTTGGTGAGGTTTTCAGCAAGGCTGATGGCATGCAGATGTTGAGAGTTGGGCACCAACAACTTGGAGATCCTGGGGGATTCCCTTCCATCACAGGCAGACAGATCAGGGGAACTGCACCCTGAGAGTCCTCCTCTGCAGCACATGGCCAGGCATTCCCCACTCACCCCAGTGAGAGCAGGGAACAGGGACTGCCCCATTTCTGGCAGCAGCTGCCCTATGGCAGAGGTTACAGCACTCCCTGAGCATCCTGAGCAGAGGATCAGCCTGCAGCTGGTGCAGGGCACGTTGGGCAGAAAGCACAGCTGAGAGAGGAAAGGCATCAGCAGCTTTTGGGAGCAGGCAAAGTGATTTTAAGTGAGCTGCCAGCTCCCAGCCCTGTGCAGCCCCTGTGCACACAGGATGCCAAGGCAGGGGCCAGGGCTGCTGCAGCCCAGCTTTTACAACCCTCAGGACAGGCTGCAACCTGATTGCTTTCCCAGATGGGGTCCTCTCAGAGAGCAAGAGTGGAAAATCTGACAGGAAGGATTCTCATGTGTGGCCCATTTCCATATCTTGGCTTGTAACTGGGTTCAGTTCGTGTTTTATGGACACTTGCTTTTAATCTGGAGTGAAAGGAGAAGAGGGGATTATTTTTGGTTTGGGGGCTGTTCAGGGGTTTTGGAGATTGCTGTAAGCCAGTCAGTTAAAAACAAACCTCCATAAAAATGCTTCTCTGCTCACCACATTTTATACTGTTCATAACATCTTTATGGGGGGAGAGGGTTAAGTTACTGCAGGTTTAAGTGATTATTTTCCATTCTTTTTGTAGACTACTTGTGTATTTTTGTGCCTCACCACCCTACCAGCTCCTTGGGATCATTCAGAAAATCCAGAACTGTGACTCTTGGCTCACAAGAAGTCAATTAGCTGTGGCCCTTACCCCTGCCCAGCTCTCATCCCACACCAGCTCCACTTCTGCTGGCTCCCACAGAGAAGCAGCCAAGGCTTGCCTGATCCCTGAGGGTACATGGAGCATGCCAAGGCCAACCTGCCCGTCCACAGCCTCTCACTGAGCTCTGCTTGACCACCCTGACCTCTCCTGCTGCGTTTGATTTGTCTCCCGCCAGCAAGGGCATGTCCTGGCAATGGGGAAATTTGGGATGGGAGGACATGTCCTGCAGGGCTTGTCCAGACACTCAGCTCCTCCACCAGGGTGCCCAGTGCCAGGCAGAACATTGCCATGCTCAGGCTTGCTCCTGGGGCGCAGTGTGGGCTCAGTGCTCCCTGTGGTGCTCTCCCATGTTGCATTACCCAGATTTTACTTGAAACATTACTTTCTGCAGCAGGACAGCACAAGACTAATGCCTGCATTGCAAAGTTTCCAAATTTTCTTTGAGCAGCTTTTTAAAATTACCTGGCCAAAAATGTAAAGGAGGCCAATGGTGCCCCCTACTTGACCTCCAAGGACAGTAGAGATCATGGAGTAGACTCCTCCACTTCCAATGCTGCACTTCTCACACACCCCAATTCCAGACAAGACTGTCACCAGGGCAACCAGAATGACAAAGGACACCAGAAACATGCCCATTACAATGCCAGTGTTTCCCTGGAATGAAAAAAAAATTATAAAATAAAGATTAATTCACACCAATCTGCTGCAACAGAATAAGAACCTACCCACTTCTAGTCACTAGTGATCTATGGATCTGGATTCATTACAGATTAAAAAAACACACACAGACACCCCTACTTGTCTAATTAACGTAATTGATTGCCAAATTTAGAGCCTTTATTAGCACCCCTTTGATGAGAACCTGTCTTGTCCTGGAGCCTGGGGCTGGGCAGACCTTTGCATGAGCAGGTTCTGCCCTGTCAATGGGCTCCTCCATGAATCACTGGTTTTGTCCACTGGTTTAAAAGGAATGAGGTCAAACAGTGATTCAACCACTATAGTCAGGGGATCACTGCCTGTCTGCATGGTTTAGAATGACATGCTTAAAAAAAACCCAAAACACTTTCATAACAAAAAGCAGTTCCAAAATTGAACCCCTGGGATTTGCAGCAACTGATTTATTAACAGCATCAAGCTTGCATTTTAATTTTTCAGAACATTTACCTTTGAAAGCTCTGATCCCTGCAAACAATGAGATGCCAAAGAACAAACCCCAAAGGCAAGGCAGCGTGGAAGATAAATAATGCTCTCACAAAGCAGCGTGCACCAGCCCTTATCTGCAGGGTGTGCTCAGAGGGCAGGTGGCTCTCGCCCTGCCTGGGCTCTGGAGACTTTTCTGCACAGGATTCAGCCCCATGATAAAAAACCAACCCTTCCTGCTTGGGGCAGAGGGAGGGCTCCAGGAGGAGCTGCTGTGCCTGCCACTGTGTGGCAAAGAGAAGAAGTCTCTGAACAAACACAGCTGCAGGTCCCCGTTGGGAAATTTAAACACCAGCACAACTCCTTTCTTTGGAGGGGTTCAGTTTGCCATTTAGGGTCAGATTTTCAGAAAGAAAAGGTGCTTGGTACCTCCAAAAGAATTTAAGAACTCTTCTGAGCTCAGGGCCTTCCCACTCACTTGCACGTGGCTGTAATTTATTTTCCAGGGTCAGGAGTTCTCCCCTGTGCTCCAGCCCACCTTCCCCTGCTGACAAATCGCTCAGGCCAATGCACAGCAACCAGAAGGCTCCTCCAGTGCCCAGTGCTTTGTTAACATCTGGCTTCCCTTCCTTTTACTCCTCTTCCAGGCCATGTCCATATCCCCCCTTTCCAACCTTGCTCCAGCAATGCTCATCTCTGAGGTCACACTAGCCATGATGGAGTTTTTATCACCATTGCTTCCCTGCTCTGGGGTTGGTTGAAATCCCAGATTCTTTTTTTTCCTTTTCTCTTTTTTTTTTTTTTGTGAAAAAAACCAGAAACATATCCAGGATGTTGGTATCATCATAAAATCCTATTTTGGTTCAGCATCCTGCTGCCTTTGACAGGGCTGTTATCTGGTCAGTGGGGAACAGAGCCAAGGACTGCTATAAACACAGCTGTGGTTGGGTCAGCACCACAACCCACCCAAACCCCATACTTCTTTTTAAAAGGACAATTGTTCTTTTTCTTCAGCTGCTTACCCCAGGTTAAATGGTTAATAAACATTATATGCTTCAGTTAAAAACATAAATAATAAAAAAAAAAGCAAACATATGCAAACATTCATTTAGCCTTGAGCTTTTCCAGAAAGGTGGTACCAGGCTATGGCAGCTGTTAATGGGCAATTCAATGGTTCCTACAGAATAAAGGGTTAACACTAAGACTGAGGGGGAATGCTGGGCTCACAGCAACAATAGCAAGCAGAGAAAGTGGGAAGAAAAAGCCCCCATTAAGCACTGATGCTTATTTATGCATGCATGCTGGAAGGGGTTAGTGCAGCAGCAATCCCTGTTGAACATTTCAGCAAGATTAGGTCCCCTGGAACTGCAAAGCTTCACCAGCCCCAGATCCAGCTCTGGAAATTTATAGCAAAAGCCTGACTCTGGGAATAGCTTGACATATGACTGTCCTCTGCCAGGGGAGCTCTCTGCCAACCCTGACTTCTCCTCCCTTCCCTTTCATGCTAGCTTCCAGCTGGTTCTGTTTTTCTTTCATTTACTGGCTTTGTTTATATTTGTGTTTGCTCCAGAAGTAACTTGCTTTCAAAGGAGATGTGGAGGAAATAAAATCATAAGGAAAAGGAAGCTAAAAAATCATCCCAACTTCTCCACCACAGCAACTGCAGCTCCCCTCAACACCTCCAGCAAAGCAATTTTCAGTGCAGAGTGCAAGTGTCTTCCTGCTCCTTTTGGAAGGTGTCCACCATGCCTGTGACAAAAACTCTGCCTGAAGCTCAAATCCCATCCATCTCTGGGGAAACTTTTCTTTTTCTAAGGGGAAATTTTGAGGCATAATACAGTATTTTGCATCAGGAGGGGACAGTATTCCAGGCTCTGACCCTCAGAGATACTATTAGGACCCAGCAGTGGAAGATCCTTTGATAGCAATGGCAATTTCACCTGACTGAGGACTCCCCATTCAAAAAATCAGGAACTCCAACACTGGCATGTTTGGAAGAGACCTCCTTCAGTGGTGTTGGGAGGATGGGTGAGTGGCTGTAACTACTTTACCTGGAAAAGTGTTAATTTCTCCTCAACAATACGACACAGGGGTGTCCCTGTTCATTGTCAAGGTTGGCTGCTGTGTTTTCCTTTCTCTTTCTGAAAGCTAAGGTAGGAAACCACTTACAAAGATCACTTCAGCTGCACATTTTAGTGGAACTTTTTGAAAAGCTATAAAATACCAGAGGGCATAAGCAACATCTATAACAAAGGGCATGGAATCCAAAACACTTGGGTGATGATGGAGATACAAGGTAAGGGAGGGCAGAGGGAAATATCTTTTCAAACATTCAACCAAGACAGCACTTGCTCACCACAAGCCATCCTGTCCTCAGGAAAAGAACCACTCCAAAAATGTTGATCATGCAGGAGGTGAAGACCCCGTCCCACGTTCCAAAAAGCACTGGCTCCCATACAAACAGCTGGATCTTCCACCAGGGCTTGGTGTGTGTTTGAGATACCTAGAGAAAAGCAAAGCCTGCGTTTACCTCTCATGTTTTATGGGCCACAGCCAGCCACCAACAGGGGGATGGCCACCAACAGCTGCTGAGACACTCCTTTGCTGCAAGCTGTCCCTAAGATGAAGGGCTGTCAGGCTGTTGGGGTGCCTGGGCCCTGAAAGAGATGGCTCCTACAACACCCTGTTCGTATTCTTGTAGGATAATCAGCTACAGAGCCCTGCTGAGCCTCAGTGAATTAACCCCAATGCATCAACCAAAAACACCATTCAAGGGTCCTTCCCAGAGCCTGCAGCTACACACTGTGCTTCTCCTGACCCTTCCAAACACTCCACCAAGGCAAGCAGGGCTCTCAGTGCATGGGAGAACTCCCTTAGAGGACACGACAAATCAGCTGGGAGCAACAGAGTAGGTTAAGATGGTTTCCCCATCACAGCCATATCTGATCAGGACCCTTTGCTTCTCAAGGAGACATGGGGCTCTGGATCTTGGGGCACAGTGATTTTCCAGAGCCGCTGGAACCAAGATCTGAAGCTCCAGGGAAACTGTAGTTTTCCTATGGAACTGCTTCCTCTTGCCCTCTGGAAATCGAGTCTCTTCTTTCCCTTTCTGAGTCATACACCTCAGACATACACAGCAAAACAAAGGACAGTTTTGTTACTTCACTCCTGTTCCCTTGCCACAGAGGTGACCAGGAGTGGAGAGGCCATGGAGATGGAAATTTGGGAAAGGAGATGGCTCTGTGACATACCTGCTGTGCTTCCTCATGGAAGAGCTCCTGGACGTATCCCTCACTGCGGGCACCACTGCAGCTGAACATCTTCTCCTGGGCTCTGTTGCCCAAAGCTCAGCTCTAACACAGCCACAGGCCAAGCTGCTCTGAGTGGGAGCTCAGCTCAGTCCAATTCCTGCAGGGCTGGCTCCTCTGTTGTAGAAGATTCATGGTTTTATCCCAGCCTCACTGTGAAAGCAGGAAAGATGAAAGACACAACTGCTGCTTTCTTAGTCTGCCAAAGCACAAGGCCATTGTCCACACAGTCAACAAACAGCAGCTGGTAGCAGATGCTGAACCAGAGGGACACCACAAACAGCAAAGAGCAAGGCTCCCCCAGCACAGGCTCCACCATCAGCCACACATTTAACAGCCCTTGGTAGCCCTTTCCAAACCTAACCCCAGCATCCTGTAGCACTGGCTCCACAGATCCATAGTGTTGTCTGCAAAATGCATTTCCTCTCCTTGGTTTTAAATCTGGTGCCTGGTAATGTTATTGCATGCTCCTGTGCTCCAGTGACATAGGACACATGGATTATTCACTTCCCAGCACCACTCATCACTTCACTGCCTTGACCACGTCTGCCTCAGCTGTGCCTTTTGCACACCAAGGTCCTGCCTTGTATTCAGTGTATGCAGCTACCCACAGTTTCCCACACCAGGTGTCAAGAGAGACTTTTTGGCTATTCCTCAGTGCAGTACACCATGCCTAGGAAAGACAAAGAGGGCTGCAGCCAGAGAGGAGCAAGACTTGTTCCTCAGATGTGGAGAGGGCAGCTTGTCTGGATCACTGGCTCTCCTGGGGCAGGTAATTTGCTGGCCAGCTCAGCCCTCATGCTTACAAGAACCAACCATGATCACACAAGGCTTATACCAAGGACTGGACACCTTACCTGAGACCAGAGACCAAATTAATCACAGGGCAGGAACCCAACAGAAATGTGCTCTGCCTATTGCACAGAGACCTACAGAAACTGCTTTGTGTCACTCAGGATTTCTGCACCAGGGTCTGAATGCCTTTCACCATCCTGCCCTTATTACTCTGCTTTGAAATGCCCAGTATTAAATAACCAAAGCAGATGCTGCTGCACCACAGTGTTTCAGTTGCAGAAGGTCTCCTGCAGCTGGGCTACAATGGCCAGCACAGGAGGTTTTTCTCCGCCCTGCCCACATGGGCAGTTAAGCAGCACCAAAGTCGTGAGAGTTCATGGATGCCCTGCTGCTGCCCCCACATTTCTTGAAGCAAATAACCCTTTACAATATCACAAATGGTTGCTGTTACAGGGAGACTGGGGCTTCAAGCAGGGCAAAAGCAGCAGGAGCAGATGAACTCTAAGGAAACAAAGCTCATGGTTTGTTTTTTTCAAATAGCCACAGTAATAAAAAATGGCAGAAAATACACAACATGAAACAAGATTACAATTGAATAGCCACATTCTCCTAAGAATCCCCAGTGGAATCCTTCCTTTACTCTCACTCAGTAAAGGATTCACTGGGGTCACACAACCCAGTGTGCCACAGCAGTCCCATCCAGATGAGGAGAAAAGAGGCTGCAGCTCTGTAGCCCCCTGCTCTCCTAAACCACTCCACCAAGGGAGCCAGAAGGAGATGGCCCCAACCCCTTACAGTACCTCAGGGCTGATGTGTCCGGTGTGTGACATTACATGGATAGGTGTGATGCACCCATATTACCCACCTGAAACTTGCAAAACACTAAAGAAGGGCTGCACACATGGATTTTAGACCTGAAGCACACCTAGCAAGAAATGTTGCCTGCCTGGACATTTAAATCCCCTTATCTCACCATTTCCTTCCTTTTTCTCTGCTTTAAAACCCTTATCCTGCCCTGCGCTCTAGAGCCCTTTCTGCTTCAGCTACTGCACACCTTGCTATAAGATCTTCCTCCTCCACAATCCCAGGAAATTGCCTCTGCACTACTGCTCTCTGTGGCATTTCCAACTGCCTAAAAATCTTGTTACCCAATTCTGTAATTATTTACATCCCACCACAACTCCTGGATCCATTGGTCCCTGCGAGGTAGCCAAGGCAAACACGGGAGGGGGTGTAAAGCACAGGAGTGGGAGCTGAACAAAAGCACTCAGTCACATCCCAATCCATGGACATGCAAGTGTTTCTGCAATTCAGGGTCTGTGAGTGGAAAGTCCTTGGGGCAGGTGCCCTCCTCTTGCAGCACTCTATCAGCACAGGGATATTTTTGGGTGCTATTTTGTATCTTGGTCACCAACCCTGAGGGAGCTTTTTCTGCTCTACACACCAGCAGGACAAATAAACTAAACAGACTCAATTTTCCTCTAATATAAGTGAGCCTCTAACTTGAAAGTAAATTGCTGTTATTTTTCCTAAAGTTTCTGCCAAATGCACTAGCCAGTCTATAAATTAAACACAAAGGTCTGTTTTAATCTTTCCATACCATTTAGCACTCAAGAGAGCAGAAGAGCATTAGCAAACCTTGCAGGAACATTACAAAGGCTCATCTCCTTTTCCTGCAACACTTCTATATTTAATTGCAAAACCAGATTGCTATAGATTAAATTTCTGTGCCCTCCATATCCTTTCAAAGCACTATTTTATTAATCATCGCATTAAAGCTGCTTCTGAGCTAAGCGTCGCTGCTCTGAGCTACTCAGCAGCTGGCTGGTTTTGAAGAGGAAAGGTTAACGCCTTCCCAAGCACAACTGCGTGTGGTCCCACGACCTCCGAAGCCAGAGGAGGTGCTCCTAAAGCCTCTCCTCCCAAGGGACACAGCAGCCAACAGCATTTTACTTTTAATCAGCCCCTTCAACTCCTCTCCGGGTCAAGTTCTTAAAAACACCTAATTTAGGAGTCTTTTAGGAAAGCGGAGTTAAAGGGAAACGAAGCAGCCATGAGCGCAGCAAAGGTAACGCCACGCAGAGCGGCGCTTGGCTATTCCCAGTTACTCATTTACTGCACCGGCCGGGACAATTACCGAGCTCGTTTTGTTTTCACATATCTCCGTAGAGCAACGAGCGCTGCGGAACACCAGACGTGGGAAACGAGCCCGGACTCTCTCCAGCAACTTCAGTGTTCCGGAGAGCTTCGGTTTGGCAGAGGCCACGGCACTGCCCACACCTGGGGGCTGCGGCCGCGGCCACACCGGGCTGCCCACCCCGCCCGGGCACCGCTCCGACCTTCCCGTTCCCGCTGTTTATTTTCTCCTTTTTAAAATTCTTTTTTTTTTTCAAGTTTTCCGTTTTCCCCCTCTTTTTTTTTCCTTCCTTTTTGTTTCCTTGTGTTTGCTTTTTTTTTTCCTCTTCTATTTCCTTTTTTCTGGTTTTCTTTCACCTTTCGTTTTTTAACTCCCTCCCCACGCCCTTATTAGCCTTTTTTCTTTTACCTTTTTGGGGGGAGCTCTTTTCCACCATTTTTTCCGCCCCCACCACGGTTTTAATTTTTAAGCTTTCCTCCCTCCCTCCGCCCCGAGCGAGCCGCGCAGCACCGGGGAGAGCAGCGGGCAAAGCCGAGCCGAGCCCGGCGCCACCTGCGGGGCTCAGCCCGGGCCCCCGTCCCGGCTCGGGGGTGTCCCCGCGGTGCCGACCCCACTCACCTGGCGGCTCCCGGACCCTCCCTCCTTCCCTCTCTCCCTCCTTCCCGCCGGCTCCCCCGGCGCCGCCTCCCGCCGGGGCGGCCCCGGGCGCTGCCACGTCTGCCCGGGCACCGCGCCCGCCCCGCACCGGCACCGGCACCTGCCCGGACCGGGCCGGACCCAGCCGTGCCCGGGACACGCCGGCTCCGAGCGTGGGGAACAGAAATCAGCAGGGGTCAGGAGCTGATTGCCACTCAAGCTGCAGTCTTCTGGAGTCTGACAAAATAAGTGAATAAATAAGCAAATTCACTGCTTGAGGAAATGATGGCCACGGGGAAAGGGGGGTCTGATTCCACACAGGAGAGGCTGCAGCGATGTTTCAATAGGAGCTTGATCCAGTCGAACTTCCCAGTCCTAGACTGCCAAGAAATTCTGTGACCCTGCACGGGCAAAGCTCCACTTGAATTAAAGGCAGGAATTTTGGACAGTCTCAATATAAAGAGGATCGTATCTAGAGCAAGCCACCCTTCCTTAGAGCTCGTGTAGCACACTTTAATTTACTTCCAAAATGGGTTAGAGCCATTTTAATTTTCAAAAAGGATCCATACAAGACATTCATGTAATCCAGTGAATCTGTTTTGATTTTCTTGCAGAGCCAAAGTGATAACAAGCTTCTACTCTTGAATAAAACCACAAATTTCTGTGAGTGGCAGAAAAGGAAAGCAAGAGTTCAGAGAAAACAGATGACTTCTCAAAGGAGGATGAAGCCTGAGGAAACCACAAAATGTCTGGGGTTCAAAGAGACCTTAAAGATCACCTGATTCCAGCTGCCCTGCTTTGGGCAGACACTTTTCACCAGGTTGCTCAAAGCTCTGTCCAACCTGACCTTGAACACTTCCAGGGATGGGGCATCCACGCAGCTTCACTGGCCAACCTGTCCCAGTGCCTCACCACCCTCACAGTAAAGAATTTCTTCCCAATATCAAATCTAAACCTGTTCTCTTTCCATTTGAAGCCATTCCCCTTTGCCCTGTCACTACATGCTCTTGTAGTGCTCCCTTTAAACTCCCTTCAGGTGCTGGAAGGCTGCAATTAGGTCACCCCTAAGTGTCTTTTCCAAGCTCAACGATCCCAATTCTATCAATAGCTCCCTGGATATCCCATTCCTGGAATATTTGGAAGCTCTTCTCCACTCCCTTCTTTTTATATTCTACAACTACCAGGGAACAGGTTCAGCCAGATTCTCCCATCATGTGGGCCAGGGAAAAATCTGAAATAAGTACCTTGAATTTGTTGCAGTACTTGAGAAGAGTCACTAATTCCCTGAGGACCAAGCCCTGTAGCCTGCCCACAGACACTTCTGTGCTCTTCCACACACATGTGCACACCTGGCAAGTGCTGAAGACGTTTCTTGATCCAGCTGCTACTGGCACTTGCCACTGCTGAACACTCCTTTGGGAAATCCTGCCTCTGCACTGGGAAGAACCACAGGAGAAAACCAGTAAAAGGTGTTTTCTTTAAGGACTGACACATTAAAATCACCAAGCACTGCTAAGAAGCACTTTCAGGAATGTTCAGTGTTAATCTCTGTCTGTTCCTGTTTTAGTCATGGCAATTTTCAACATTCTGCTTGTCAAGAGAATCCTTCCAAGAGCAGGAGGCCTCCTCCAGCAGGGCTGTGTGCATTTCAGAACCAGTGTCTTCATCTAAGTCTTACTCCACACCACTTTAGGCCTTCCAAGAAAACTATCACAAACTGAGAAAGTTTTCCAAAAGCCCTAATTAAAATTCTCTCTCATTATGCTGAGTATCTTAGCTCTACAGGGAATAAATGGGGAGAAAACTGAAATGAAGAGTTAAAATTGTTTTCTCAAAGTCCAAATCTCAAGTGCTTTCAGGGCTAGCAAAGCACACCGTGAATTCCACAGACCTGCTGCAATCCTCTCCCTCAAGTTACAAAGGCCCTGGGGCAGATGGAGCCATCCAGAGCCTGGCAGTCCCACACACTGGACATCTGAACCATGATTTGAGAAGTCTTTTGATGGTCCACGTGGTGTCACTGACTGGAAATTGCTCCAGGAAATGGAGTCTGGAAATGGATTTAAGAGAGTGAAGAGGGTGACAAAAGGTTGGGACAGAATAGGTATGGGAACAATAGAGGTGTCAAAGATACAAATAGAAAGAGGGAAAGGAAACAGCAGTGCAGAGGTCAGCCAGCAAGAGAATATGAGAATTTGAAAAATCCGCAATTTTGAGCAATCCTGTGAAATGTGGAAAGGATTGATTCTTAATAGGATGAATATTGTCACCTACCTTCATCATCATCTTCAGCTGCCAGACATACACATCTTATAACACAATGTGCAATTCCCATGTACACACACAACACAAACTGTGAATAAACTACCCAGTTTAGCTAATCACATCACTTAATGGCCTACAAACCCTAGGCTGACCATAAAACGGGCTGTGACACATAGAGAATGTTCTCAGTCCAAATTAAGAGACAATCTTCTTCAAGTTCACTCACAGCTGCAAACTATAAAATACTTTGCCTTTAAAACAGATTTTTACCTGGTGATATTCAGTGTATGTAATAGCAGTTATCAACATAATACCTGAGCATCACTACAAACAACTACTCTTGATTCAGTTCCTTAAAATGGATTTTCAGGCAACAACTCTGTGAGAGCCAATACTGCCAAAGTACATTTCCACACCTGCTGTGGGGACTCACAGTGTCCTTATGGCTCATTTTCAAGTAGCTGCAACATCCATCTAGCTACGTGCTTGACTAGGAGTTTTATCAATCATCCCGTTCTCTTCCTCTAAGGGAACAGAGGGAGTCCTAAAGAAAATCGCCCTTTCAGAGTCCTGGTTTGCAGGAAAAGATCATTTTGTCCCATTGGTACCCTTGCACTTGCTTATGTCTTTCTGAGCTGTATCTTTCTTAGGCTGTTCTGTCTACACTAGCTTTTTAACAAAGATGATTTCAGGAACTGGCAAAGAGAAATGGAAGAAAACACAGGACTTGAGAAAAGACAAACAAGTCATCCTTTGAGCTTCTGATGTCATCCTCTGTTTGCTGTTGCACGTCACTGCATGGTTGAGATCACCTTGCAATTACCCTGAACATTCCCAGCACTCACAGCATTGCTTTATCCTCTCTCATGGCTCAGTTTATCCTGTGACAAGACTGATTAAGGATGTGCTGCTCATGAAGAGCTTTCAGAGTACAATACTTACACATTTTGAACAGTCATTATTCATTATACAACAGAAAAGTATTTTTTTGTAATTTACACACCTGAAGTAATGGATCATTTTGGTTTCATTTGAGCCAGGCTAGTGCTTTTGATCCAAAAAAAAGCTGTTACTTCTGCCTTTGTGAAATGGCACTAATGATCACATCTGACAATGAAAACAAAGATTTTATGTGAATAAAAGTGAAAATTAACATGTTCAGTGGCACTACTTGTCTTTCCATAGCTGCTGAGAAGGTATCACCTCCTCTAAATGAAGGCAGCTACATACAAGCTAATGCCAAGGCACTGATCTATCTAAAGAGATATCAGCACAAAGCCTGGTCTGGACTAGGCACCACATTTCTAGCCAAGAGGCCTGGAAGACACAGCCACGGGCTCAAGGAAATCACACCAACGGCAATCACACAGCAACACATCTTGGCTGTCCTGTGGGAGACAGGCAGAGCTGCCCAGGGAGATGGACTCCAAATGCAAAAAACAACAGTGACTTGTACACCCAGCAAACACCCAGAAGTGAGTTTAAATAAGAGGTAGGAACTGGATTCCGTGATTTCTGCATGACGTGCACGGCTGCTGACACAGTAAGTGATGCAGACTGGCTGGACTGTAACAGACTTGCACACACATTTTAAAATGGAACCTCACCAAATCATCCTATTCAATCTCTGCCAGTGGCTTGTACATGTATGCATTCGAAGCAGATGGCGCAGCAGGGATGTCAGGAACCTGAAGACCAGCCCTGGTGTGAAAGGCAAGAGCGCTGCAGAGGAGGCAACTTACCTGAGCAACCAGGGCAGGGCTGTTCGCTTCGAAAGCGCAGCACAAATGGGCTCCTTTCTAAACCCCTGTTCCAGTGAACAGCTCTCTTCATTAAACTTCACGTCTTGACAACTAAAGCAGACAAAAAAGCAAACAATATTCTATGGAAGACTATCTTCTGTTGATTTGGCAAGTGCAATGCAGAAGATAATCAACAAACAGGGTACTTTCTGAGATGACCTCCCTAAGACAACACACCTCCAAATCTCTGAACTTTTATAAACCGCTGTCTATCCTGAAGCCACAAAACAGTTTAGCCTGCACACTGCAAGAAAGATATTAATAGCAAAGAGATATTTTTAATGCCTCTAAATAAACAAATAACCAATTATTTTTAGAGAAAAATGCTTACTTCTCCAAGCAAAAACTAAAAGCAATCTAATTTAAATGGAGTATTTTTCTCACTCAACACAAAATATAGGTTCTGATAATTCTTTTCAATATCAAAATGTTGAAAAGTATCTTTTCAGTATCACTTTACTCTTTGACAGTATTAATCATAAAAGTCAATAGGCAGATGTGATCAGTTTTGATTTCTTATTTCCACCATATAATTAAAACAAATGAAAATCAGTATAACCAATATAAGTGAAAATAAAGACAAGCAGGGTGGCTGAGTACACAGACATTATGTCATCAGGAACGTTGCAAAGTCAGAGTGCATCCACAACTTAAAACTATCAAACATGAAACCATTAAAAGCAGTTATTATGCTGGCTGGATGCTAACATATCACATGATGTTTATAAGGTATTTTAAAAGGCAATACTGTAATTTGCAGACTGGAGTGAGAATGAAAGCAAGTCCTGTCCAGTGCTGGAGCTGTGCTCACACCCTGCTCCAGGCGTACACAAGCAGTGCCTCCCAAGGCTCAGAGGGACTGAGCAGGGGCATTTCCTACGGCCACTTCAGTCTCTGTTGCTGCAGCCAGTGACACCCTGGGCTGTGCTGCCAGGGTGCTGGCCCTGGGTAAGCCACGAGAGCAAACCTGAGTGCCCTTCTCTGCCGTGGCCAAATCCTGCTGAGCCAACCTCCTCAGCAGAGGGCAGCTGAGGCTGGATGAGAAGCTCCTCTCTCACAGCCACTGCTGCCACAGGAGGCTCCTGAGGTGCCCAGTGGATGCCCAGGTAGCGGCACCCACCGGGTGAGGGGCTGCTGACATCCCAGAGCCACCAGCTCTTCCTGCCACGCTCATCTGATCACAGCTCCAGTCTTCACACACTGCTTCACTACAGCTCTTTTCTCTTTAAAAGGTATCGTGCCACTCTTAACACCTTCTTACATAAAACTTGCTTTTTTACATCAAGTAAAATCAACACAGCCAAGCATTCCACAAAAATCAAGTATCTACCAAAAAGGACCCTACCAAAAGATTTAGGGAAACATCATGCCTGATACACACAAACAAAAAAAGAGGAGAAAACAGAATTACCAGTAATTAATACTATGGTTTTGTAGGTGCATAAATGCTGTTATCCTCAATATTTTTTTTTTAAATATGTGCTTTAACAATGGAAAAATCTATGTAACAAATACTCCATATACTACACGTGCTACAAAATGCTGTAGTGCACACATGGCATACTTTTATCCAACAGACTTGAAATCTTGAGTAATTGAGTTCACCCTTCTTACAAGAGAGATTAAAACAAAGTCCTGATTCTCATGTACATGAGGAGCTGCTGGCACTGTACAAACTCACTCCAGTGCAAACAAAAATCACAAAAGGAAAGCTGGTCTAACACTAGGTGTTTCTATTAAAGTGGTTTCAGTGGATTCTCAGACAACTAGGATTGGAGTTAAGGTCAGATATTCTGTTTTCTATAATCAAAGGAGGCAATGAGATCCAAAGGAGAAGAAAACCCAAATAAGTTTTGTGTGTTTCAAATAAAATACTTAAATATTTCATTTAATTGTTGAAAAGTATCCACTTCAGTTCTTGCACAACAATATGTATCTTTACATGCCTTCATCTGTCTCATTAAGAAAGCAGATTTTGTTTGAAATTATCTAACATGAAAAATACTGCTAAGTCTATTCATAAAACAGTATTCTATATTTTTATTTTTCAAACAGCAAGTGACCACATTTAAAATGCATCATTTGCAAATATAAATTATCAAACTATTAGTTTAATTAAAAATAAAGCAAAAACATAACTTCCCTTAGTATCACAATACATAGAAGGGTATTATAAACCCAAAAAGACTAAGTTAACCATAAGAAAACAATAACGTCAAAAGTGATGAAACTCATTAAGTCACTTAATGAATAAATCAGTCTAAGAATACAATACCATTCACCATGATTATGTAAAAAAAAAGCAAACTTTCATTGTATTATACAGATAAAACAATCCAATCCTTCATGCCACATTTTGTAAACCATGATATAAATTACACTCACAGTCAAATGAACAGGAAGAGTAACTCCCAAAATATTTTAAGTTGCTTTTAGGGCAGAAATAAAGGCAGAAATAGAATCATTTAAAATATATCAAGTTTAACCAAAAAAAAATCATTTGGTCAAGCCTGCTATCCAAATAGTTTTGTTCCCTGCAAAATTATTTTTGTCTTTTTGTGAGTTATGAAATTTAAATGTTTCTTTTACATATTAAATGTAAGTCATGTGTTGAGCTACATTAAGTCCTTTTAGACTTTTATCATTTTGGCCTTAAGACCCAAACATCTTCCATGGACCCCCACACACACACACACACTCTCACTCTCTTCTTGGTATCAGGAAATTCCTCATTTCACAGGAATAATGAAAGACTCGTACTGATTTCTGTCAGAAACATAAGGAATATGTAAATTCATACTTTCCAGGTTCCTATAAAACCATCTCTCACCTATATATACATACTCCAACCGATGGAATTCAGACTATGGTCTTTTGTCTGATAATAAAGGGACGGAATAGATGTTGTAGGATAAAGAAATACTGTATAATGACTGAAATAAACCTATTATCCTAAATTTATCTATACAAATTATCATTTTTTATTAACTGAAATACAAAGAAGGCATATGGACTCCAGGAAAATAGCACTATATCAGAAATTCACTGTAACAGTGTTTCACTATATATATCATCAGGTTTTTCATTAGACAATTTCTTCTGTACACTAGATTTTTTACTAATTTCTCTATCTTCAAATCCATTATATTTTCAGATCCAATTCAGCACTATATAGTATGCCTTCAAAATAAAAGGAAGTCACTTGCTTTATTGAATACCAAGTTCCCTTCCAGACAGTATTTAAAGAAAGACAAGACTACACAGACAAAGTCCAGTATAATTCATTTCTGACATGAAAATTTCAACCCCTCATACTGTTGCAAAATTCCTCCTACTGAAATGTCTACAATAATAATAATTATAATAATAATTATAATAATAAAAAGCATACATTACATATAAAAGATACCAGTGTACTAAAAGTGACAGAAGTGGACTAGCAAATCCTTCAAAGCACATATTATATAAATGACTAGCATTTAAAAACATTTCTTTTTCTATAAAATGTAGGTCATATACATTTATAAATTGGGGAGGGAGGTTCTAAAGCAGTGATGACTGTTCAAATTGATATGCTGCTCTGTACAGTCTAATACCTATTCAATTCAAACTATAAGTTTGACATCTAGTTTATCAGAATAAACCCATCTCATCATCTCATAGCTCATAATTTGAAAAATATGCAACTCAAAGGAAGAGGTGACTCAAAAGTTCACTGTTTATCTGCATATGAAATAAGAAGAGAACTATTCCTTTCTATGGGTGGCCCAAGCCTCATCAGTTCAATATCAGGTCTTAAAGACTCCAAATTAATGTAGAGGAAGTGGCAGGAATCAGCACAGAAGCAGAATAGTATCTCTGATCCTTTAGAGACACCGCTACTCAACCTCAGCAGTCTTCCTCGTCTCGCAGAAGTTCAGCCAAGCCATTCATTTCTCACTCAAAGGGGACGAAGCCATAGATCTAAACACTGTCCTCTCTGTGACTGAAATTGTGCTCTGTAAACAATGGTTTGTATTCCAGCAGGAGGACATCTGAATTTATTTATAAAAAAATGATTAAGAATATTCATTAACTCAAACAAGGCTACTGACTCCCAAAGGTATTTTTGGAACTTATCCTTATGCTACTTGTCAAGTTAGCACTGTCATGTATTATTGCTTACAAACAGTACATCATCATATGCCTTCTAACAGAGCAGTACTGTGATCAGTTCATATTTACAGGCTTTTCTGTTTGTTTTTAAACAAGCTATAAAAACATTACATACTTTACAGACAATACAAATACTCAAGTCAAACAAATGGAATGCATAACAATAAGAAATGTCATAAAGGAAGACTGACATAAGTCCTTGATTGTCAAGACACATTTATATTTATATATAAACTCTAGCTGTGCAGAATCAAAGATTCAATCATAGGTACATCCTTATTTGATAAATCATATTTACAGCATGATATTGCATAAAAAAATAAAATAATGTTGTTTACACAATATTACCTTTCCATCCATTGGATTAAGGAAAGCAAGAAACAACTCTTAGAAATGTTTGCTTGCCTCAGTTTGTGTTTCCTACCAAAAGATGTAATTTTAAAAAGGAAACAGAAGGTTTTGTATTTGAGTAGAGCAAAAGCGACTATAAATTTATTTCCCTGACACAAAGCAATTTGAACTTGAACAGAAGGTAAAATTTCAAATTAAAGACATGTCTTTTCATTAGCAGTAATACTTTCTTAGTGCTTGTCCTTTGCAAAGTGAGTTTCAGCTAAATGCATTACATGCCTAACATAAACATGCATTACCCTAAGTCCAATGAACTTTCAAAGTTACAAGGTTTCATTTTAATAAGACATTTAACTCTAGGAAACTGTAAAATTATTCATTTGCTTCAGTACCAACCATGTAATTTGAAAGTTCACATGTGTACTGGTACCGACTGCATAAACATATTTCTGCCTGTTAACATTTCCAAACGGATTCCCAGGAGCATCAGGATTTTCCCTGTGATTTGTAATGGTATTAAAACAAGCAAACAAAGAATAAAAATCAAAGCTCTCAAAGCCAAGAAAATTTAGTTAGCAAATATACATACATAATGTAATCCAATGCTGCAAAATTCAGAGTTCATTCATCCAAATATTCTGGTTCATTTCAAATAGTTACTAGACATGATACAAATTCTATAAAAATATCCTGATCAAGCATGGAATACAACATATCTGTTCAGGTGGAAAGTTTTCATAGGAGAACACGAATACTTTGGAATAAACTCCAAAAGTTACAGTAGAACCCCAATAATTTGCAGCAATGCCTTAGAAACCCTTTACAAATTACAATTTTGAAAACGGTGAAGAAGCAGGCAACAAAAGCAAGGATGTCACATCACAAAAAGTACTTTGTTAATTTATTTTGACAACTGCAATTTAGTTTTCAATACTCCTTCTACCTCCTAGTATACTAATAGAGATGCTGTAGTATACTTGGGTGAAGTAGTACAGTATTATTGTGTGAGACCTTGCTACAGTACTTTTTAGACCATTGCAGAGAGGTGGGAAAGGACCATGAGGGATGGAGAAACCTGTCAGATGCTCTGTTTAGAGGTCAGCGAATTAGCAAGATTTTACTGTACTTCTCAATTAACAATGAAAAGCTCCCATCATCCAAAAAAACCAACAAGTACAATATAAAAATAATACAAGTGTTATTCCACATGAATACTTTCTTGTCCTATTTTTTTCTTGAAACACAACTTTCCTAAAGACAACACTAGGAGACACAAGATCATAAACATGGTTCTTTTATCATCCAATTTAAATTGTTTATGCTGTTATTTGTAAACCAACATACAGTAATACACATGGTTAATCCTTCTCCCCAAAACTTGTCATTTATGATTAATTCATTCTCAAATCAAATTAAGAAAATGCAAATGCCTATTAGTATACCATTACAAGCTGATTCCTTCATTGTCTGTTATATTAATGGCAAAACATATCAAAAGATTCATGCTAAAAGGGACACTGTCAAGTAATTTAGGACCAAAATATGGCCTATTAATAAGTGCATGTGTGTATATATATATATGTAATTTGTATATATATATATATGTAGAGAGAGAGAGAGAGCTTGGTAATAAATGTCATCAATTTCTTCTTTTTCAAAATTATCATTGCGCTATCACTAGTAGATATCCCCAAAAATTCCACCTTACACACACACACATATCTGGTGCTCACATAAGTTCGGGTAGGAATGGCTGCTGTTAGCTCAGGGGAATCTCCACGCTCACCCCAGCCTTATACTGACAGCATAAGAACAGAACAGACAACCAAAGCTGCTTTTTTCCACACATACACAGAAAACTAACAAAAATGACCAGATCAATATGAAGAGTGTGCATCTGCAGCAGATTAAAAGCAGCAAAACGTGAGCAGTGAAAAACGCTTTTAAATAATGCCATTATTAAAAAAGCATGAGCCTTTTACAGAGCTAAACCTCCCAGAACTACATAAACACTTGTTCCAGGATAGAAGGGGATGTACTCAGGAAATCACAGCAGTACATTTGGCTAACTCCTCCAGTGCAGAAAGCTTCAAGCATCAGCAGATCAACTACTCACACCACTGCATTAATTGTACACATGGAAGAACCCTACAAGACAGTCCCTGTGGCTTAGGGGACTTGCCAGCCTGTCCTAAGGCACAGAGTGCAGCTGGAATGGCTCAGCAGCAGGCTAGGGAATGAGCTGGGATGGAAGGAACAGCAGTTCCTCTGGGGATCCCTGTTTGGCTGCAGGGAAGAGCAGGTTCCTTCAGTCTGCGCACAGCCTGCTCCCTCACACACCCTCGGAGAGATTCCCGAGTGTGACAGTGGCATGGCACAGCCACTCCCTCCGAGTCCTCAATCACATTCTCACACCACAGTGTCAATGCAGCAACTTTTTTTAAATAAAGCTGAGTCAGTCCCCTTAGGGAAAAGGAGGCTTCATTCCTCTTACCTCCCTATGGGCCCACAGCAGTGCAGTTACACAGTAATAACCCAGCCTTTTTTTTTTTTTCTCTTTTGTTCCTTGCTATATTTAACAAATAGTACAATTGCCATCTCCTTGCAACATTTCAGGGCATAGGAACAAAAGTGCCAACACTGTATTATTCAGGCACCACAAGCTAGGATGTCATGGAAATGGACACTGAAAACAAAGTATGCCTTACAAGAGGTGGTTTCCTGGGATATAGGGACCCTTTATGTTATTTCTGTGCAACACACAATGGAAAGTCAAAAAACCAAACTGACCATAAAGGAAAAAAAAACCAGAGAGACCACGAATCAGTTTAAAAATATTCTTTCAAAGAAATTTCTTTACATGTATCATTAATAATCCATAAGGAATTTACTCTTCTCCCTTGATGACCACTCTTTTCAAGTCGTGGCCAAATATTCAGACAAAATTACTGGTAGGTCATAGCATGCTGAAATGCCTTACTGTATTACACACAGGGTCAACAAATCAAAAGAGCCTGCTTTCTTATACAAAAGTATTAAGAAATTAGTTTATATAAACTGTATTCTTGCCAATAGAAGAAGCAGGCTATGGATAATAAATACCCTTTCTCCCTCAAGTGTACCAAGTGAAGTTAGTGCTGTAGTAGTGCTCCCATAAGGGAAACGACAAACTGGGATCTGTTTCCTGGTAACGAAAATTCAGAAAAATATTGCTACTGCTTTGGTAAGAGGTGGGAAATGTTCTGGGTCCTGTTAAAGTCCTTTCTTAAAAGACAGGATATATTTTAGCCCCTTGAGATGCAGCCTTTTCTCCTACCTGATGGCTTTATCTGAGAGACACTAGCTAGCAACAGTGCTGTAAAAACCTGGATGAAATCCTATTTTAAAAACCACCATACACACACACCTACCTATATGTGTATGTGTGTGTATGTGTGTGTGTGTGTGTGTGTGTGTGTGTGTGTGTGTGTGTGTGTGTGTGTGTGTTTTTCCCTGGTTAATCAGCCTACATGAGGCTTAAACTGCCTTGAACTACCAGACAGTGTCCCTTTAGGGAAGGTGCAAATAGAATGAACATACAGTTCAAAAATCTGAAACTTGTTAACTTAAACTACACAATAGTTAGGCTACTCAAAATCTTACCACCTTAAAAATGCACACAGAACTACTTATCGTACCATACTGTATACTTCAAGACAAAGTACTATTCAAAAAAACATATTCATGGTACAGGGATAAACTTTGTAGTTTATTTATACTGTGAAATGCAATGAAAACTTCTGATCACTCTCCTAGGCTGGAAAAAGAAATGCCGCTCACTAGCATCATTCACCAGTTTGAGTTGGTAAAATTGTAGTGACTTTTACTAAGCAAACACTAAAAAATAGGGAATTTGAATGCCCACTTCTTCAGCTTTCAGGGATACTTCAATAAAATTAATAATTAGAATTGTCAAAATTCTAGACAGAGAATTAAAACAGTTTTTACAGAAGCTAAAAATACCCAATCTCAAGTATATGGAAAAGAATTACTGGAGCTGCTGTATGAGATGAAAATGATGCAACCGTATCAAACCTAAACATCTAAAAATGGTTTTATTTTTTGAGAAATCAAAAACTATAAAGTTGGCTAAGTGCTCTATGTTAATCGTTATGAGTATGTACGGTAAGGTACAATTAAGCTTTTAAATCTTGGAATACACTGTTTGTGTAAGCATTTTGCAATTGGGAATGTCATCTACAGAGTATTTTAACTAAAACTTCAAAATCTTGGTTTCTGCATATGAAAAAGTCATTAAAAAGTTACATCTAGATTCAGCTGTACAAAGAAATACACATTACTTCTGGAATGAAGTAAAGGCTTTAGCAGTTAGGCATTTTGCTTAAAAAAGTGTTTAAAGTATTTTAAATTAATTAGACTTTTAAATAGTAGAGTTAGTCTATCAGAATTCACTTTCTTTCCCTCCAAACACAACTCAAGATAATGTAAAGCAGAAATAAAGGGCACATGGTCTAAAATTATTTTTGAGAGAAACTGAAGATTTTTCTAGAAAATGCTTTCTTTTAAAGCATATTTGTTTGACTTCCAAAACTTACTTGCTTATTCTGTGTGTTTAGTACACGTTGATTCCCTGCTGAAGAGCAACAACTATGCTGACAAGCTTAGAAATGACATTGTGAATAGCATCAGACAAAAAACTGTCCTCCCAAAGCATACAAGGAAACCAGCAAGGAAACAATCATGGGGGAAAGTCTTACCTGGGGATTTTGTTTATTTTAAAATTTCATAGAAGGTAAAATATTTTCTGGATTCAAACAAGTGAATAATAAACTGCCTTTGATAGGGGCACCAACATCAGGCAGTTCAATGACTGATGGCTAACAAACAATTTTTTTTAAAAAAGAAAAACAGAAAAAAGAAGCAGTTATTGGTCTTGCTAATATCAGCTTACTTCTGTTTTAACATAGCGCTCTTAAAAGCTGTACAGAACTCCATCTTATACAGAGCAACCCCCTTTTGACAAATGTGTTCTAAAGTGCCAGTATTATTTACAAAGATTTCTTAGCCAAAAGTCTGGCCCGTTGTGGCATCAGGTGAAGAAGTCATCCCAGCTCTGCTATCATTTACATTCACCAAGGGAAATTCTGGGAAATCAGCACTTGTCCCTGGTCCCCGAAGGTTCACCTGTCCATTGGCAGTGCTAAACTGAGAGGATATTCCAGCTCTTGCCCCATGGTACTGAGCTCTAAAGGGCTGCTCAAAGGAGCTAATTTGATATGCTTGATGAACAGACTGTGCCTCTGCTTTCTTCTGAGAAGTTACTTGATCCAAGAAGTCCTGTGTAGAGGAGGAAGAAGAATGATTTGCCTCATCACCTGAAAAGGGAAAAGGGTGCTGAGAATCACCAACCATTAGTCCAAAGTGAGACTTGTCTGGAGTTGTTCTTAATGGAGAGTTCATCCCCGACCGAAAGCTATTGACAGGTATAGATGTGTAGACCTTCTCCATGGAAGGAAATGCTGGCTGGGTTGTAAGTGTCTGGTTATCAGTCACAAAATTAAGGCTCGGGTTGTTCAAATAGGCATCATTTTGGCTAGTTCTGTCCAAAGCTTGCTGTAAAAACTTTGAATATTCTTGTAACATACTAGCTTTATCTGATGAGGAAGCTTGAGAGCTTGTTCCAACTGTCTCAGATGGGGTCACCTCAGATACTTCAGCAGAATTGATGGATATACTAGAGGTCACTTCTGTGTCAGCCACGCTGAAAGAGATCTCATGCTGTCCATTAGCCTTGTGTGAATAATGATCTAACAGAGTTTGCAGTACCTCATCTGGAATGACATTTTTGTCATGGTTACCTTTAATTTCAACATTCAGTGCCTGTGTGTCCAGTATTGAGGCTGTAGCAGTTTCATCAATGACACTGGCCACAGCTGCCTGCGTTACTGAAGGTTGAGATGCTATGGTACTTACATTCAAGGCATATTCTCGACTGTTGTTACTAGCTGCTTGTAGATACCTCTTTTTCTTCAAAAATTGCATTGCATCATCATAATTAGTGCTGCTGTGTACAGGTTTACTGGGCCCTTCCTGTAATGTGTCGACTTGATCAATGTCAGCATTACCTTCAGAGTCCAGTAAACTTTGCTTATCCACAAGATCGAAGGTGTACTTCGAAACCTTGCTGTCTTCATATGTAGATAAAGGTGAAATGGTTTGACTTTGCTCAAGTGGCTGCTTTAGACTCCTCTTGTTGACCTTTTTGAGAACCAGCTTCGGTGGGTGTATTTCTCCAGAATTGGCTTCCTCTAAGTGCGATCCACCGACTGAAGAATGTGGCATCTCAACAGCATATTCCGCTACCATATATTCATCTTTTACTTTAGTACTAGAAGAGTACAAAGGCAAATAGTCATTTTTGTCCTTCTTGTGTTCTGATTTATCTGAACTTTCCTTATCCCCAGATTTTGTTTTCTCTGTTTTCTGCCTTTTCTTCTTTGGCAAGGAGCTGTCTTTCAGAGGCGTAGAGAAACCGGAATCTTCCTCCGATGGCAAAAAGCCAACTTTGGTGGCACTTCTGTTGGGTTTCTTCTCGCGGTTCTCATGGCACATACGTTTGTGTTTCAGCACACGATCAGTCCTGGAGAAATACTGGAAAATATTAAGGTGATTATTATTATTATTATTATTATATTATTATTTTGCAAAAAGAAATATGTTAGCAGAAAGAAAAGAAGCCTTTCATTCCAACGAATTTACTTGATGATTCACCCACTTGACCAATTTCTAATGAAGTGTCAAACAAGAGCATACAGTCAATAAAATCAACGACAGCCAGCTGTGACTCTGCACCACCAAGATAGCCCATCTTGACTGAAAAAACATTCATTATACATTTATTTCAATAAAAAGGAGAAAGCCCATCTGCAATACTGGGGAATTGACCAGTGTTTTGGCTTTAAAGCACAGAAGATTTCACCAATTCATCTTACCTGCAAACAATATTCACACTGGTAAGGCTTCTCTCCACTGTGAGTTCTTTTGTGCCTTTCCATGTGATACTTCTGAATAAACCTCATACCACATTCATCACAACGAAATGGCTTTTCACCTGATAAAAAACACATAGCAATCTTAATCTAAAAGAACAAATCAACATTTTTCCATAAAATTACCAGGTCAAATACTACATTCTCTACTAGAAACAGTAAGAGGATTTAGTCTATTGCTATTTAAAAACAACACAGGGCTTGCTTACACTATTTTTTCAATATGCAGTTGCTGATGCCTCAAATTACTTTAAGCTTTTATGCTAAAAAAAAAACCCTAATTTTAACACTAAATCCTTACTCCTCTTTCTAATGCAGGTGCAGGTATGTCTTACACCTAACAAATTAAGAACTGCAAAGATGGTCTTCCAGAATTGTTGCTACAGTATGCATTTTTTAGAGCAGACAACTGTATAAAAATACCTCAAGCCTCTCACCAAGTCATTACCTCAAACCCATCCTTACTAGAAGAGAATTAATGCATTTCCGAACTTCAAAGGTAACATTTTGGAGGGTGCTCTCTATTTTTCCATTTTTTCCCCTTATTTGCATGTAGAATTGAGAGAACTGCTTTGAAAAAGTCCTACTATTTTGGCTGAAACCCATTTTTTTTTCTAAGAACTAATTTTAAAAAATGTTTTAATTAAGTCAAAACCCAAGAAACCTCTGTAACAGAACCAGCATTTGCAAACTTACAGGTTTCTCATTTTGATTGTTGTGTTAGCTAGTTTTGGTTTCTGGGTTTTTTTTCTTTACTTTCAGGAAATAGTCATTGAGACAATATGCACTGCCCTGAATTCATCTTCAGTTCCCCTTATTTTTCCTCACAAAGAAACTCTGCAACAATACTTTCTGAGCAGGGAGTAACTATTTTTATTTCTTTTAACTTTTGCCTTACATCTTCTCTCTCATATTTTTTCCTAGGTTTCTCTGACAAAACCTAAAAATTTCAAATGCATTGAAAAGTTAGTTCTGCTTTTATAGAAGTTCACTATTATTTACTAGAACTCAGCCTGAACAACAGTGATCTCTTAGTATTTACTATGAAATCTTTTGGACTGACATAGAGGTCAGGGATTGTCTTGGCAGCATCTGTCAAGACCCTCTTTGTTCTGGGTACTGCACTGCACTGATTTTTGGGATATGAACCATTTATGTCTTGTTTCCAGAAATATGCAGACTATTGCTATTTTCTGAAGTAGTTTTATTCTTACTAATTATATTACGAACTGTTGAATTACCAACGATTAATTGTTAGAGTTTAAAACTTTAAATTAATAGATTTTATTATTTAAAATGTTGATAGAGTTTGTATTTTCCATTTAGAGAAATGTTCGTATTTTCCATTTCCAAGAGAGAAATTTATCCACATCCTTCTTCATATGGGAATACAGTACCTGAAAATAAGGTTCCAGTACTTATAGAGAATAGAATGGAAAATATCTGGATCACCCACACATGTGCTCCTAGTCAGATCACTAATGCCCAGAGTTTCAACTTCCTTAATTCCATGCAATTTCTAAATCTCTCTCTTTGTAAGCCTATATCCTATTTCAAATTATTAATTCTTACCTCTCCATGTGGCTTCTCAGCCAATCCCTTTCTCGGATGAAATTATTCCAATTTATTCTCTCCTAAATCAAATTATCTCCTCTCCTCAGATCTCTCAGGTTTCATCAGTTCTTCTTCTACAGGCTCACAACCCCAGCATTCTCTTCTTTCACTTGACTTAAAGAACTTTACCATTTCTTGCTTATTAATAAGCACCATAAAATTTTGCACTTTTTCAACATCCCTTGTAAGTTATAAACACCTATCATATCATTCCCTCTCATCCTGCCTATAAGCAAATCCTCCCTTCTGGCCTATTTCTTCACTTTCAAACTCCAGATTCATTCTTCATGTTCTCTTTATTTGTGAGGCACCCTCAAAACTACAATGCCTTACTCCCAACAAGCCTGTTCAGACTTTCTGAATCAAATTCCAATCCCTGCCTTCCATTTTCAGGATGAGGAGGGAGGACATTTAGAGCTCATTGCTCTTGTTTCATACATGGGAACTCTTCCATTCCTGAAGACTACTACTTAGTCCTTTCTATTTACTGTTTTCTTTCCCTTTGCTCCACTATTCTACTTTGTGGTTTTTTTTTTTTTTTTAATTGCACCTTCAAACAGCTCTCCTTACATTGTTTCAAAGCTTGCTTTCATACTACCTTAGATTTATTTTAGAGAATGGAGTGGCTGTTTAGGTTGAAAACTATCCTGAGCCTTAAAGCAAGAGAGCTGAGTCCTGTTCTGGCCTTGAACAGCCCTCTAAGGAGCCATCCTGCAATCCCAGGAAATGCAGAACTCTTCATTAACACACTTACCTGCAGCCATGCACTCATTTCTGTAAATGAATGCACACCGAGTTCCTTAACATTTTCTTACTCAAGCTGACTATTCGCTAGCAGAAGATTCTGCAGCTACCTATCCCCATTTCAAGGCTTAAACAGGGTCAAACAGGGGCCTGTGGATTTTAGGTGGATTACAGTCACCAGCTATTTTGGAGACTTTCAGGGCACAAACAAATGCACTGCTGGCCATGCCTTAACAGGGAGAAGAATTTGGGACACTGCCCTGGAGTTAACTCAGCACAGTACAGAAAATCATATTTTTCAGTAGAATTCCAGAACACTCTGAAAGTAAGATTAAGAAAACCTTTGTGAAACTGACACCATATTTCATTTTGGCTTTAATCTTCATATGGAAGATAATTTTAGGAAAAGATTAAAAATTAATATGAAGATAGGCTTCCAATAATAATTTCATCCTAGCAGAAGCCTAAAACTTCAGATGCCTTCCACAATTTTGTTGTACTTTTCAGACAGGATCTATTGCAAATGGAGGAGACCATTAATAACAGCCTTTTGATAATGCAGGGAGAATCCAGGACACATTTTTTTGAAATGTCTTGGTCATTGGGAAACAATCAGATGTATAAAAAACCTCAAAATTTAAAAATACAATACAACAATTAATGCATTATTTACGAAAACAGCTCATGCGTTGTGTCTGTGTTTGCAATCTATTAAAACCAAGCCATAGAACTACTCATCCAGTATAGTACAAATATTATGTGTATGAAGGCTGTGACAATTATAAAGCCAGGCATTTTAAAGTCTAAACAGAAAAAAAACCAAATTATAAAATACTAAAGAAGGCTATAAAAAAGCAGCATGACTGAATAAGGCACTTAAATTGTTAGCCCCAATGGTGCTTTATTCTTTTTAATGTAATCTTAGTTTTTGTGTTTAAAATGGAAAGTAGGGTGGCTTACACAATTAGGACACATGAACATATGAGTGGGTAAGGTATATAGAAACATCTCTAAGCAAAAAGTAAGCAGACATATTTGAAAGGAAAAAAAAAAAAGAACATTCAGCATCTTCTCTAACCTCGTAAACTGAAAATATTTGCATACCAGTGACTCTTCCCTCTCTTACAACTAAAATAGCAATTTTCTGTATCATTAGGGACAAGTTTAGCAGCAGGGTTCCAACACTGCTGCCCTCCTCTACACACAATTATAAGCAAATTTTGTACTAATGCAATGTCTGCTTTTAGATGCAACTGTTTAATTATTTACACAGACTAAGGCTGTTCATTGATTGCTTCCTAACTCCCTCACAACACTTCCTTTGAAGGAGTGGTTCAGAGAACTAAGTCAAATCAGACTGGAAATAGCTGAGGCACCTGTAAATTGGGGGCTTGTAAGAGGCACAAAATGGGGCTTCTACCTGTTACTACTCTCATTGGTTGGTCTAAAATAAACTAGAAAATTTGACAAAAATCTTTAAAAGAGTAAGAGCTTTCCTGTTCCACATCAGCATTTTGAACACTGTCCAAAAGCTGGTGCTAAAAGTGGTCATTCACGGAGATGAAAATGGAAAATAAAAAAGTATTGAATAACGTTAAGAAACTTTTTTTTTAAAGGGTATGAATAATACAAACAGATCTTTACTTTCATCAAAGTAAAGACAGACCCACTGCTCACCTTCTCATTAGAGAATCAAGTTGAAAATTCAAGTTTTCTGGATGGGTTTAGTTATGCAGCCCTGAACGACAGAGCAACTGCACAAACAGCTAAGGGCCAGTAGTGAGCACTGTCATATAGAGGTGAAAGCACAGAGTGCCAATTAGCTATACTATAACTGGGTGAAGCCAAAAATTAAACTCTAGCTAAATTCTTGTTGACTAAACAGCCTTCAGAAAAAAAATCTGCCACTCCTGGAAGCTGGGTTTTAAATGTTTTCTCCTAATCATTACTATCACCTAGGAAAACATCCATGATTCAACAATTTAAACACAATTTAAACTGTCTTCTATTTTCTGAGAAACAACCAAACTATAGCTCAGGATGCTGAGGAAAGGAGGAAACACAGTTATCTAAAAAAAGTCAGATATGGTTAATTAGTTAAATGGTACCTTTTTCTCTGCTAAACAAAGACTAGCATATGAAAGAGCTGGCATAAAAACCTACAATCCCACCACATCCACCCCCCTCCCTCCAAAGCTTAGAATCAACACAGATTTCTCATTAGGGCTAGAAGCTAAATTTTAAAAGATAATTAAATCAATTTATAAAATATTTGCAGTCAAGTGTTAATTAACTATATTGCCCAGACTCTCATTTTCAAAGCCACGTACAGGGAATAATCCTCATTTGAAAAAAAAAAAAAGAAAAATCTTCTAAAAAATGTGAAGACTGCACTCAAATTTTTGCCTTTTTGGGGGGGGCTGGAGGGCAGATAGATGGAAGAGACTGAATGAGCATTCTTTTCAGAATAAGTATCTACACAAAGTGGAGGCAGCATGGTTCACCAATTCAGAGCCAGAGGAAAGGCTAGGAGCAGAACAAAGACACTGGACAGAAGAATGGAAGACTCTTCTGTGGCTGACTGGCTGAAGGAAACCTACTTAGTCTGGACTCATGGCAACCTAGGATACAAAAATCCCATAAACAACAGGGCATTTGTGCATGTAACTCCCTGTACACTGCTCTGAAAATTCATTTTGCAGAGTTTTTTCTCCCTCTCAACCCTTACACATGCACACACTGCACTGCGTGTTAGTAGCTTTCATATCCATTTAAATGCTACAGCCAAGAAACACTGTGCACATTCACCAGCTCTGCTTTTCTGAAAAAGAGGCTGAGAAATTGGCATCTAGTCCAAAAGGGACCATATTACAAAATATTTAAAGAGGGATTGAAAGGCCATGCACCAAAATGCCAAAAACCCAATGAAACCAAACCTGTTAAAGAATGTGGTTCTGTGTGGTGCAACAAGGTAAAAAAAAAAATAAACATATATAAACTTTAACTTGCTTTGGTTTAAAGCTTCGGGCCTTATTTGACCTACACTGCATATTTTTAAACTAAGACTCTTCTTTTTAGAACAGTTCTGAATTAAACCTAAAAGAAGAAAAAAAGTGGAAAGAAAAGCTGATACTAATACCTTTGGGGTTAGGCATTTTGGCCATTTTAGTCCTGGCACTTTTCCATCAAATTCAAATACAAACAAACAGACAAACAAACAAATAAATCTATGGAAATGTAATTTGGAAGTCCCCCTTGTCTGAATTAACTTGATACAACAAAAGACAAAACTGCTTAACGAACTTTGACTTTTATGAATGTACAAACTTCAGGATTTGCTGCTCTGGGGTTATTTATAGAAAACTACTTTCAGATCCGCTTACTGGACTTCACACTCATTTTACAGCCAAAGGAAAGTGGAACAAGTTGAAAGCACAAAACTAATTTCTTTTAAAAAGCTTTATAACTTTGTAACATGTTTTAAATTAAAACAAACTACGACAGGGTTTTTGGCTGCATATTTATTACCAGAAACCTTGCCTGAGTGGGGAAACATTTTTAAGCACGCCAGTAAAGATACTCAAGGCACTATACTCACCAGTATGAATCTTCTCATGCCTCTGTAGCAGGTACTTCTGTATGAAACGCATGTCGCACTGACTGCACTGAAATGGTTTTTCACCTTGAACAATATAATTCCACATCCATAAGTTAATAACTACACACTGTTGTTTCTGATAACTATTTTCGAGGAATATTAAAATGTCTATTAAAAACACCAGCATCTGAGCGAATTCCAAAAATACCCTGATACCAAAAAACATTTGCCTTACTAGGTACATGAACTGCAGAGCTCTCTCCATGATCCTAAGAGTCACATTAAGACTAGCACAGAAGAGTGATCTGGAATGGCTGTAATTTCCTCAAGTGCAAGATCAATCAGGATGCTGGCATAGACTGCATTCAGGATACTGGCAAGCTATTATAACAGTAAGTACCTTTTTCACTTCTCCAAACACAGAGATACCTCATCAGGCAAATAAGCAGCCGCAGCACATTTTACAAAGGGGTCAATTTTTGGCACTTAGGCTACAAGTCAACCCATTACTTTCTGATAAAGAAAGAAAAGAAACCTTGTAAACAGTTAGCTCTTCAGTTTATTAAATAAATGTTGATATTTTTTTTTCTGATATTCTTTTGACACTTTGGTGCATGGAATCTCTAAGCTTAGATGCCAAGTTAGCTACACTCTTAAAACTGAAATTCGCATAGAGCTGAAAACATTTTTAACATAAGTAAACAACTCTTTATATAGTAGAAAAGACAAATTTGAAGTCAAGCAGTACCTGTATGAATGAAGACATGTCTCTGTAAATGGTAGTTGGTTCTAAAGGCAGCATTGCAATGCTCACAAACATGAGATTTGTGGGTTTTCAGACCAAGTGATCCATCCTCATTTATTGTAAGGATCTATTTTAAAAAGAGTAAAATTTGTTCTCACACTACCCTCTAAAGATGTCTTATTAACTACAAAAAAAAAAAACATTAATTTTTTCGATGCAGAAAATGTAAATATTTCAGGTAAAACAATGCTGATTTCTACAAAACTATGCGTTAAGCTTCTAAAACACATTTCCAATTGCAGTCCAATCCAACTTGTGTCTCGTTGTGCATTAAGAGATATTTCAACAGGACGGAGACAAAGGCAGCTCATGGAAAATCAGCTTAGAGCTTCCCTAGGCACAGCTGAGTCACTTTATACACTACTGTTTATTTTGTCCGTCTGTTGGAAAGGATGCAAAGTAATCAAACGACTCCTGGGCACTAAACCATGGACAATCGTATTTTAAAGAAAAAGCGAATGGTTAAATTCTTTATATCAAATCACAACTCTTAAATGTTTGCTAAAAGTCATTAAAGCTTAGCCAGAATAGTCATATATATTATCTACATCTATATAAAACCAGTAGTCTCAAAGGTAAAATTGTATTTAAAAAACCAAAATCCCAAAGCCAAACAACCAAGAGAACAGTATTATTCTTCTCCCCTTTCAGGTTTTTCACTCAATAAAGTATTGCTCACTTAATATACATATTAAAGCATCTCCTTGATGACTTCAACTTGCCATACTCAATTGCTTTGCTGTCAAACAAAGCCGCTATTTTCATATAAAATTTAAAAAACTTAAATTTTAAAAATGCACCACATCTACTTTATTCAATAAAGCTAATCACAGGTTTTCTCTAATTTGTCAAAAAGAATAAAAATAGAAAACTAAACCAAAACCCAAAATCTCTACTATCTCTGGCAAGACAATAAGCAAATCAGTAAACAAATTACATTTATAAAATCTTGCTTAACTGCAAACACAACTATAAAGAAGAGCTTAAGGAATCTTAAATAATACAGTTTAGTCCCTTCTTATTAAAAAAAAATAAAAGTATGCTGGGAAAACACATCTGCAGTTTGATTAGCTACAGCATTTTAGGTTTTATGATAATGACAGTGATGAGAAAGAGAGAGTCAATAACTGAAGCAGTATCTCTGAAATAGCAGCAAATACTGTAGGATCTACTTAATTTTTAATTCTCCTGCGTCAAAACAAGGGTGAAAGTCTCAGACTAACAAATTCTTGTGCATTCACTCTGAAGGACAAGCACATTCATACGTTTGTAAGATTGGTGTGTTACAGCTCCAGTCACAGAGAGAGACAATTGTAAAGACTCTGTTCTGTAACATTACCCAGCTGATGAAGCCGACTGCGTCTTTAAAACAAATTTAAATACATGTTATGAAATGCTTTTCAGATATTATACTGAAATTTTAAAATAATTGTGCAGAAAATACACTTAATTTCATGGTTATTCTAAACCTGGGCTCTTCTACTTAATCTACCACCCTCTTAAATGATGAGAGTTAGCTTTGTCAGAGCAGCTTCCCTAACCAAAGCAACAAAAAAGCTTGTGCGTGTGAGTGTGTGCGCGTGCGTGTGTGTCCGTGTGTGCACGTGTGTGTGTCTGCGTGGGAGAGGGAACAGGAGACAGGAGTCATGACACCTGATGACTTCTTCCTTACCTGACTACTGCATTGATAGAAAACAGAATTTAGAACGTTTCAGAATGTTAACTGACTTCCATTTGTCAGAGTTCCAGCTGCTTGTTTGGATGGAAAATCAACCCCACTACTCTGGAAATACTGAAACTGCAGTAGGTTCTCACCTAGGTCGGTCCTTAGGCTTTTTTCTACTCTGCCTTTCTATTCTGACAGGTCTGAAAAAGGGGAAGAGAGACTGAAAAAGAACCTATTTAACAATTCTCCTGATCATTTTTCAATCTTTTGTCATCTCAAAAGACTAATCCTGGCAGACTGGGAGATAAAAAGGAAGCATGCAAGTACACGTCTGTAGAAAGAGGAGCACACACCTCTTCTACCTTGCCATGTTTCCATGGAAGTGATCTCTGGATGTACTCAACCTAGATCTCCTTTTTCTCTCACAGGGAGAAGTGACAAAAAAATGCACAGCATTTGGAACTTGCTTCCACACCCAATCTGAAGCAATTTCTCAGCTTTCCAAGAATACTACAGGTGCAACCTTATTTGACACTGCTTTGAGGAGGACTGGAAGGTCCTGCTCCCAGGGCAACAAAAAGGAGGTTTGGGAGATTTTCTTTGTATTACGGTGAGTTTTCCTTTAATGTACAAACAGTCTGGGTTGATTTCTGAGTAGGCTTATTTTAATGCTGCTGTGTGATAACATATGACTGATTTACTTCTATCAGAGCAGCCTGCACATGTTCTATTTTAAGTCTGAAGATTAATACTGATTTGGGGAATTACTAGAAGATGTAACACTGCTACCTCATGAGGTGAAATGATTCTGCTTTTATCTGAAGTGCTTCTCAACAGAAGAAAATTGTTTTCAGACATACAGGGATACATAGTCCTCATGAATGGATCTACAAAACAAATTTTTAAGTAACAAACCAGCAGCTAGGGTAAGAACCTTTTGATATAAATAAATACATATATGAAGATGATTATGACCACAGGAATTTTCCCTACCAGTAAATTATTTTATATATATTAGTAAGCTTTTTAGAATTTTCAAAACTACCATTTTAGTTTTCTTTTTAAAAACTTTTCACTACTATGCGTGAAGCATGTAAAATTATCAGGCTCACAGAAAAGCACAACTATTATTAGATAGATACAGAGTAATGATTTATAAATGGTCTACAAAGCTACTGACTCATAATTTAAAAAAAATATTTGGAGAGAGAACTGCCTGGAGAGACAGATGTTAAAATATGTCAAGAGTTCATGTTGCTAAAAGGAGTTCAAAGAAAAACACTGTTATATCAGTTTTGTTTTGGGTCTCTGGTGAACTTCAGAACTGCATCTTTACTGAGCAAACAAACAATTTCCAGCCTAACTAGTTCAAATGCTAATGAAATTAGTCATAGTCAACCAAATCTTCAGGTCCTTTTAATCTTGGTTTTGCCAAATCAATGTCTTACTTTTGCTGGTGAACGCTGTTTTCTTTTCTTCTTTTTCTGCAAATCTACTGGCTCTCGTATTTGTTTTTTGTCTCGTTTCTGTTGTTCAGATGCATCAGTAAAGGTAATTTCTTGCTTTACACTGATCTGTTAAGATACCAAGTGCCAGTTTCAGGTAAGGTTCTCACTACAGAAAAGCAATTTTTCAATTTTAGAAGATGACAAACTGCTGAAACAGAAAACCTTTTCCTAAGGGAATTATCTTCTGGCTTCAATCTTTCAGAAATTTAAGTGAAAGAATTAATATGTATCTTAAATAAAAAGGGCACAGTTAATTTCCTCAGTAACATTTTGATGTATCCTTTCATTCATCTCCCAAGGTCTTTTTTCCTGACCTGTGGTGATTTTGAGATCAGTTCATATATTAAAATCACTTCCATCTGTAAAACCATTCAGTTTTTCATACCTATTTTACTTTAGTCCGTGCTGTTGTCAATATAAGATTTAACGGAATAGTTTATTATATATTTAATACAGAAGTATTTTTAAGAGAAAAAAAAAAAGACCAGTTCCAATGAAGTTTTTGAAAAAAAAAAAAAATTAAAAAAAATCTCAATCTAATGTGAACTTTAATGAAGACCATGATACTCTCACATTTTTCTAACACCTGAGCCACCTGATCTACAGCTAACAGAGTAGTGTTTTAACAGTGCTGTGTTTCTGAAGATTATTCTTCATGTGTAAGGCTCTCTACTTTTATAGTCCTGGTGACTGTCCTTTATGTTTGAAGGGTAACAGTGATGGTGTGCTGCATTACAGACAGATGCTCTGTTTTCCAAAGGAAGTCATCTCTATGCTCTCTGGGAAAGCCAAGGTATGCCTTCTATGAGATTCCGTGGAGGGGCATATTTATGGTCATGTATGAAGTGTCACAGTCCAACCTGCAGTGTGAATGCAATTGCTAAGCGTCCACATACCTTAAAAACATACAAGATGCTTCCTATAGCAAAAGCAACTAAACAGTACTATGAACAGCATAAACACTATGCACCTTCTAATAACGCTATTTATTCCGCTTTGCAGTTACCCCTGAACATTAAATATCCTTAAAGGAGCACATTTTAACACTTTAGTTCTATGGTAACAGCCTGCTTATAAAATATTTATAAAACAGATACTTAAAGATTATACTTAATTGGCAAAATTTATCCACAGCCAGAGGCAAATGACATAAATATTTTGATAATCAAAATCCAAACAAGCAATTAATAGATTCTTGCCAGAGTAGGATTAGACTACCAGATCAAGCTTCCTAGTAATCTCTCCAATATTTCACAAAGAAATTGCTTACAGGGACATTAACAGCATACTGCAGCCCTTGAGGAAGTCTATCTTGTGCATCCATTTCATCATCATTTTTTACCGTCTCCTCATGGACCATGAGTTCATCATGTGAAATCATCTCTTGCTGTCGAAGTTCACTTTCCTGTAACACTTCATCTGTTGCAAGAATTTCTTGGTGCGGCATAGTCCGATCTTGAAGCACTGCCTCTTGCCGTTCTCTCGATACTCCAGACTGGTCAGATACTGCACCCATCCCTACCATAGCCCTGGATGACTGCATCTGGTCTATGCCACCACATTTAAGAAATAATCCTCCCAGCTTGTCTTCAATGTTCATTCTTAAGTGCAATTACCTACAAAGAAAGTTTTAATAGTAAACATCTACAATTGGTGCGCTTGCTTAAAATTTTTTACTTAAATACATTTTATACGAACTCAAGTCAGTACTCAACAAACACACATGCAGTCCTAAAATTGATACTGAGCAAGAACCAAGAGTTGGATATCTTCAAGGAATGTCAAAAGACTCTCCTTTTGCACATCTGTGTGCACACAACTGAACACTTTCCAATAAAAGGTTTCAAATCATGCTCCTGACTTCTGGCAAAAGTATGGTAATTAAATGAGGGCTAATTCTTCCTTCTCATTCCTTAGAAAACTTTTATTTTTTTTCTGTATGCCCTCTTTGCTCTGTTCTCTTTTTCCATTTTGACTGTCTTTTACAGACACCTCTTTCATACTGGTCCTGTTCTCCCTACTTCCTTGTCCTTCCAGTGCCCTTCCACCGCTGTTACCCCAGGGCACTGTTGCTCCTGGAACACCTTAATATCCACAAGTGAGAGAAACCTGGGCTGCATCCAAAGCAGCAGTTGGGGGAGGTGATTGTGCCCCTCCACTCCACTCTCCTGCGACCCCACCTGCAGTGTTAGATCCAGCTCTGGGGCCACAACATAAAAAGGACATGGATATGCTCGAGCAAGTCCAGGGGAGGAAAGGAAAATTATCAAAGGGCTAAGAACATCTCTGCTATGCCAACAGGATGAGAGAAAAAGAAGGCTCTGGGGAAACCTGATTGCAGCCTTTCACTACTTAAAAGGGAGCTTTTAAGGTGGAGAAAGAACTTTTTAGCAGAGCCTGTTGAAACAGGACAACAGGTAATGGTTTTGAACCCAGAGATGGTCAATTTAGACTATATACAAGGAAGAATATTGCTACAGTGAGGGTGCTGAAACACTGGCACAAGGTGCCCAGAGAGGTGGTGTACACCCCCTCCAGGAAAACATTCAAGGCCAGGTTGGATGGGACTGAGCAAACCGATTTAAGTGAAGATGTCCCTGCTCATTGCTGGGGGTTGGACTGGATGGCCTTTAAAGTCTCTTCCAACCCAAACTATTCTGTGATTCTATGAAAATGCAACTTTGTAGCTAAAGCTATACATCAAATAAAAACTATAGAGGTTGAAGCTGTTCATAAAACAGGAGCAGGAGCATTAGTGAAGAAATATAAATTCCAAACATGAAAAGCAATACAGTTCACAATATTCCAACAAGTATATGACATTATTAATTAGGTTTTAGCACAGAGCAGGAGGCTTTTGTGAAGCTGGAAGTGGCAACATCTTCCCATTCTACTAATCAATATATATGCAAGATAGTTCTAGGACTCCTCCTTGGCACACTGGATGTCCAATCAGAGCAGTCAGTCTCCTTCACCCTATTCCCCAGGCCCATAATCCCTACTACCCACTCCTCAGTGCTCCTTGAGACAGACATACCAACAGACAGAGAGACAGACAGACAGACATCCTTCCTCCATCCCTCTATGTTCCCACAGCCAGAGAGCAGAGGCAATACACACACAGGCCACAGCAGACACAGGGTGGGAGCAGAGGCACAGGGCAGTTGGACAGCACACAGCAGGCCCAGCCAGAGCACCACGTGGGACCTTGGGCAGCATCACAACAGCAGCAGCAGCACCTTTGGTTTTGATGCACTCAGAGTTAGGATACAGGTGTGATGTGGGTACATTGCTACACAGCAGCTTCAAATTCCATCCCCCTGACAGTGCAGCATGGAGAAAGGACCCAGCTCCATTCAAGTCTCAAGTCAGAGGCTACGCTGCCTTCCCTGCAGCTCACAATGACTATTCATAACCAAAGAAATCAGGTCTCTCTGCAGGTTATGTCCACAGAAATCGGGTCTCTGCCTAAAACCAGCAGGGCCATCACAGCAGAATTGCACCACAACAGCCCCCTGCCAGTCTAACAGGCTGCCAACATGCAAAAACACTCCATCAAACAAATGTACATCAAGTGTGTAAATTTCCATTTTCAGTTTCATCCATTTGATCACTTTCTAAATAATCTTCTTCTCCAGGAATATATTTCAAAAACTCTCAGTGTATCTAAACATTTGTGAAGTTTTCTTTATATCAAACTACATCGAGTTTACAAAATAAACAGTGGTTTCTTTTTGGGTGAGATCCTAGATTACTTTGTAGAATTGGAACCACCAGCTGAAAACTCTCATGAGTTTCTCCTACATTGTCCTTTGTTTCAAATATTACTATTGGTTCTTAAGATACTGAAAGTAAAATTAACTCAACTTCTTTAAAAAAAAAAAAACAACCTCACCACACACCACAACAAATAAAGTAAAAAAGCCAATTCACACATCCTGATGGCAAGTCATGTCTTATAACTCAAAAGTGAAAGAACATTAGTCCCTACTCTGTACCGTAAGAGGTTCTAATCTAAACTTCCGAATACATCATAGAAAGGCTGACAGCCAGGATGGTCTGACCTCTCTCCGTTTCAAATACTTAAGAAGCACACCAAAGGAAGAGGCTTTTCAGGCAAATACTTTTTTTATTATTTTTAGTAAGCCTTGCTCTGCTGGAAATCAGGAGGACAGAGTCACCAAGCTACATGTCTTTATATATGACAGTGTCATCAATCTTTTTAGCATTCTTCCTTCCTACATAACAAGACCATTTTAGGGACTAAAACCACTCATGACAGGAGAAGAACATGGAAAAATTCTGTTCAGCACATTTATGTTTGTGATTTGTCCTTTTTTGTTCTCCTGCAATTCTAACACAAGTTTGAAATAATGCTTTTGATTTTCTCAGTATCTGTCTTCAAATACAGACAATTTCTTAATGCCTTGAGTGAGCTCAGGTAGTGCTATGTGACAAACTGCCTCTCAAATTAATCTATTTAGAGTAAGAGAATGAGATGTCTTCAAGGGAAAATGTAGGTCTGATATGCCATACAGCCACTTGCAGACATTATATAATCCATGAAGTATTTTTCATAGGTAACTGGGAAACCAAACTGATAGTTTCTCAGCAATAACACAAACAAACAAACAAAACCTGGCACAGCACTAAGGCTGTATTCTTCCCACCAATGCAGATCTCCCAGACATCTTGCAACAACATCATAAAAGAAGAAAGTGAGGATTAATTTATCATCTTTTTGGTTTAGAATATCCTGTGCCAAGGGAGAAAGGTGAGATAGAAGTGAAATTCTTAAGATTTGGTAAAAGAGGGTGCAAAAGTCCTAAAGCTGAAACTGGTTATTTTGGTAGAGCATTCTAAATATCCAGCTTGAAAGACAGACTTCAAGGAAAATAAAACAAATGTATCTACTCATTTCAGCCTTTATCTGAGCTCAGGGTACATCTCACACAGACTGTCATTCACTATGCTTTTGTTCCACACTACAGAAATATGACAGCATCAGGTCACTGCAGATTCTCCAAAGGAATGACGTGGACAGGTATGAGAATACAAGAACTCAAGATGCTGAAACACATTCAAGGGAGAACAAACAGCATCAAGTGTGAGAACATGGTGGCCCTAATCTGTCTGCTCATGCCACTGGCAAGAACAGCACAGAAGGTTGTATCACATGGAGGACGATACTGCCACATCACTCTGAAATTAGGTAGGAATTGCGGAAATCCTGGATTTAAAGCTACTTCCTGGCAGGAACTTAGGCAGGCTAAGAAGCTGAGTTAACCACACAGAAGAGCCTGCTGCTCTCACCAGCAGAGGCAGGAAGACTCCTGACATGCCAAACCTTGGGACAGCTGGCGAGATACAGCAGCTTCCCAGAGGACAGGCCAGCTGTGGGCTGGTATTCACGGGTCTGGTTGGCTCCCACAGCTGCAACGGATATGGAAAGTTTCTTTCTCACCCTGACTAGCAGGTTTAGCAGAGTCATGCAACTGAGAGCCCTCAAGTTGTCTTCCAGCCATGATCTTGAGTCATATCAGAAGTGCTGCAGTATGTGCACTGCTTATTAATCAGGCTTTCAAACAACTGGCTTTTCAAAGAAAAATAGTGAGAACTTATAGTGTTAGGCTGCATATGAGAAGTGATGAAAAACAATATAAGTTACATGACTTCCAGGTGATGTTTTAAAACAAAGAGGTAATGTTTTAAAACAAAGAACCACAAACAAAAACAGGCTATTAATCCAAGCAAGAAGCATCCCAAATGCAATTAATTCAGTAAAACACTTGTAATTTGTCAAGTGACACCTTTCGACTCACATAAAAGGAATCCTATCATTTAAATTGAAGATGAGAAGTGTTCTTGGAAGAATGACAGTGTGATAAAGAAATGTTAGTCAAAAGCATTCAAACAAGAACACTTTACCAACCTGCAAAGATTAAATATATTTTTAAGTGCAAGATGCATTTGTGAAATAAAGATCAACTTACTTAGGATTATCTCTAGAGAAGCTACAAAAATGCAAACCACATACACACACACAAGCAAATTTCTTGGCATAAGACATTGTTATCCCTATTGATGTTTTTCATGGAATTTCAGAAGTTCTATTAAGCTTCACCAAGTAATATCTTGATTTTTCTTAGAGTATATAGTATATAAACTGACAGAAAACTATAAACTGACAGAAAAAGAGCTGTCAACAAAACCTTTCAAGAATACGTTTTGCTTGATAGAGGTACTCCATGCATTTACTGTAGGCAAAGCATCTCACAAGAGACATCTACAGGCAGAGCTCCCTGGGGAGGAGAGAGAGGAAGGGGAAAGACTGCCCAGAAGAGGTCTCACAGGAGCCTGCCAGCACCTCCTCTTTTCCCAGGGCGCTCCCCAGCTGCCTGCAGCACATCCCCAGCCAGCGAAGCACATCGCTTCACTCAGAAACCACTGCTCCGCCAGAGCCTCCGGCTGCACTTCACAACCATTCATTTCAGCAGCCCTGACATCAGCTTTTCCAAAGACTTCTGCACTGACCTGGAGAGCTGAGCAGTAAAGGCAATATTCCTAATTAAAGAAACAACCACTTCAATGAAAACGTGCTGCATGAAAAGCATGACAACATTTCAATTCAGAATCAAAAATAAAAATACCATCAAGAAAAAACAGTCATTGATTCAAAAAGTCTGCTGGGATGGTGGCTGCTATGAGGTAGATGTGAACAGAGACCCTAAAGGAAAGCAACAAAATTTGTAAGCCATCAGAGTTTTAACACCTGGTGCAGCTCTTGTTCTCCACTTTGATTAAAGGTAACAGTTATTCTATCTTCTCCCTTCTTTTCTTAAGCATGAAGTAAGGCATTATTTAATTTAATAAGCAAGTACTTAGAGATACTAATTGGGTTCACTTTAAAAATAAAATCCATATGTGCAGAAAAATGAATTCTGTAGGATTTAAAAGACTACTTATGACAGAGGAGAAAAGAAAACACGTTTAAGGATTAACAGCAGAGACAAAAAAATGAAAATCGTCTGCGGTTTAGTATCTATTTGTAGAACAGAATTAATGTTTTTGCTTTTTCTTCTAAAGTAAGATGGACTTTTAGTATTTGTAAACATTGTCCTGCGAAAAGTCTTTGTTGTTCCAGAACTTCTACCACTCCTTTTAAGTGTTAAAAAGGAGGATTAGCTGCTTTCTATATCCATAACCCACTCCACCCTGTCTCCTATACTATCTTCTCCCTACTTTTGCAAGGCAAAAAGGAAGGAAAGAAGGCTAAGGGAAACATGAAAGGAAAGTTGTTAAAATATTCTTCTATTGTTAAAGTTGTTAAACTATTCTTCTGGCTTAAACCTGAGCACCTTCTGAAGGACTGTAGCAAAGACTTGAGACAGAAATATGACTTTCCCTCTAGCAATAAGCTCTCTTTGACCATGTTTTCTAAGATATAACAACCCAAACACAAGAGCCAGGATGCACAACAGCAATTCTAATTTGCCCTTAGCAATCTGATACTGTTCTGCTGAAAACTACCTCCAAGATTCCCCTCACAAAAGCTGACACTGTGTTCAGCCCAAGGTATTAAATGGTTTCAAGGTAACCTTACACTGGGAGTAGCCTGATGACGTATTTTAGCTCCACATTTTGGGAAGTGTGTTTTCATTAAAGACAAGACAAAATCCCTGATGAGCAAATATCTGAAGCTACAGAACATGTACCTGAGCATTCCTCCCACATCCTCGCTTCAAGAGCTTTTGGAAGAAGGAGTACATGCAGAGCTCAAACTACAGAACATATAAAGGTTACTTGTGCAAAATGCACACAGAATAAACTTTTCAAAAGGCAATCTGGGGAAACACTTCAGCTTCTTAGGGCTCATCTCTTTGGTCATGCTATAATTATTTGTGCTAAACTGTAAGCTTAAATTAATATAGTGTACATAAATCTATAAAACTCCCTAAATAAGCATTCTCATTCTAGTACAGAATTTTTTTCCTTCCCTGTTTAGTAGAATAGTGTAATTCACCTTGGAAAGGTTATTCTGAATTAAAAAGTCAACCCCTTTATAATCAGAGCAGTTTACTGGCATGATAAGCAAAACCTTTTTAAATAGCCAAACTTCTAAAAAATCAACTACAACTGATAGGCCATTCCAGTGGGACATTTGGTGTGTTTTGTTAATTACCCAATTCCCAATGATACTGCGAGAAACAATCCAATAGAGGCGGTACCTGCCCAAAGGGAAGTGGTCTGCACCTCTCCCCCCTCAGACCTTGTGTCCTGCTCTGGGTTGAGCACAGAATTCTGCAGCTGAGAAGGGAGCTGGACAGAAACACTCCCACAGAAAAGCCAGGAGGTTTCATTTGGGTCAGTGGGACAGAGCAGGTGGAGGATACGGGAGATGGGCAGTGAGGAAGCAGGAGCAGGGAACAGGACAGTTTCTCCAGGAGTGGTCAGTGGCTGGATCAGATCAAAGTGCGTTGTGAAACTGCCCCACAAAGGCCATGTGCACACACAGAGGAACAACTCAGAGCTGTCACCCACACGTACCCAAAGGCTATGCCAAATTCAGACCATGGGAAAAATGGCTATCTACATTCTCAAATGCCTTCCTCCTAAAATGAAGTGTAAAATCACTAATAATTCTACAATTCCTGATGCTAATGAAGAAAGAGATAGCAACAGGGCCTAACAGCATATTTAAAACTACTAATGTTTAAGCGTTTCCATGAATGAAACCACCACCAATGCAAGCCCCTCCAAAAGGAAGAGAAAAATTAGAACTGAACAGGTTCCTAACATCCACTTTAAACCCCTATCAAACCATGAAAAATGCTGACTATTCTCATCATATCAGAAAATATATTTAGTTGCACTATTAAAATATGGATACAGTCCAATACAAAAGGAAACACAGCTAGCTTTCACAGTATCAAAGGTTCAATTTTTACCATACCACAGAAGCCTAGAGAGTAAAGAATAATACCCTACTTAATGGTTCTAAATAAAGAATATTAAATAAAATTCTCTCTTATCCCTACTCAGAAAAATAACACTCAGCTAAAAGAACGATTTTTAAATTAACACACAAGTATTTTTAAGAATCATTTAGAATGTGTTGACTTGCAAAAAGAAAGCAATCAAACATAAATCATCATGAAAAGGTTAACAGATCATAAAATCAACACATTCTAAAAGGTAACATATGATACACTCTTATGACTTGTTGCACAGTTATTTCTGAGTGCTCCATGTTGCTGAACACATGCCAGTGCAGGGCCTGACTCCACCAAGATTTACACTCATACTGAGCTGTGAATAGTCCTATTACAATCAACAGGATTACTCACAGAAAATCTCCTTATCGTGCATAAAATTATCCATGTGTGAAAATCTTTGTCACCTTTCTTATCCTGAAATCTGTATTCCATCATCACCAGCATAACCATAATTCAATATCAAATGTGCATATGGAAAAGCTTGTGATGCTGTATTTAAAAAGCCACAGTTCCATGTCAAAATCCACAGGGGTGTTACCAGTATCACAAACATACTTTAAATAGTCCAAAAATCACAGGCAATGCTAGTTTTTATCTGGGAAAAAAAAAGCCACTGGTTTTGTAGCATTAAATCATAAACTACTAGAAAATAGTTATTTTTCAGAATTTATCTGGGAATTTTTCCCACTGGATAGTTAACCTCAGAAGAACACTGCAGGATTTCTGTCTTTGCACCATGAAACTTGGATACTCAAAAGTGCTGCCTCTGGGGACTTCTGGTGACATTTATACTGAGGAAAACAAACACTACACATAACTAAGGCTACCTAGCATCTTCTAAGTTGCATTTTACACCCTCAGTTCAACTGGTGAAAATGTTGTGAAATTTCATCTATCTCATGCATGCCCCAAGCTGAAACTTTATAAAAATATTTCAGATAGTGTGTCAAATGGTTTTTCATTTGATTTTGACAACAGTGCAGTTCTATCACAAAGCTGAGCCAATCTAACAGCTAAGGTCATTGAAAGGGGCAATTAATTCCTCCTCCTAACTCTGAGAGTTCACCCTATCATTGGTGCCTACTCTAATGCTCAGATTTTTTAAAATGTGATTTTTTTTTACAAGTCCTTAAACTCCTTGGGCCTCACAACTTCTTTATCATCTGCAAGTACCCCTGAAGCATCTCTACTCATCACAAGTGCTATGCTAGTGCTGCTTTACAGAAGATGACAACCTGCTGTTGCTCTCAAATTGGCCCAAACACCAAAGGCCTGTATATGTGTGTGCATTTGTTCCTTCTTCTTGGTGGATAAAGAATTGGCTGGATGGTTGCACTCAGAGAGTTGTGGTCAATGGCTCAATGTCCAAGTGGAGACCAGTGACAAGTGGGATTCCTCAGGCCTTGGTACTGGGACTGGTGCTGTTTAACACCTGTGTCAGGAAAATGGACAGTGGGATTGAGGGCACCCTCAGCAAGTTCCCAAAGACACCAAGTGGAGGATGCCCTGGAGGGAAGGGATGCCATCCAGAGGGACCTGACAGGCTGGAGAGATGGGCCTGTGGGAATTTCACGAAGTTCAACAAGGCTGCAAGTGAGACAGGGCAATCCCAAGCATAAATACTGGTACTGTACATTTTTAAAATGCAAATATCATAAATATATGTGTGTGTGTGTGTGTATATATATATATATATATATATACACATACATACATATGTGGTTTTCTACAGCACACTGGATGGAATGCTCCACAAAAATATGTGAAACTAGTCAGACAGATTATAAGATCCTTGCTCTGTTTGTTACAAGTGCCAAAACATGCGTGAGTCGCAGAGTGCATGAAAAGAAAGCCGTGACCATTTAGGCAGTTGAACCCTACCTTGCAAAATAGGATCAAGCCCTTTCTACAAAAGTTTTTTAAAAATAGGTGACCAATAATTATATTTTGCACATTTTCTGGCTGCCTATTCTGACACATTTGGGTCAGATGTACCCAAAATGCTGAGTACTCAGGGCTGCAATTACGTCACTTACAGCACTACTTTAAAAATACAAAGATGAATGCAGTGCTGCTATTTTAATTTTTAAAAAAGCTCTTAAAGAGCTCAATGGACATCCACACCAAACACAAATTTTCATCTTGCTCATAGGCACCAATTCTCCAGCCATAAAATAAGAAATATCCATTTCCTCTCCCTGAGGCATAGTAAAATACTTGTAACAACAAGCAATATTCAATATAGGTCACAAGGGTGAACTAATCAGTTTGTGGTGCTCTTGTTCCTGCAGCCTGAGGGGAGAAGGCAGCACACCTCAGATGGAAAGGTAAACCTGCACCAATGACTGAGAAAACTGCTGTGAGAAGGTGGGTAAGAGGGGCCTGGCCTCCCCATGACCTAACCACTGACCAGAAAGCCCAACCAGCGGAAGGTTTCCAACTAACATGGAGCAGCCACTTCGGTGCAGAATCATTACAGGATGGGGCACACCAATGTGGGACTGCCATCAAGAAAAGGTAAGCATGACAGTAAGACTTTGAAAAGAGAAACATTGTTTACCACCATGATGTAACAGAACTACTAGAGATTTGTCTTCTTTTTGCAGCTCTGCCACTGCTTTTGGGGCAAATCTGTTATTTTGGCAAATCATTCGCCCTCCCATCTTTCCACTTCCTGTCTCTAAATCAAGTGCAATGATCCACCTACGATTTAGGTGTGGAGCGAGCAGCAGACATTATCTCTGAGGGTCTCACAAGCCTACTGATAACTATTACAGTAATTTCACAAAGAAATATATCCATTCTGCCTTCAGAGCAGGATTAAGCAGAGCACAGTAAGAGAACACATGTTATGCAAAAAGAAGAAAGCGAAGTACAGAGCAGCTGCTTATCAAGTTCATGGACATTTAAAAAGGTAGGGGCTTTGGAGTTCATGTATCATGAAATAATATGGCATAATATTAAGAAGCAATATATTAATAATATAAAGAGGATGGTAAAATTAAGTGGCACAAGTAAAGATCAATGCTGCAATTTTAAGGCTTGCATACTTCACTTACAGCTGAAATTGCTCTTTTAAAACCGTGCTTTTCTTGTAATATCTTTACTTCAGCTTCAATATTTTCTAAAAGGCCATATACATGTACTAAACAAAAACAGTAATTACAGAAAAATTCAAGACAATTACTTCATACATCCACATAGATTAAGTAACACTGAACAATAAGCTAACAGAAGTATAACCAAGAAGGTTTTGCTCAAAAAACCTGGAAGTTAGCTGCAAAAGCCATCTTAGAGATTCTGGAAGACATTCCTCATTTACATACATGACAGCACAAGGAAAACTTACAGGAAAAAAACCACCATTTTAAACCATAGGTGAGAAGGCTATGAATAACAACAATACAGATCTTACAGAGCCCAGGTGATATTTCTAAATCTTACTTCAGCATTTGACGTTATTTCAACATGGGCTCTCAGGTTGTGAAATCAATGCAAGTATTTTAGAATACAGGAACCATTCTCCTAAGTTCCAATTTCAACTTTAGCACATCACCATGCACAGAGCAGGCATTTTTTTCCCTAACTTCATTTCAGCAAACCTATTCAGGGTAAGATTACATTCTGTGTAACATCTCAAAACAAATTCTACAAAATGTGCTTGGCTCTCTCGGCATCAACCTTCCACCAAACAAGGAACATTTTCTCATCTCATTCTTCTGCAGAGGAAGCATTGTCATACTTCAGTGTAACTTCATTTTTAATGGATATTTACTTCATTTCAGCTGTGTTTTAAACACACCCTTCATCTATCTACACATGGAACAGAAACTCAAACAATCCAGTTAATCCAAAACATGACAGAATGAATACCTCTAGCAAAAGATTCACACCAGACAGACCAAGCAAATCCTATGCTTTCTGGACTGCTTTTCAAATACCACAGTGTTACCTTCAGGGGCCAAAAATGTGGGCCAGGAGACCTGAAAGAGCCTAAAGTTCAAAGACATAGATCTCTACTCACTGCTCCACTCTTCAAACCCTATAGGTTTATCCTACCTATATATAAAAAAAGGGCCTTTTAGCAACCTATCTATTCCATAAGGCTAATCCACCTGGCAACTCAAAATTAAATATCTACTTCACATTTGCTAACATAAACACAAGGCAACACACATGTAATATAGTCGATGGGAAAAAAAAGCCTATATAAGAATCTCATCAAGTAAGAAAAAGAATCATAGAATGCTCATGACATTTCCATAAAGCATTTGGACCCTTCAGAGATGGCAGCTCTGGAATATAAAACCAGTGCAGTGACAATGATTTGGGTATCACCAGAAGCAGGATCTCAACCTGTATACCCTGGTGGTAGCCCTTTCTTTCCTTTAAAGCAGGATAAAAATCAAGGAGCAGAAGATGTTGTGATGCTACATTAGGGAGAGCACTGACCAACACTGAGCCAGAAAAAGAAAATCTATCACTGCTCTTCAAATATTCAAGCAGTTACAAACTGGGCATCAAGGAGCAATTTTCATCAGCGGAATCAGGGATTGCTGTGGCCTAAACAGCACTACTCTCTTATAGCCTCAGAACAGTATCAAGCACCTTCATCAGGAATAAACAGAAGATTCAGCACATAAACTGACATGTGTTAGTATTTAAAGATAGTATGAAATCAGCCAGAGGAGGAAGGAGTAGAAACAAACTCTAAAATCATGGAAATGAGCAATCAGGTCACTTTCTCAAAACCCCTCTTGGAACACAAGCATGTTACAGCCCATGTACATTTGCCAAGACAACAAAGAAGGTTTTTTTAAGAGTATACTTGTCTCCAGTTAGGATTTTTTTTTCCACACTGTTGCAACAAATCCACCACGTCCCTTCTGCTAACCAACACTTGTGGTCAGATTAAATCAACTAAGAACTATTCCTATCCCACTTACATAAAATTCCAGAATTGTAAATCAGCCTTTTTTAATTCATTTTTAATCTCAATGACCCTCACTTCAAAAGGAAAAAAAAAAGGCAAATGGCAAATCAAGTATTAAATCCAGTGTGCTTCTGCAGTGTATCCTCTTCAAAAGACTATCCCCAACTTCTGCAAGAACTTCCAGGTAACTCTTTCCCTTGATACTTCAAAAATAGTATGAACAAGGAATCCCACTGACTTCTACCACATACCCCAAGGTGATTTTTCCTCATTACAGTTTTAAATTTCTCAAACAATTTTCAGGCACTTAAGCCCATTTTCAGATTGAGGCAAGCCAAAACATGAGATGTCTAGAAACAATTTTATAAGAGCAATAATAACACAGATATCCTGGCCCATTAGCTAACACTGAAAATAATCCAAAAAATAAAACACAGACTTCTCAGGATTGTCCTCTCTTAAATAAAAAGGTTGTGGAAATTGGATGCTACCTCAATGACTTTGGTGCCCTGCAGCTAATTCTCACTAATTAAAGTCCTAGAATACACTAAAACAGAAATTCAGAATGATTAAAAGATATGATATATGTTTATAACAACTCCTGTAATTACTATGAATAAAAATCTTGAAGGTTCTTGATGCCATTAACTCACAGACCAATAATTAAGGGCTACCATTCCAAACAGGTCTGAAATTTTTGAGAACTCATAGTCAAATAACTTTATGATGAAGCCAAGTTATAGTAAAACACATTCCATATAATCCATATTATTAAGCAAGCAGGAAATCAATCTGTAAAGCTAGAAAATATTCTGACAGGATTCAGATGAAAGAAAAATTCAGCATATTCTGCCTTTATGGACTGCTTTCCAGATCCTGGTTCCTCATCCAACCAAGCTGGGAGTCTCACATTGATGCAGCTGCACTCACCCAAGTTCCCTCAATGCAAGGATGTGTTCCACAGGTAACAGGGCAACAATGTGTAACAGAATCCCTGAACGGTTTGGCTCGGTGGGGACCTTAAAGATCCCCTAGATCCAAACCCCCTGCCAGGGCAGGGACACCTTCCACTGAGGGCCCCATCCAGCCTGGCCTTGAATACTGACAGGGCTGGGGCATCCACAGCTTCTCTGGGCAACCTCTTCCAGTGTCTCACCACTCTCACAGTCAAAAGTTCTTCCTAACAGCTACTCTAAATCTACCCTGTTTCAGTTCATTACCCCTTGTCCTAACACTACCTGTCCAAGTACCCAAGATAGAAGCACCAGAGCCAAGACTTCTCTGCTGAACTTGTGTCCAACCAGATGTGGGAAATTAAGAGTTGCCCAACGGTACAGCAAATTTTAGGCACATCAGATGTAACTACAACAGATTCCATTTTTTCTGCATGTGCAGCCACACTATCATCACCTGCACAACTGCAGAAAGCCCCCTGCCTGTCCTGTGACCTATAAGGAATGTAATCCAGGGGTGACAAAAAGGAACACTAGACAGTAAAATGTGAGATCACGCAAAGAATTGACGGATTAAATTTTCTGTCAGTTTGTCCTTTTACATTGCTGTTCCTTGGAAAGTGACAGTAAACTCACACTTAAAGCTGCACTACATTTGATGCAATGTAGTGTATGTAACACTGATTCCTAACAGGCACCAGCTGAACATGCCTGGTTTGCATGATCTACTTTTAACTGTCAGATTCAGACAACAAGCCCACTGGTTTTGTCTACAAATTGCCACCTACTTCACATCTTCCAGCAAAATACTGTGACAACTGGATGATCATCCTCTGTGTGCTCCTCTTCTATAAACTCTATTTTAATTCCCCTCTCAGTAACTTAATTTCATCATTGGTGATCATAAAAAACCACATTTCAAATACATAAAATTCTTTTCTACGAGTCATTTAAAAAGACAACTTCATCATCTCTACCAGGAAAAAACAACACAAAAGTCAAGTAGCTTTTCCTTACTTCATTATACCCCATAACAATACAAGCTTTCCTGCTCCTCAGAACACAATCACATAACTTTGAGATCTTTTTGCTGACTCAGACAAAAATTCATCACAAAATATAACTGTCAGATTCACCAGTGACAGAGGAAGCTCCTGAGAACCACAGCCTAATAAAGCTTTCCTCCTTGAAGGATGACAGCAGTCTTTCCCATATGAAAGATTCATTTTTATTTGATATTGTTAAAGCAATATTCACTCAGGGCACCTTCACACTAGACTTTATTTTCAAGAAAACCAGTTATAAGGTCAAAACAGAAGTTGAAAACCAATATTTCATGGGCATGTCTGGAAAATCTGCAAGTGATTTTGGTAAAATAATTGTATCATACGTTGGTGTCCTGAGGATAACTACCTCCTTCTGCAGTTGATCTACAGTGGTCAATACAGAAATTTTCTTCAAAGTCAGCAATGCAAGATTACTCTAGCAAAAAGGAGTTGGTTGAGTTTACCAATCTATTGTGAAAAACTTCTTTGTTAAAAGAAACTTTACAGACACAAAAGAGAACATGTCTTAAATTTATGTATATAGTTACTTTTGCATCAAGAACTGCTCAGTGCTATAAATGACCCAACTTAAAGCCTGGCCATTGTCATCCATCTCACATGTATTTTGTTTGATAGAGACTGACATGTAACAGAGACCTGTGTTAGAAACCACTGTGTGTATGTGGTCAAAACCAGAGGAGAATCATGCCTCAGGAGATGATAATTCCCTTCAGAGTGCTCCTACTTAAGGCACTCTGAAATCATCCACTGAATCTGGAAAATCTGACTGTTATAATGCCTATAGACTAAAAAAATCATCCATGTATCCTGTGAAATGTATTTATTTCTTGGCTTACATTCTCACTTTGCTCTCTCTTCCCTGCTTTTACAAAACTGAAGAATGTCTGCAGTGTAATTCTAAAGATCACTTGTTGAAAGCAAGCCTGGAGAGTTTTCAGTACCCACGGAAACCTGCAGAAACCCAGTGTATTTAGAAACTGCTTCCTTGCTTTGCCCCTTCCCAGTGACATCCCAGGCAATAAAACACACTGCTTATTGTTTGGCAAAATAAACTTACTTCATGATGAACATTTCTCATTCTCCAGGACTAGAGCTTTAGGCCAGACAGCATCATAAATACATGCTACTAGAGTCTTGCATATCTGCATGCACACACATTTTTAGGAGCATTATCACCACTTCCTTGATTCAAATACAATCCTAACAACAGAAAAAGAAAAATCTGACAAATTTTCAGGGCAATCACATAGCAGGTAATATTCAGAGAATGAAGAAAGTTGGGTTTTCCCTTTTCTTAAATAATGCTAGTGATCATGTAACTATGACACATCTGCACAGCATCAGTATTTCTCACTTCACCTCTTGCACTGAGGTAACCTGACCTAGTCATGATGTTACTGGCATTGTAAACCTCTCTAATGAAGTCTTTTATATCCATGGTGGGGTGCATAAGTAACAAAAGTTAATAGAGACTTTATGGGAAATTATTACAAAAACATTTAAGACAGTTGTACAAGTTTTTATGAATGGGCATCTTTTACCCTTGCAGATGCAGCTGCCATTTGAAACTATTTTAGAGCAGAAGGCTCTATCAGTCACATAGCCGAGCTCACACAGATATCACAACAGCCCTACACATGAGTAATATCACATGTTATATCAAGAAATTGGTTTATGGACATTTGAGAAACACCTTGAGTTTTGGTTTTTATGTTGGATTTTTTGGGTTTTTTCCAGTGCAAGAGATGTAGACAGTTTATATTTGATAGGCTGTTCATAAATTATAGTCTACTGCTGTTTGCAGGTTGGAACTTCTTCCCACACAGATTTCATTTTATCATCAGACTGTTTAATTCTGCGCTTATAAAAATGTCATCCTAGTCATAAGGGAAGAATTAGACAGCACTGTCTTAAGATTTTCTGCACATACCGTGACAAGATGCAGATACTGTGATACTAATATGCCAGTAGAGTGTATCAGTTCCAGGATCAGGCCAATACACATGCTGTTATTGAGCTATGGTTGCTGCTTTCAAAAGTGCAATGAAATAATAAAATAATATAACCTAGTAATACATTAACTACATTACAGTATTCACAGTGCTATCCCTTTATATCATAGCCTGGAATACACTAACACACTGATAATATGCTAAGAGTACATTAAAAATTATTTTGGAGCAAAAGCAGTACCAGCTTCTATACTATCTCCCAAAATAATATTCTGAGAGTGTGAAAGAAGTTATCAGGAGATCCTAACCCTTCTGCATGTTGTGGATTGCACAGTCTTTCTAAAAGACAGCAAATTTCCCCTTGGGACACACTTAGAATCAAGTTTTGTGAGAACATATTATAGGTTTTTTCCAAGTATTTTATCCAACATGATGAATGATATACAAAAAATATCTCTACATGGAGTCAGGGAAAGATAATTTAATCACATATAATATTTGAATATTCACATATGTTATTGTATTTTAATTCGTACAATAAATTGTAAGTTAAATAGTTTAAAATTTTATCACTTGTGTGGTTTATGGAATTACTGCTGATGTATAAAACATTCTGTTCTATGTAGATTAAAAAATGTATATTTAAAATGTATATAGAGAACCAGCTAATGAGCTAAACAGATGGGGTTGTGTATTTAACTTCACTGGAAAGTACTGAAATAAAGTAACTAACAGCACTTGTGTAAATGAAAATAAATCTCATGAAAATCTGAATGGATTTTCCTTTGTTAGACAGAAATTTCTGCTTGGCATATAACTACATATTATAGCCAATGGCTGTGGTTTGCTGACACATCTTGTCAATAGCTAGGTCTCAGCTGTTAAAAAACAATAACTTTGTACATTTAACTCAATACTAGTACAAGGGTTTCTGCACAGATACCAATTAACAGAACTGAAAAAAGAAAAAAAATCATGAATCTCAGTACTTCAAGAAATATAATTTTCCCAAAAGTATTTCTTTCAAAAAAACCTAAACAAATTAAAGTGGAACTTCAACACAGTACTGATCTTTTACATAAGCCCTGCAACCGTATAGAAGCAGACACCCATGTCTGGTTACATCCATGGAGCCTTTGTGGGACCACTTTTGTCTTTAAACACTCAGTTATGCAGATCAGACTGCAAGCTGAAGGCCTGAATCTATTTCATCAAAAATGATGCTGGTTTGAAAGGCAGCTATCATTAAACTGCCAGGCAAAGGCAGAGGAAGTACTTATTTTAAATAAAACCTGTCTATTTCTCTGTTAGATCCATTTAAGAGCCTGCAAAATAAAAAATATTTCCACCGGTGCTTACTTTTCACTGCTTGTGCCATTCATTTAACATATAAGACATGTTAAGTTTGGACAAGAAAGCTGGATGCTTCATTCCATATTTAGGGCAACAGCAGTATCCTCATTTACAAAAGACATTACCCCAGTGTTACTGTTTCTTATTTAACTTCCACTATTTCACAGAGAAAAATGTATTTTCTATTAGAGCCAAAATTAAATCAAACTTAATCCCAAATTATGCTAAACACTTAAAGGGGTTTTGATAGATTAAGGCCCACTCCATCAAGCTGCTCCCTACAGACAGGTCTCCATTTGTAAGAGCCCACACAGCAATCCTTGCTGGAGGAAGACACTACAGAGATTCCAGTCACAAAAAAATCACAAATGTCTTGCAGCAGACACAAAAAACAAACCCACCATGTTTCTCCCCAATTAGAATACAAACACTTCCTTCCCATTAGTACATGTTTAAATGTTTAACCTAAATCCATCTACTAACAACTGATACCCTGAGCTCCACTATTTGCAAATCTATTTTACCGAATCTGTGGTGCAGAGAACATATCTAGATGTGAGATAAACTCTTTAAGATGAACCATCACCATATTTCACTAGAGTAATATATTACTAGCACTCTGATAGTTCAACTCTATCATTACTGGTACACAGAAATTCTCAGAGGGAAGTACAAACTTCCAGCCTCAATGGTTTTACACCAACTGTCTTTAGAACATCCCCACGCTCCACAGTGCTTTAAATCCTCATACAAACAAACTTGTACACACTGAACTCAGAGGGAAAACCACCTTTTGAAAAATTACATAACAATATTCCCAAAGTATATATTCCTTCAGGTGAACAATTCAGCCTGCAACATAACTTTTCACATTCTGAATAATTCTTCTCCCTTTTTTTTTAAATGACTGTGGTTGTTCAAGTAGCTACTTACCCATTTAATAGCTTGATTTCATGACGCATTATATTAGGGATTTCTCCATAAACAGAATATGTTTGCAATACAGTAGGCATGAAGCACACATAGACAAGACAGAGTAACAGAAGCATAGATTACATACACATCTGTTCTCTCAGGTCTGAGCCCAAGGAGCACAGACAGAAGGACACATGCACACAGCAGTCTAAATGCAAGAGATCATCCTCATCTTTTTCAGCTTTCTTCATTTATATCAGCTCACTGACTGAAGTACAGGTATACTTGAGGAAGAGGGGCATGCAGACATCCAGAAAAAAATACAAAGAAAACACTTTTGGAAACTGAACACACACACACACATTCAGTTGCCTATTCATGAGGAAAGGCCATGACAACAGTTTTCAGGAAACTGCAACTGAAACTGAATTTTGTTTTCCTAAATTACTGCGACAAGAGCAGGCTTTGCTGGTCTGTCCCTATGAATGTGTCAGTACCAAGAGCCTGCAGATCCCATGAGATGCACAGGAAAGCAGGCCTCATATGCTCCAGAGCTTCCGGTGCAGCCAAACTCCTGCAGATGACAGCTGTCACTGGACAATGCACAAACCCAAACACTGCAAGTGAACACTGGAAAACTAACATGGCCTCAAGGTATGCAAACTTCTCACAGAGCAGGATAGATGTTAAGTCTCAATCAAACCACTGGTTTATCTGAACTGATTTCGAGAACAGGATAAGAACAGCTGCAAAAATTGATGCAGGGTAGTACTGTTTTTCTACTTCTTCCATTCACAAGGCATATTGACCAAACTCATGGAGAATGGCTACAAAATTTATACCACTTACAATAACAAAATTGCATATGGGCACTCCAAAATGTTGAAGCATGACAGGTGGGCCCATGTATATATTCCTAGCAAGCATGTAAAGTACTACTGACATTTGCAAATAAGTACAGAAATAAACAAAGCAACTGAGATCCTATTCAAAAGAAAAAACACAGTCCTCTGTCATTTGTCCTGTCCAGTGGCAAAGATGCTGCTCACCAGGACTAAGACATCTCTCCCATCTACAACTTCTTGGACCAGAATGTCACGTGTATGCAGACAGAGATAGGTCATGCTCCAAGCAGACTTTCAAAGCAAGACTAAAGTTGTGATCACTGGATTCCACACATCCACTTTTTTTTAAATCATTCTGCAAAATCTCTCACAGCTGCCCTAAACAGTTTACAAAAACAAAGTGATCAGAGAGATGACTTATGTATGCAACATAAATGTCTTCCCTTTCCATGAGCCAGCTTAATGCAGACGCTGCTGCACTCACCCCAGCTGAGGTTTGGCAGGAATCGGGGGAGGAATGATGTTGATGAGTGAAAGTGTTTGAAGCCCAACTAATTTCTCTTCAACTCCTACTGGTCCCCCCTGCTCTCCCAAGCCACTTCCAGCCTGGCACTTGTTAGCAGCTCCCGACGCTGGGGAAAAGAGGTGCCGTGCAAAAGCTTCCTCCGAGCAGCTGAGAGGAGACTCTGAGAAGGTTATGCAGAAATAAAACCAAACGAAATGACTGTTCGCAGGTCGGCACGCTTCACCTATCTTACACCGGGAACAATGGAGAGGCGGGCAGCGAGAGGATACGGCCCGGGAGGACGGGGCCGGCGGGACGCGCTGTCCGTCCGTCCGTCCGTCAGCTCTTTGTCCGTCTGTCAGGCAGCCCCGCCGGCCCCATCCCCGCCGCCCCGGCGCGGCCTGCGCGGCCCCGCGGCTCCCGGCCGGGGGAGCGGACGGAGCGGGAGCAGCGGGAGCAGCGGGCGGAGGGCGCCCGCCGCCTCTTCATCCCCCGCTCCCCGCCGGCCTCTCCGCGCCGGGGCCAAGCGCGGCCCATGCGGGACGCACCGCGCCGCGGCCCCCCCTTCCCTTCCTTCCCTCCTTCCCCTCCCTGTCCTCCTCCTCCTCCCGCCCTCCCTCCGCGCACCGAACGGCCCCTACCGGCCCCGGCTCGCTCCCGCCGGCACTTACCGGCCGCAGAGCTGCGAGGAGAAGGCGGCCGGGCCGGGCCGGGCCGGGGCGCGGCGGCGGCGGCGGCGGCTCAGAGCGGCCGTGCCGCGGCCCCGGGCATGGCGGGGGCGGCTGGGAGCAGGCAGGGGGGGCCGGCGGGGCGGCGGCGGCGGCGGGGGGAGCCCGGGGGGAGCGGCGGCGGCGGCGGCGGCGGCTCCTTCCTGCTGCTCCGCCGAGCGTCCGCGGGCGGTGACAGCGACACCCGGCCAGAGCGCCGCGCGCGCGCTGCACCACGGGAAACGCGCCCGGAGGACCGGCGGGACGGGAGGAGGAGGAGGAGGATGGCGATGACGGCGATGGGGAAGCGAGCCGGGAGACGGGAGCCGGGAGCCGCGCCGGGGCTGCGGCTGCTGCCGGGGCGGGCGGTGCCGGGTTACGCGCGGGTCAGGAGGCCGCCGCGGCCGTGGGAGCGCTGCCCGCGCCGGCCCCCGAGCGGAGGCGGGGCGGGAGAGACCCTCCGGGCATCGGCCCCGGCGGGGGGCGGCCCCCGGGCCCCTCGGTGCCGGGCCGGCGGCTTCATGCGCAGCAGGGCCGCCCGGAGCAGAGAAGGCCGGAGCGGCCGCGGTCGGTGCCAGGGAGAAGGCTCAACTATCGCAGAATTGTTGTGGTGGGAAGGGACTTCTGGAGATCATCCCGACCAACCCCCCGGCTGGGCAGGGTCGGCTGGAGCAGGTGGCACAGGAACGCGTCCAGGTGGGTTTGGGATGTCTCCAGAGAGGGAGATTCCACGACCTCCCTGTTCAGGGCTCTGCCAGCCTCAATGTAAAGGAGTAAAGCCTGATCTGGTTCCCCACTCGTGATGCATCTCTGGGCTCAGGCCCCACTGCAGGCTGCCAGTGCCATTACACAGGTGGTGTGTCTCAGACTCTCAGGGCCTCCAAATCCATTTGAAAGTCCCAACATGAGTTTTCTGCACTGTAATCTCCATTATCATAATGTTCACCATGATCCAGCACAATAAACCATTTGGAGAATTGCTAGAGGCCCAACCTTAAAACCCAACGCCTTCCCTGGACTAGCTCTCCACCCAAACTGGCTGCACCTCTGCAGCCTGGGCTGTGGCACGGTGTCACTTGCACCTGTCAGCTTCACCTCTTTCAGGGGTTACCAACTTTTCCACGTTTCTCTAAATGAAGTCTTTCACCCAGCAACGCGCATAAACACGTGCGTACCTCGATTGCTCTATGTCATTTGCGTATAATTAAGCATGTGCTTAAGTGCTCTGCTGGATTGAAGCCAAGATCTGCATAAGCTCTGTTGGGTAAAATTTACCAGCTTCGCTGGGCTTAGCTCTGTGACTCATTCAATCAGCAGAAGCCCAAAGCTTTTTGCTACAAGCTTAGTTATTCCCAGGCTGTCCTACAGGATCACCCTGTCTCCGTGATGGGGCTTATGCCCTTCTCTCAGGTCCTGTTAGAAGTGAGAAGCATCTGCCTGGTGAGTCAGCTGGACACAGGGTTTCGAGTTCCTTCAGCAAGGTGCATTAATAAGGTTCTGCACCCTCACGCAGGTCAGAGGTTGTGCCATCAAGTTACAGTGCAAGAAATTTCATTAAGAAGAGAGTATTAATGACACCAGGACCCTGAAGAAGGTCTGACCTGACTTTGTGCAATATGTACATTTCAAAATGATGGTGTCAAGTACTCAATCTCTATGAACAGAGGAATGGGTTGATAAAATGTAGCTACATTCCATGCAGTCCTCTACAATTTTACACAAATACAAGAAGTGTCATTAACCTGCTTATTGAATAAAATGGGAAACTTTTTCATTTCCAAAACCAGAGTTTTAGAAGCTGAGGGAAGACGTACATTTATTCAGCTTTGATTTTTTTTTTCCCTTCAAAGACAGTTAACTTGGTGACTTTACTCATTTTCCATGTCAAAAAAAAAATCTTTTGAATTGCATTAAGTCTAAGTCGGAAAGCTCAGCACTAAAACCTTATTTTAAAACACACTGAGGAATTAAAGCTTTCTGCAGGGTGAGCACAAGTCTTTCTCCAAGGACACATCAATTGGAACCTGCTTTTCAAAATATCTGTTTGGCAATTAACAGTGTAATACGAAGAAGAAAGACTGCCTTGTATTTAATGCAAAATACTAAGACTCAGCATATTTGAGTGCTGTTCATTACTCTTCATTACACTCTTATCATTCTTCTATGACCTTAATCAAGACATGTTCCAATTTTCAAATGACAGTTTGGGTTAGGGTGCAGGTTTTTGTGTTGTTTTAAGAGGAATTAAGCACCTATAAATTGTCAAGTTCAGTAAGAATCTTGCAGTGCTTTGTTCACCTGGAAGTCCCCCGCACCAGGACAGAGGTGGTGAAGGGACACATCAGCCCCTGGACCACTCCCTCACATATTTTCAAATGATGGCAGTTCCTCACCAAGTCACCCAGCTGTGGTACTGATGTTCATCTTGGTGTTTGGACACATATTTAATACTCTGCTGTTTATTACTATTAGTATTTTGACATAGCAAAATAGAAAATAAATATATAAACTCAGTAGCTTGAGAAGCTTAAAGGAGCATTTGCATGTTGACCTATATTTTTTTTTCCTTACACTGCTCTGTAAATAGCAGAAAAACTCTGCTTTTCCCTAGGTAAAATAATTAATAGTCTTTAATATAGTCTTTCCTCTCCCTTCTGAATTCCAAAAGTTGCCCACCCATTAGAAACCCTCTAAAAGGCAATGTGTATGCAGCATGGAGCACAGTACCTTTCAGTTTTAAGAGGGCTAAATACTGGAAAGTAGAAAGCATCTCACCCTCCTTCCTTTTATTTTTTTTTCTTCTCTTTTCTGTATAAATCTAGAAACAAAAAATTAGGAAGCACAAGTATTTTATGTATTAAAAAGTGGCTTTGGGGAATCACTAGGCAATACATGTGTTTTAAAAGGTCTTAAGCAGGAAGTAACTTCAGAAGTAACTGCACACATCAAGCAGAACCAACATATTTGAACTGCATGAAAAACTAAAGGATTTAATTCAGAAATGTATGCATCAAACCAGTAACTTCTACTGAAGTATCTGTTGACCTGGAGAGATCCAGTCTGGGAATTTGAGAGAGAAGTCCACCAGTTATGTAGGCTTTTAGGATGGCCTCATAGCCTAGCTTTCAAATTTATGCCTTTGTATTTGCATTCATCAAGCCTGAGCTTCTAATTACTCATTTTAGCTATCAGGTTTAAGGACTGTGTATCAAGATTTTTAACTCTATTCTCCAGGTCTTGCTTTATCCTTGCAACTCTTTATAATTCCCCTTCCAGTTTTTCAAAAATTTATTTTTGTTTGTTTGAAAATACTGTTAGGGTGGGCCTACAGCTCAATCATTTAGACCACAGACAGGTAAAACAACAAACATCAAGAACAGCTTTTCACCCACCCACACCACCTTTTTTCTGTGCCTTTGGAGCACAGAGTCCAGTGATGTGGCCTGTCCTACTGACTCTGTCCAGGCTGAGGTTCCCTGCTGCTTCTCTGTCCTTTGCCATGTAAAACAAGGATACAGCTTGTCCATCTTCTCCCCTTCCCCCTGCAGATGTCACAGCTCACCGTTAACAGTCTCATTCCTTCCAACACATACGGTTGGCTTCTCTCGAGCAAAAAAATAAAGATCTGTTGGACTATTTATGTCTGTTTGTGGTTACAGGATCAGGCCAAAGGAAATGTGAAAAACAATCTGCACTTCAGCAATCAGTGTTTTTTTTTTACTGAGTAGTTTATAATGATGCTAAGTCTTGAAAAAACAGACTGAAGATGATCAGTGAAGGGTTCATGTCAGTAGTTTACATACAGAGAGCGCTGCTTGAAAAACATTTTATGTTCTCAAAAGAAGGTATTTGCAATCAGAAAGTTCTAATCCAAGGTAAATCCAAGAGAAAATCATGAGGTGTTAGGGTATGGACAGACACAATTCATCTTCCCAAACAATGCTGAACCCACCTTTTTTGTACTTGTGGAATCATCAAACAGTTGAAGTTCACAACTTCGGTGGGAGATGAGGGTAACTTGACTTTCAGAGATTACAGGTGTGTTCTCTGCACTCCACTCCCATTATTCTTCTTCACTTTCTCTCTTGCCCTCCTTCCTTGTCCACAAAGGTCACTGGTTGGTAGCCAGTATGTGTCAGTGATAGAATGCATGGTGCTTTAGAAATGCCTTGGTGAATGCCTGACATTTCTGCAGTGGATTCAGTTTGGGGACAGTTGCTACTGAAAGCTAGAAAATCACTTTCCATCCATTTTTTCAATTGGAATATTTCACCAGGGCTTTAACCAGCACACATATTCAATGCAGAAATGTAATGAGTCCATTGTCTGAGCATCCACTCATATTGACTGTAAATTGCTTCTCTTCATTTCAGCATCCCTGGTGGAATTTGTGTTTTAATTATTTAATGTTTTTTATAGCAAGCTTTCAATTCATGATCCCACGTAAGCCTGACTCAATAGCCTGCCTTGCCCTATATTGCTGGCAGATCAGGAATCAATGACAATGCCACAGAGGGGCACAGTGTGCTCATCCTGACGTTACTGATGTGGTGGAAATGGATGGAAATGTGGTGGCATGCAATGGCTCAAAACACCTGGGCATCTGATGTTTGCACACAAAAATAATTATTTACAGTCAGTATTGGTTAGAGGGTGCATGCAAGTCACCAAGATCTTTTCCTTATTCCCAGAACCTTTACTGTTCTCAAAACTGTTTGCAGGAGAGGACTGTTCCTCTTCTACCTGAGCCATGAAGAGTTCATATCAGATTAGTTTCTAATGTCACAAACATGCCTGGCCTGACTCAGTCATTTATTTTGTGATAATACAGCAGCCTGAAGTGCTCTAAATCTTGAGGTCAAGACAGCACAAAAATCTCAGGGAAAAAAAAAAAAAGAGAAGTTTGATGAGAGACATACCTGTCTGAAAAAAGAAAGATAGCAAGGCAGCATCAGTCAGAGAGGGATTGTGTAGACACGAGATATTCAGATATCTGTAATACGTCTGGCTTGGTCCCACCTGGCATTCCTGTAAATTAGCATTATAAATCTCTAGACTAAAAGAAGAGAGGATGTTTAATGTCCCATGCTGTGATGTCTAATAGACAGAAAAAGCAACAAAAATGATGATAATGCAGCACTTGCCTAACAGATGACACAAGACAGAACTTAAAGAACCCATTTCTCTGCCTTAAAACACAAGATGTGAGTAGAGCAGAAAACCATCTACTCTTAACTTAGATTGGCAGCCTCCCTAAGACATTTAAGTTGAATTAGCTGCAGATAGGAAAGCAAGAGGGCCTTAAACCCCAGTGTGAACACTTTAGGATTAAGCTTTTCAGAAATAAATGTAAAGGAGTGAAGGATATTTTATCTGTAAAAGAGAGAACATCCACACAGGGATTTGGTGGGCTTTAACTGTTGCAATTTAATGTCACACCTTTACTTAATGAATCTTAATCTTTCCCATGTGTCTGTCCCACTGCAGCTGAGTTCTTTAATTTGAAATATTATAGTGGATCTAATTTGAAAGACAGCATTAGCTGAACCATTGGCTAAAGGCTTGTCGGGGTGGAGAGGTTACTCAGGGATGAGTAACGAGCTACTTCCTACCTACTTTGTGTCACTGCTCTTGGTTTACTTTATCCTGTTGTAGGCTGCATCACACCACCTTGCATGTGCTGAGAGTTTGTGCAAGCCAAGCACAGCATTTTAAATTCAGATTCACACCTCTTTACAAGTCTAACACTGACCTGATTAAAAGCAAGACAAAAGATGTGCAGAGCAGGTAGGACACCAGGCTCTGATGCAGTGGCAAGGATGGGAGATTGATACTTACCAAACAAAAGTTCAAACACAAAAACATCTTTAAGCTTACGTTTCTATTTATGTTTATATTTATAGTATTTATAGTATTTATATTTAATGTGTATGTATGTATAGGCAGGGGTCTTGGAACTAGATGACATTTAAGGTCCCCTCCTACCCAAACCACTGGGATTCTGTATCCAGAATCTGTATATTTACAGATGATTCTGCATATTTAAGCTCAAGAGGTTGTACATTCCTAGAGTTACAAAGATCAAGCCATTATGCCAAATGGGATGTTTCCATACATTATTTGAGCCAACAAACAATATATGGAAATGCAAATAGAGTATAGAAAGCTGAATCTGTGAAAGCCAGTCAAATCTCTAATTTAGTTGGCAGTGAAGGAGAGGGAATGAGAAGAGCACAAATGGACCTTGAAGACCAGGGAGAGATTCTAAAAGGCTGGAGTTGGAACTCTGTAAGCTTATTGCTCAACACAGCAAAAAAAAAAGGAAGGGTTTTGGGTTTTATGTATAAACATAATAAAAAACATAATGTTGCCCTCCCATTACTGGTTTCCTCTGGTACTACACTCAAAAACTGTGTCAAAATAAGGAAATATTGGAACAAGACAGGCTATTAACCATTCTCCAAATTACACAGAGCCTATTCGTGACTGTCAGGAGCTGAACTGACTGGGCTGCCATAAATTTATTAAGTTAATCAGACCCCAGCGGAGACTAAGCAAAACCTCAGAGGCCTCCAAAAATGCCAGATGAATGGATAACACAATGGCCAACAAAGCTCATTGTATTTGCATGAAGTTCTGAATTTAGAAGAAAAGACAAACTGCTAAGATCCATTACAAATGACAAATGGCCACAGTACAGCTAAAGAAGGGGGGCTTGGCAGGGAAAGGCAAGAAGGTAAAGTTGTTCATAAGTTATTTTCTGATGTGTCTTTCTCATAAAATGAGACGTGAACTGGATGAAACCTGTCATAAGGCCAAAGCAAGCAAATTAAATGCTACTTGAATGTAGTGATGACTGATTTTTCTTTCAAAACACAAGGATGCATTGAATGGAGTTGCTTAGGACTTGTACCAGATTATTCAACAGGAGGCTGAGGACAGGTAAATTTTCAAATTGCACCAAGGAGATCCAGGTCCAGGTCCAGCCTCCTCTGGATGAGGATGGAGAAGAAGACGATGGAGTTCAGCTCAGTAAGGATGGAGAAAAGACCTGAATCTATGGCTGGGCGAAAGGACAGCAATATTGCAGAAGGTAGTTTAGTAGGGCAGTGCAGTGGTTCACAAGCTGGACATCAGGTGATGTGCACATCATGCTGTTAGTGTGACCTGGCTTAAACCTTGAAGAACACAAGAGAATCACTTCCATTCAGTCTGCAAGGACAGCTGAGAGTTCAGCTGGGCAGGAAAGATATGGCCCAGTTGGAAAGGTCAGTAGAAATGCCAAGAGGTCTAAAAACTGACCCAAAAGGCACATGTTCCCAAGGAGAATGCTAAAGGGGAAACATGATGAGGGTCTTCAGACAGGTAAAAAGACACCACACAGACAAGTGGAGAAGGCTGGTTTCCCTGCCCTTGGGAGGTATGTAAGACATGAATTTTTACCTTTAGGTTAGATATTTTTCTGTTTTTCTAATTGCAAAGGTCACAAACCACTGGAATGGCTTATGGGGTTGTGGAGTCAATAGAGATCTTTAGTAGTTTGCACAAATTAACCATGAATGCTTGAAGAGGTAACCTAGATCACAGCCTTTGGCACCAGGTGCCACCCAGCTTTGGTTTTTGTGTGCAGATAAAGTAAGCAAACAGATAAAATAGGCTGAAGAACAGTAAAAAGATACAGTATCTTGACATGGATCTGTGGTACAACTTCAAGCAGACTGCTGTGGTCCAGCCATCTCCAGCCATCTCCGAGACTGGGGAACTTCAGAGGATTCAAAGAGCAACAAGTAGGATCAAGGGTATGGCAATTCCCAAATGGTTGAAATGATTTGGATTATTATCTTCAGAGAAAAGCAAGTGAGACAGAATAAAAGTACATGAAGTAATGTCTGGTGTAGAAAAAAAAAATCAACAAAGAAAGAATACAAGAGATTGAAATGGGGAACTTCTCTGCTATGGCACATTTGAAGCATTCATGCCAAACCCAAAAGGATTCTGAAGGAAAATGTCTTGCCAACATGGGTACCTGAGGCACCTGCAAGGCTATAATCTGATTCCTCTTGCTTGACATCAGCACCATACCCTGTGGTTGTACCACGCTCTGTCACAGAATGGTCATGAAATGGGCAAAAGCAGACAAAAACCTGAAGTTTCAGATATTGCTCTTTTTAAAAACAGCAAAGGGGGCAAAAAAAAGGACTGTTTGTTTCCAAGAGGATGCTGTTTGTCCTGGTAGGCTGGGGCTGGCTGGCCATGCCTGCTCATCAGTGAAAGAACAGAGGAAAAGTCTGTTCCAAGCACTCTCTGTGTTAAATTTATCACATGTCCTGAGCTGAAAACACTGCTTAGCCCCAAAGCAATAACTTGAACAGACTTTGTAAAGTCATGGCCTCTTTGTCGTCTTAAGAGAACTCAGTGTGTGTGAAGGAGGTGCCTCTGTCTGGTTTATCCAATAACGAGCAAACAGTGACAAAGGATCTCCAATCCCCATGACAGCATTGACTACCTAAAAACAGAAGGGCAAAGGTCTTCAGTGCTAAGTCTTACTCAAAGTTAACTTAACAAACCTGGTTATTACTGAATAACTCCAACCATGAAATTTGCAATTATCTATACATATCAGCTGGTGCCTATGAAGAACTAAAATAGGAGGGGATCCATTTAAGGACACATAGAGACACCAGAAATCTCCGAGATATACCAGAAATTTTGCCAGAAATTTGTTTAAAACACAAAGCAAACTTTAAGAGATCAATTTCTTTGAAGGAATGTGGTGCTGTGTGTAAGCATTAAGAAAAATGTGACCTTTGTAATGCTACTACATCACACTGTTTTACACCTGGACACAGGTCCCTCCTCAGCTTCTCTCTGTGGGTCCACTTTGATAAGGAAGGGATGCTGCACATGATATGGCCTCTCCACTGATCACTTCAGGAGCGGCAGCAGTTGTTTTTTAATATTATAGCCAGTGATGGAGCAACACCAGCCTATTTTCAGCTAACAGCACTGATGCAGTTTTCAAATTGTACATGGCTTCCCACAAGCTTGATGGAAAAGCACCATCTCTGCTGGTCTCCTAGAACATCACACCTGGTCTGGCAGCTGTGAAGCCCCTTTCACCCTGGCATAACCCTTTGGAAGGTTTTGGTGAGGATTGACCGTCCCTGCAGAAGGAGAGCACGCTGCCACACTTCGTGCCCAGGCAGATTCAGAGAGCCTGAGGTTGGTCAGGAGGTTGGTCCATGTAATGCCAGCTCAGAAAGCTCCAGAACTGCAATTACCACCTGCTTGGGAAATCCAGGGAGCTTGGCTAAGCCTTGGGGACAACACAAAATGAAAGTGGTCAGAAGAACGTCAGAATGGTTTGAGTGTGGGCTGGGGATATCCCAGACAACAAAGCCTGTTTGGTAAGAGCTGCTTTCCATCTGCAAGGCAGATGAGAGTTCAATGCTGAGGATAATTTAAAAGTCAAATAAATGGTTTAAAATGGCTTGTAGTAAGTAAAACCATATTTCTTTGTGAAGTAAACTGCCCTTGTTTGCTGGGTGCATGTATGCACACCAAGCCAGACAAGCAGATGAAGAAAAACTGGTACCTGGGTTTAAGGAGAGAGCCTTGGCCAGTCTGAGAGGAGGTGCAAGAAAAGGGGGAAGAAAATATCCCATCAGTGCTTCACAGGGCAGGTGGACAAGGAGCTGATGGTGGATGAAAGCACATAACTGGAGAGGACAAAGGGTGACAGTGGATTGCAAGGTAATACACAGGACATTCTTCTGGGTCAAAGCGTTGTCTCAAGAAAGAGGCAGCTTCCCTTCCACACAGCCTCTCTGGTGAGCTGACAAGGTCTGCAGAGCTGGCAGTGGTTGTGCAGGAGGTCCTAACTGCCAGACAAAGTTAAATCTCAATTTTCAGAAGCTAGAGGCACAGAGAATATAGATAAAATATCTAGCTGATAACCTTGACAAAATCACAAAACTAAATAAATAAGCAGGAGCAGGAGATTTTGGGTAACTCATTGAATACAAAAGGACAAACCCAACAAGGTGACCCCAAATCCATATACCTCTGGGGGAAAAAATAGCTTTATTTTAAAAAAAATCATCATATTATCAAAGACTCCTTATCAACTCCAGTAGATTCAAGCTGACAGGCTGAAATCGATGCCAGCTATTGGAATATGAAGGCATGATAAAAGGCTATGACTTCCTTTGAAAAATGTATATTTAGATGTAGATCAAGGATACTTTCATTTCATCAGCTTGGCCATTTTTTTGATCAACTCACTTAGCATATTTAATTAAAGATATGATAGTCAATCTCGTTTCTAATTGCATGCAAATTTGCAATATTTTGTGGATTGGTTCCTGCTTCGGAAATGTGTCTGTTTGTAGTACAGCCCACTTATGTACTAAAATGGCAGCTTTCTTTCCACAGTTTACAGAGACGTTAACGAAGCTGGAGCTGTCAAAAAATAAAACATCCTCTGCTGTAGCTGTGCATACTAACAAGTACTCTTAATGCTGGTGAAATTTTCATGCAGAAATCAGTAAGTCAGTGTCCTTAAAAAGAAAGAAAACCAGGCCTTATTTAGTGCCAAAGTAGACAAATAAAATAATTTGTTAGAGAGAGTAAAAAAAACCCCACAACTCAAGTTCAAAATACCAAAGGATGTGTTATTGAAGTAAGTTATGTTGGCAATACAAAAGCTAACTGAATCACAAATAAAGAAAATTAGTAGAAGACTGGGGTTTAGCATAAGGTGAGGCAGCATCAAAATATCACATGCAAAAATAGCAAACAGGCTGGGTTAGAACAGAAAGAGGATGTTGCTGTGTCTTTACCACAGAAACACTGATCATAGGCATATAAAATGGTTTATATTGCAGCTTCAAAGTTTAGTCTAGTGAAAGATGATTTTTCATAATAATATAGGGACATGTCCTTTGAAGCTAAAATAGAAAAAGGCAAAGGTAGAAAAATTTCAGTTGCCCTTGCACGAGCAGTATCCTGAAGCCAATGGCAAAGACCAGCTGCTCACAGTTAAATCAGATCAAAATTCCTAAAAGGTAGCAGCTCAGGGTGTACAGCCCTCTGAAGCACAGGTCAAAAAACCACAGATGATGGTTACTGTTGGAAATTGTTAATAGTTAACACTCTGAACCTGTGAAATTTTTTAATACTTCAAATCATTCCTAGCTAATTGCTATTGGGGTACTACCCAAGAGGTCCTGCTGGAGCTGAAGACCTACTTGTGCTGGACACAGCCATCAAAAGAACAAGATGTCTGTCCATCCTCAAGTCTGTTAAAATATGTGAAGACACAACCACCAACGGGAATATAACATCCTCTCTCTCTCCTTGCTGAATTTGCACATCATCTCACCATTCCCTGCAAGATGTCTATTTTTTATAGCTGCAAACAAATGGAGGAATGTTAACTTTAAATCACCACAGCTCGGGAATGTGGGGAGGAGAGAGGGAGCACAGGGAGCTGCTGTGATCCTTCCCTGTGATCTGCCTGACCCCGAGCAGCAGCTGCTGGTAAAAGCACCACCTTGCACGGTCAGGCTGTCCCTGTGTGTTTGCATAGTTTCTAGTGAGGGTCATGGATTCAGTGTCCAAAAAAGAAAAAAACTTCTTTGCATGGTGGAAGCTTTTTCAGACCTAAAGTCTGTAGCAGCAAACCACCATCAAACACAGACCACTGCACCTAAAGGATTTATCAAGTTTTTACAATTCATCTAAGATAAATTGTTCTCTTCTCCCCTCAGTAGACCTTAAATTTAAAGAAATTTGCATCAGAGTGTGAAAAAGAAATCTCAATCACCCTCTAGAAAATGAGATAGTGGTTATCAAACACTGCACTTCCTGTAATTGCCAGCACATTGTAAGAGCAGTCACACTGACACGAATTGCAGTTTAACTGTTCACAAAATACTTGAACTACACAAGATGACCCATTTAACCAAGGAGCTGGCACAGCAGCCAAGCCTTGGAATGTGCTCACAAGCCCTGTTTGAGGAGCAGTACCCCGGAGCTGGCTTCTAAACAGCCCAGCAGCTGTCACCCCCCGTGCACTGCTGGATGTGCCCAGGTCCTGCATCCCTCCCCTGCCATGGCATCCCGCACCCAGCTCAGCCCCTTTCCCACCAGATGGGAAGTGCTGCCCTGCAATGCATCCCCTCCCTGCAGCCTCCATGCAGATGGGAACTCCCTGGTGCAGATGGTCCTGCCTGTCCCCAGCCTCCCTCACAGCACCTTAAAGCCCTTAAATCACTCTTTAAACTCCTTCCTCCCACAGAGACATTTCGAACCACATCATAGCCCACCAAAAGCTACCAGCAACCCAGATTTCTTCCCTTCGAACCTTTTCCAAGCTGGAAAAGGTGGGACAAGATACTGCCTGCTGTCACACTGCTAAGCACACTAACCTGTCACTGGGATTTATTCTAGACCCTTTCCAAGATTCCCTGGTTTTGCAATTACCAAAGAATACAAATAACAAGGATACAGCAAAGAAGGCACCAGAGACATGGGGCCACACCTGCAGCCCCTGCTTTGTGGTGTGAAATACAGGATTGCTGACAGTGAGCATGAGGCAGCCTAGAGCTGCTACCTGGAGGAGCACAGCACATGGAATTTTGCAAGGAACAAGGCAGTAAGAAAAGCAGAGGAACCAAGGGAAAACACAATGATGACCAGCTAGCAAGTGCCTCTTTGGAGATGTCCAGCTCCATCAAGGAGCTGCACTGGAGTTCATTTCTGCTGTGTGTTTTCTTCCATAAATACACCACTCTCCTGAACACACCCTGCCAGTGCAAACTTTCTGAACTCCTGTGAGAAGCCTCCAGGGCCGTGGGTTGCATTTGACCACACACACAGGAAAGGAGGCTCCCGTGGCAGCTGGTGTGTTTTCCAATCAGCCACACACCTACCCTTGGGAATTACCACATCTGCTACTGGAGAACCCTGGGAGGAAGAGGTTCTGAGTAGCTGCCATCTGCAGCAGGGCAGTCACAGAGCAGAGTGATCACACACAGAACAGAATATGGGTGATCTCAGCCAAAAAAACCCTTCTCTGCCATTTCATTAATTGTTAGCTAGTCACATGCTTCATTGCATGACCTGAAGTAGCATCCCACAACAGGTTTTTCCCTCCAAATTGACATCAGCAGGCACCAGGCAGTAAACTGGTATGAGATGCAAGTTTAGTGGACCATGGTACACAGAAGGAACTTGCCTTCAGTTTATTTCCTAAAGCAGGCAGGCCACGGTGGCCACAGCACCAGGTGCTTTGTCTCTCTGTTTCCCCTTCCTCCTCCCTTAACTTCTGCAAGAACAGGGAGGTCTGCATCTCCCCAGCCCTGAGGAATGCTCCAGTGCATTCCCCGTGGAAAGGTACCCAAGGAGCAGCAGCCCCTGTGGAAAAGGGCCCTTCCTGGAAACTTAGCAAAAGCTGATTTTATTTGCAGTGCAGAAGAGCACAAGTCTGAGCCCCTCTTAAAACAGTGTTTAAGGATGCCAGCAAGTGCCAGTGAATCTCATATTGGCACCAACTTGAGGCCATAAATTACTCAGGTGTGACTGAAAGAAGGCAGAGACTGCCAGTGTCCTGTCCAGGGGATGAACAGAGGGGACACAGCCCTGGGAATGTGCAGCTCCAGGGGCAGCACAGCCACCACTGGCACCACTTGTGCCCATCTGCCTGAGCACAGAGACTCCCAGCAATCAGGGACAGCCTTTGCCACAGCCCTACCAGCCCTTCATTGTGGGAATTGCTGGCAGCTGAATCCATCTCTCTTCTCTTCCTGCTTTGTGCCATGGACACTGAAAGCAGAGGATGGAGGTGGCTAACTACCCTGTCCTCATCTTTCAGCAGTGATTTCCAGTTCATCTGCCCCTAAACTACATCTTGGCAGCCCAGCCCAGTGATACATCACAAATTATTTGCATCAAGCAGACCCACAGGTGCCTTGCTGTCAGTAGATGAGCTCCTTCCAAGTCTCAGGATTTATGGCTGCATCCAAAGCACTGGTGCCATGGCCAGGATGGCACAGACTCACCCACAGTTTGACTCCTTCAGCTGCTCTGAGAAAAGACAGAAATGTTAAGGATGGGCAAAAGACCATGTCACAAGGAAAAAGGACAAATTATCAAATAAGGAGGGAAAAACCAAACAACCCCAAACCAAAGAAAATGAGGGCTGGACAGTAGGTGAGGCTACACATGAAGAGGAAGGGGAGAAGCATCTCCCACTCAGCTGGAGCAAGTCAGCACAGAAGAGGCTGCAGGACAGCAGAGCACCTTGACTGCAGTCTCTGCCCTGGAGAGTTTTGTTTGGTTATTTTCTAAACAGGAGGTACAAGTCCAGGCTCTGCTCCTGAAGATCTTGTCAGAGATGGTGCCCAGCCAAATGGAAGATCCAAAAAGAGTCTTGGAGGAGCTAGAGCAAAGCTTTGTAAGTGGAGCCATGTACGATAAAAAAATCTCAGATCAGTCTGCTCCAAACACTGAGGAGGTCTGGATGGGGTGGAAGCAGGATGGCCAAGATCTGCCTCTTCTCTGACAGGTAAGCAGATTTTAACTTTCCAGGTCCAGAAATTGAAATAATTTCTCTCACAAACCCTGCCCAGTAGGAAAAACCTGAGCTGAAGGATTTTGTTTTCATCATTAGAGCAAAGACAATATATCAACTTGCAAGAAAAGACCAACAGCAAGTGGCTTTTCTTAGGTTTTAGCTGGCTCTTTTGGGTTTCTTTTCTGCTGTTGTTTTACATTTATGTCACAAACCAGTCTGTCTAGCAAGCATTTCTTCCCTGAGAGTGCTGGCAAATAGCAGAAGTGGCTTCTCCTCCCCAGCGCCCCCCACCACGCTGAGCGCAGCGTACCAGCTGTCATTTGCGAACGCTTAGCCCGTAACAGCGACTGCCACTCCGCGGCCTGGGGCTTCCACGTTTCTTTCCATTCCCAAAATTCCTGACAAGGGGCCTGATTTGCAAACAAAAGCCAAAGAAGCAGAAACACAAAATCAATCGGTCAGCTTGTGAAAAGCATGCTTTAAATCTGTGTCTCTTTTTCTGGCGCTTTTTTAGCCTACATTTGGAGTTCTCTGCCGAACCCAGAGGCTCAGGAGTCCCTCGGCAGCGCGGGGCACACAGCGTGGGTTTGCCTTGTGCCCTCCCTCCCGCTGCCACACGCGGTCCCCAAACCTGTGCGGGGCTCCCCGCCTGTGGCCGTGACGTCAGCCAGCGTTTGGGCCGAAACGCCGAGTTTTGGCAGAGACGAACGAGCACCGAACGAACAAGCGAACAGCGGGGCGGGCGCGGAGCCGGGAGCCGAGACCGAGGGCGCTGCAAAAGCGGCGCTGCCGCCCCGAGCCCCGCGCGGAGCCCCCGGGGCGCGGGGCTTGCACAAGAGCTGCGAGCCGGCCCCGGGGAGTGCCGCGATCGGGCTCCGCAGCAGCAAGCGAGCGCAGGTACGGACAGGATTCATTTTTCCTGTTGAAACACATTCGTCTGCAGATTAGCGGCGGCTCTGCCCACAGGGAGCCAAGATGCCACCGGCTGACTCGTCTCTGGCAGCCCACAGCCACCCGCAGAAGCAAACAACACCCAGCTCTCCAGCCAGCACCTGGTTCCTCTGGGATTAATGTCCTGCGGTCCAAGAAGATAAACCCAGGTGCTGCAGGGACACTGACCCGCAAACTTTTTTTTTTTTTTCTTTCCCAAGCAGAGAGAAAAAAACAACACCTATAAGACAGGGGTTCCTTTTCCTAGAGAACAGCAAATCTAGTGTTTCTGAACCAAATCCAAGAAGGCTCTGTAAAATTCCCACTTTCTAATTTTTACCAATAAAAAGAGGCTAAAGCGAAAAGGAAACCCACAGAAACCCACTGCTGCTTCTATTCCTTATTTAGGGTAGACTACATCTGAAATCTAATTATCTCTCTGCAACTCCCTGTGCAGTCAAGGCAGACAGAGAGGGATCTCCAAGGAGCAATTCTTTTAACCTGCCTGCAACACCTGCCTGGGGATGTGACCGACTCTGTCTCACATCCAGCACCCAGGGATGCTACACTGAAATTACTCCAGAATTACTGTCTTCTGGGACATGCAAGTCAGACTGAACTCTTACACTCAGCAGAACCTGTCCTTCCAAATATTAGCCTTTTCAAGCACCTGGAGGTGAAGGAACACCTTGGGTGTGTGTTTGACCCAAGGGACTACAACAATGGCACAATCAGTCTGCAAGAGGAGGCTATTTCACAGTTTGTGCTTTATTTTCCCTTCTTTCCACAGATGATGGCAATCTAATAACTGGATTTAGAGTTCCCATACAGCCATGCAACAATTTGCTTTTCCATTCATTGGATCCAGAAATGTCCCTGCTCAGGGACAGCTGTGAGACATGAAAAGGATATTCCAGTGGGGGAAGGAAGATGGGGGAAAAAGGAAAAGTAACTGGTGGGGACATGGTTCATATCAAAGCTAAGCAAGAGTCTCTGCAGTTTTTAGAGACAAAAGGACAAAGCACTGTTGGCTGGAGACAGAAAGAGGAAAGGGCAGGAACACAAATGGTGGAACGAGAAACATCACTGATGGTGGGTGCTCAACCCAATCTGAAAGGCAATCCAGGCTGCCTGAGAGCTCTTCAGCCACTGCAAAAACCACAAATCTCTGGATAACAGAAGAATGTCCTTCAAGGGACACGGTTCCTGCGTCTCTAGAGCCAATATATAAAATGTAATTAAGCTTGCATTTCCAGGGACAGCTAATTATGGAGCCACCTGTAAAGAAGCAGTGCCATCCCTGCCAACACACATCCCAGCATGCTGGGAGGGTTGGTGAGGACTCTGCACAACACAAAGAAGCATATATCTCAGCAACATTTACTGAGACCCTTTCCATGCTTAACCAAGGGATAGGAAGAACAGAAAGAAATCATGGGTGCAATTGCATTTTAAGTGAGAGATGAAGGGTTTGTGGCACCTTCTTCCAGTGGGAAGGCTGTGTGCTGTGGATGGCCACAGTAGGAGCCACTCAATTTTCTGAGCATCAGGCTCAGGCAGACTAAACAAGTTTGAAGGGATTGAACCAGCATGAAAAGAGGCTGGAGGGGAACAGTTGTGGAGCTGGAGTGTTCAGAGCAAAAGCAATGAAGGAAATGGACCAGCTGCCTGCACCATGCCACAAAGTGGGTAACACATAAAACCAACAGTTGTGACACATTTTAGTGCAAGGGTGTTACCAACACCCAGTGAAAAGATTCACATGCCAAAGCATCAACACCAATGGAAAGGTAGGTGACAAGAGAGGAAAGGTTCATCCTCTGGCAAAGTTGTCAGGGACCACTTTTGAGCCCTGTCTACCTGCTCAGGCAGCTCAGACTGCCCAGGACACCAAAAACTGCCACCTCACCCCACACAGGCCACTCTAACCTGAGGCACCAACTCTCAGCTCTGTTGCTCAAGACCAGAGCTCTTATATCCCACATGTTGTTCTAAAGATGGAAAAAGTAATCCCAACTCAGCTGCTGACCATGTCAGATTCATGTGAAAGTCAGTCCTGGAGGCCAAATTTATAAACCCTTCCACCAGCTGAGAGTGTGTTTGCCAAATACAACCTTACCCAAACCTGAGCTTGCAGAGCTCTGGTTTCTTGCCCCTGCTTATCTCCAGCTCTGCTCCTATTAACAGCTAATTTCCCCTCTACATTCTGATCTGCCTGCTCAAAGAGGGATGTTGCAACACTGAGGTTATTAGCTCCCAAAGGTGGGGTCCTACAGCTGCCCATTACCCTCTGCTCCCCTGAAACCAGACAAATCCTGTCAGCACCCCCAAAGCAGGAACCTGTTGCCCTGTGACCCTCAGGAGCATCTCCATCAGACCCAGCTCCCTGATCCCTGTGTGTTTGCTGGAATCTCCAGCACTGCAGTGCCACAGCGATCCTGCTCCAGTAACTGGACACAGGGGAAAAGAGAAACATTACCTGGATCGAGTCAGTAATTCCCCAGGACCATCTGCCAAGGAGCAGCATGGAGGCATCTGTCCTGCCACTCACATATGTGCTGGCAAACAGCACTTTATTTTATTTATCATCATCACCTTCATTTAACTCCAGCCCAGGAAGTTCCACAGTGGATGCCAACACGAGAAAGAAAAAGGAAATGTTTTCAAATTGAAAAATAACCTGAAACCCAGCAAACACTAAATTACCTTGTAATCAAATTCATTATATTTGTTGGTAGGAAAGAGAAAAAGCCCAGCTAAGCACTATGTATTTAGCATTTTAAAGCTAAAAATAGTAGTAACTACATCAGCAGGGAGAAGGAGTTTGAACAGAAAGTGAATGATCACCAGCAATTATTTCTGGATATTTTAAGTAAGTGCCCTGAAATTGAAAAAGGCAGCATATGTTCAAATCCCTGTCCAGGCTTACAGGACAAATATAACCAGGTAAAATAGTAGGTAGAGGGAAGGAATGCTAAAACCAACCATAAAGATAACTTAGAGATTAGGAAAGATCAATTAGCTATAAGGAGGCAAGATATTATTTGAGAAGATTTAACACTGAGAATGATTTCAAATTTTGAAAGGAGGATTCCTGATCTCCTCTAATAGTTTGGCTACTCCTAGTTCACAAATGAGTCCATTCCATCTGTGAATATTCCTGACACTTTATGTGGTTCAAAGGTTAATTCCTCACTTTCATTCTGAGATGTCAGAGAGCCAAACTTCAGCAACAGCATAGAGCTATAGTGTAATAATGTGTTAAACTAGACAAGAATATGCTTTTCACTTCATTTAGGAGGATGCTAAAACCAAATAATAGTCTGTGCATGCCCTTCATCAACCATAGCTGTGCCTTAGCTCCATCACAAGGGGATATTTTCTCCTGAGACACACCCAGGGTGCAGCACTAGACATTAGCTGCTTAAATTAATGCCTGTATCTCCAGATCCTTGTAGCTTTTTCTCAAGGTCATAGAAGTCTCAACATAGGAGGTCTCTGAACCATGGGTGTTGATTTTCAACAGTTCTTGGGTTTCAGGAGAAATTCCACAAGTCTAAAAGAAGGCTGATATTTTGTCTGTTTATAAAAGTATATAACTACAGAGACTGAATTACTACAGGCCTGTCACTCTGAAGCTAATCCCTGAGAAAAGAATAGTTGATACAGAGCTAAAAGAAATTAATGCCAATCAGCACGTTCATGAAAAACAAATCTTGTCAAATTAATTCTCATTTTAAGAGATTACAGCTTCCTTGATGGAGCAATAGCATTAATGCAGCAATCCACCTCACCGCAGCTCTCCTCCCTCCGGCTGGGCAAGCCCTGCTCTGAATCAGCATTCCTTAAAAGAAACTCAAATCTGGTCAGAGCCTTCAGCATGCAACTGGAAATGGGAACTCTCTAGGGAAGCAGGGTCCTGCTGTGCTCTCCCATTGGCTCAGTGCTGGTCAGTCCTTACTGAGTACAGTAAGAGCATTACTGAGACCACGGCTGAGATGGAGGTGGAAAGGATTAGGGAGCCACTGGAAGAAGAGGAGGCTGTGCTGCTGGGAAGCAGTGATGAATCACCTGAAGGAAGCAAGGAGCAGGTCAGTGGCAAGCCCTGCACGGCTCCAGGCAGTCCCAGTGTGGTCAGGCTGGGGGAAGAGCCACTCTGAACATCAGCAGGAGCACCAGGGGTAGCTTGGAGTGAGCAGGATGACCTGGGTGGCAAACACAATCCATGGCAGAGTACAGGGAATGTCACACAGGAGTGGGAATGCTGCTGTGGCTGTTGCAACACCCACTTCAGGTTGGCAAATGGCAGATGGGATGCACAGCTCTGGCGTGTGGCCTAGGAGGGATCTTGCTGCAGCACAAGGAGCTCACAGCTCTTCCCTGCTGCCCTCTGAGCATCCAGTATCCACGGGGCCATCAGAGGTGAGCAGGCAGAAGCCACCAGCCCTGTGCTTGGAATTTAATCAAAACAAAGGAGACTGGAAACAAAGTCTATCCTTTTGGCCCCAGGAACAGCCATCGTGAGACTTGACCCCTCTGACACCAGAGAGCACACACTTCAGAAAAACCTGATTACAACCAGCTCTGGGGCAGGGTGACTTTGCCATCTCTTACACAGGACTGCAGCTTGTACAAGTGGCCACAGATCCTTCCTACTGACCATGCAGCTGGCACCACATCCAAGAGGTTATTAAAAGTAAACAAATAAGTAAAAAATACTGCGAGCTCAGAAACCTCCGAGTCCAACTCACAGCAGTGTTTGTGCCAAAGGGCACCCAAGCTGCAAATCACAGTGTAATACACTGTATTATTAACAGCAACCTACAGCAGGACACAAACCCAGCACTAAATCATGCATGGAAAACTGCTCCAGATTACCCATCCCTCTGTATTTAGGCTTCAGCTACACCAGGGCTGTTGCATTGCTCTCGTACCTCTGCAGGGCAGGAGGGGAGGAGGTGGCAGGAGGGGTGGATCCTGCATCCCGGGCCCTGCGAGCTCCTGCTGGAGACCCACCAGAGGGCGGTCGGGGTTGCCTTTTCCCTCCGACTGCTTCATTTTCCACCTCTGCGTCCCGGGGAGCCTCAGCACTTTTTATCTTCTGCGGCCACTTACAGCTGCATTCTGAAGAGAACATAATTGGTGTTATCACATGCCACAGATACCTACAGATAACAGAACATGTTTGCTACAGATGAAGAATGTATTTATTAATTGTAGTCTCTGTCTTGTTGGGGCAGCCTCTTTTGGAGCTGCATCAGACAGCAGGCCCCCAGATCCCATGTTTGATTATGCTGGTGTTTATAGGATTGGGGTGCCCACAAAGTTTATGCTGGGTTTTTGAAGACTGAGGCTTCTTCTCCTGTTTTATTTATTCAGGAAGGTGAAAACTACCATATTAAATATAGATACAAAATGTTAGACAAAATTAAATCTCTCCTGAGCTATGACACACCATTATCAGTGTTGAAGTCAGCTCCAAGACCACAGTCATCACTACAAGTTTCAGTCAGAGATTATCATGATTGTATTATATAGCTGTCTTTGTCAGCTTTTAAAACCTCCTTACCTCCTGCTTTCATCTTCCTCACTTTCTTGTCTTCTCCAAAACAAGGACTACACAGAGCTGCTTTTTCCTTTTCCTGCAGAGCCAAGCCTGGAGGAACAGAAGCTTTCCATCTGTTCTCCTCTTCAGTTCCACCACCCAACTCATCTCTGCTGTCCTTCTTCTGCCTCATGTCCTTACTTCCTCACCCTTCTGGTGTATCTCTTCTCAAAACCTGTCTGCCCTCATGTGCAGCTTCACCCTGTCCTTACCTGTCCAGGCATGGCACCATCTCTCCTTACCTCCAAATACTCTGTACTTCCACTGTCTGAAGCTATTTTTCTCCAAAACAACCCAAATTCCTTCCCAATTTGTCTTTGTTTCACGTTTTAGATTTGTTCTACAACCAGTCAGAGCAAAAGATTCTTGCTGAAGAAAACACAGCATTAGGAAGGCCATTCTAGGTAAGTTGCTCAAAAGCAACCAAAAGGCAGCCAGCAAAAAAACCAACCAGACAAAAAAAACCCCAAACAATGACAACAAAAAGCAAACAAACAAACAAGCAAGTTTCTCCTCATTTGACCCTTCAGAAAGTCAGAATCACAAAATCCTTTTGATAACACTGTATCACCAGGAAGCACCAGAACACAGCAGCCAGAGAGTCACAATCCTTTGCTTAAGCAGGAACTTGAGGCTTACCATGGTACATACCCATGGCAGTGCTATTGTGGAGGGGACACAGGTGACCCCTCTGTTTCAGCTGGGGGGACAGCCAAGTCTCTGTCCCTCAAGAGGCTCCTTGCATGTGTGTCTCCATCTCCATCACAGCTGCAGTGAGCACCCTGCCTGCCCCAGGGGCTGCCCACAGAACAAAGCAGCTCACAGCACTTTCTGTCCTGCGCTGCCAAGGGTTTCTCAGGGGACAGACTGAGTGACATCCTTAGGGACACACCCATGTCCTAGGAAACACAGCTCTGCTGGGAAAGCAGGTGGGAGCCTGCCAGGCAGGAGCAAACATGGACTCAGGGCAGCAGCAAAGCAACTGCTTACAAAGGCAACTGCTTTTACTGGTGACATCCAGGTGTGCTGTACTTGGATTTCACACCACGGCCTGTGCTCCAAGTTTCCCAGCTCCCATTCCATCTGCTTCCTCTCTGCATTATTTCTGGAGCAGCCCTGTGTGGGGATTTTCATTGCACGTTGTGCCTCCCCACAGAGCTCTGCAGGCAAGCACAAGTGAGAGGCACCAGGGATGGGCAAAACAGGAGGCACAAGGATTAGAACCCTGCCCTGTCATTGTGGAACAAGCACAGAGAATTCAGACAATTTCCTTCTGTGTCATCTTTAGGCAACATTAGAAAGTGTTTCTCGGCTCTTGAACCAAGATGAACAAAAGAATTTCAGTGGTAGGGAGAGTGATACAGGAAGATATCGTGAGCTGCAGTGCTCTGGGACTGCAGCCTTGCTCTGCTGGCTTTGCTGTGTTTGGCCACAGCCAAGACTTTCCTCTGGCTCACCTGCACAAGGCAAGCTCCTCAGCGTGCCTCCAGCTCCAAGATTTGCTCTGTGCCTGCCAAGGCAGTCCCTGCACACAGCTGCCAGGTTAACACTGCTGGGGCTGATGTGCCAGATACTGAAATAATACATTAAAAAGAGTTCATAAAACTCTATCTTTCCATTGCAGTTGGCTCTGTCATCCCTGCTACATTTCAGGAACAGACAACAGTAGCAACTATAATGCACTGACAAGACACTGCTATTAATGGGGAAGGTTGGAGATAGCATGAGCAGTGATAATCCACCCAGCAAAGCTTCCTGGGACAGAAACACCAGGATCAGCAGATAGATGATCTAGGCAGGTAAACACTTTCACATACAAGCATTTTGTCAAGATTAAGTTAAAATGCTCTTCCTACAACATTCTCAAAGCACCAGTTTTTGATGTTTACTGGATAACTGGCAAAGTGGAATGAGTTACAGGAGTGAAATCCATACTGTAACTGGAAAAATGCACACTTTGCAAGTGTACATCTGTCATGTGGACTCTGTTACCCACAGGGAAACAGGAATTAACTGGCTGGTTTTACCTTAAAAAGTTGAAAAGCTAAAAGAGGAGGAGAAACAGTTTGCTATGATCCCCAACTACACAGACCACATGCAATGCTTTCCTGGAAAGACAGAAGTAAAAGAAAAAAAGTTATTGCAAATTACACTTAATTTGCCTGTCACATTATTTCACAAATAATGCAAAATGTCTTCAAAAGCATCTTCTCTTAACTAGATGGAGACATGTATGAAATTCAGACAGCTGACTTGTAGCAAGCATCTAATTTTGGCCTTAGCACTATGTTCCTACCTAAAGGGAAAGCTGTGCACAATTCACCAAATTTTAAACCCAAATTTGGAGACCACTTGAGAGCTAAGATGGACAAGAACCACTTTCAAGAAATCAAACAGCGGTTTTCAGAATAGGAAAGACAGAGGTTTTTACAAAAAAAACCAACATAACAAAAATATCAAAGAGCAATTTTATTTATCTTATTTGGCACAAAACTTACAAGAACTGTTTTGTTCCCTTCTTAAATTTTAGTACAACTAGCAAGGAAAAAAAAGGCATACTAATACATTTAATGAGCTGTACAGCAAGTGACATGTGGAAGGAGGCACCAGAAAGATCTACCAAAAATCAAAGTGCATGAAAAATACCTACTCTGAGCGCCTCATGGTATTGTATTAAGGCACCACTCCTTTAGAAGGTTTACTGAATACATCAAGTGTGCAACTTCTTGGTTTGGAATGTGAGAGTCCTTCAGCCTGCATCAGAACTGGACACTGCAACCTCTGAATGGAACAATGTTTCTCCAATGTTTAAAGGAAGAGACCTCTTTGTGCCCAACATCACCCCTCAGCCAGGCATGTCACTGTCACATGCTTTGGAAAAGCCAACACAGGTTTTCAGAGTACCAGCACTTTACTTCAGAGTTTTAAGGTGTAGTGTGCACCAGACCTATGCATTCTTTACAATGGTTTTATAGAAAAGAAAGGTTGAAGAGACAAAAGTAACATGGGACATACCAGTAAATACATTTAGATAGTTTTATCAAAAGAACATTTAAGGACTTTTGGAAGTATCTCTTACAAAAAAAAATCTGAATAGTGTTATAATTCAAAATAATTAAATACACTTTTCAACAGATTATTACAAAGTTTCCTTCAGGACTACCAATCGAGTCTGACAAATTCCACAAGACTTCAGGAACTTTCAGTAAGGATGTAGAAAAAGCCCAGTATTAGACAGTGGTAAGAGATTTTCATAATTGGAAACATTTAATGCAAACCCCATAACTGCAAATCATGTTATACAAGTACAGGTGTGCATAATACACACACTCACACACACTCACACACACTGAAACATCATTACAAAGGCCAAACAGACACCTTGGTTCATTGTGGGCTCTGCACATCACTGCTCTGAAGTATGACAGAAGCTGCACCAGGTTTATTATTTCAGCACCTTCATTAAGAACTATTTGCTTAAGAACCAAACCTCTTCAGTTACAGGTGCCACAGGCCAGATTCACACCAAGTGTAAACAGGTTCCAAACAACCAAAGAGAAGTTGCATCTGCTTCTTACCAGCTTTGACTTTGGTTTTTCTGCTCAGCTGGATCACCAGTCACCTTTACTTGCAGGAAGAAGTTTAGTAAGAAATCAATGCCCATATCAAAACTGAAGTGGGAACCAGTAAATGCAGAATATTGTTATCAAACCACTGTACAACACCTCTACTGTAGAGAGTTTCAAACATCTCAGGAGCTTGAGACTGCTTAACCTGAACTCTGGAAAAACATATTTCTCTATGGACATGCAAAGGCATTTAAATATGAACTCTAGGCATTACAATATTTCATTTTTGTCCTCTTATGGCATAGACCTTGAGAACACAACTGTGTGCCCCATTATAAAACCAAAGCACCCTTGAGCATTAAAAATTCTAAACAGCAAGGGTTGGAAAGAAGGGCATCTGGAAGTGATCTACACATTACAGAGCATGGTGTTTCACAAGTCTCTGAACAGTTTAGTTCATACTTTCTGGGATAACTTTCCCAATACCTTTGTCCCAATACAGAGCTGTAGTTTTCAGTAACTCTTTTACCCTTGCATTCTTTGCTACCACATATAAAACATGCCACAGAAGTGGCAGTCAGGCCTAAACATTTAACAACATGTCCTTTTCATCCTTTATTAACAATTACATTTATTTCATGATTTGTATGTAAGTCATGTAGCAATATAACATTGGTGTTATACACTGTGCTTCCATTCTCTGGCACTTGGAGGAGGAATTCATTTCCAGATAGTCACATCTTGCTGAAGCATTCCTTTGCATTGGTCCAAACCTGAATTCCCTTTTAAAAGAACAGTTAAAAATCAATAGGTGGGAATATACTCTATTTGCAAACCTCATCCACAGCTTTCCTCAACAGAAGACTCTACAAAGAAGTCCCACAGAACTTCACAGAAGAAGGCAGAGACCACATTGAAATTGGACCACACTGTTTTATATCTGTATTTTATATCTATCTCAACATTAACATGTCACTGAGTTCAAGAGGACAGACTATGTGGGAGGCTTTATGGTGGTGATTTCCAATCTTCTGTGACTGCCCTGTTCCCAGTGTGCATCTGCCCCCCTGCTGACAGGACAAACACACGGGGCCAGCCCTTCCCAAGCCACACGTACCTTTTTGCACATGCTAATCTGCATAACAGCATAGCTTATAAGTGCCTCCTTCAAATCATGATTCTTCTGCTCTTTAAACCGTTCAATGTCAGCCCAGGCACTTTTCACAAAGTCTCTGAAATTTAAAGCAATGATTTCTGTTAGAAAGTGTTTTACCCTTAGCTCTGGACACTCAGCAGAGAAGCTGTGTATGACAGTGCTCCATCTTTCAGTCAGTAAATCAAGTCCTGCAAATATTATGCATCCCTCAGTCCCCTCATTTTACAACTGGCACCACTATCTAATTCTCCAACCTTCTTTTTAAGGTTTTTAACCTGTTTGTTTGGCTTGGTGTTTTTTCCCCAGGAAGTATCACTGCCATAGAACCAGAATAAGTCAGAATATACTTTTTTTCCTTCAGATTGTGTTGGGGTAATTAATTATCTTCATGCCAACATTCAGCACACAACACTGCATGTTTCTTTTTCAATTGTCAAGTCAGAATCTTCATCTCTTCAGCATGAAAACTCACTTGTTTGTCAGGATGTGAGACAGTAAAGTACAATAAACATTTACAATGCTAATTTAACTCAGATAATTCACTTTAGAAATTAATTTTGTTAATTAATGTGATGTGTAGTCAGGTCTCCTTAGCTAAAATGGAGGCATAGATCTGTAATTCCTACTTTCATTTGTGCTGGACTAGCATTCACTCGAAAATTGCTTCCAGAGCTACAAAAGCACATCTCAAATACATCTGCCAAAATTATTAAGATATTGCATTTACTGAGTGTCTTGTTGCTTTGAACTGTTAATGAACTAGTCTTACCTTTCCAGCTCTAATGCCAACATACCAGGGGATACCAAGTTTACCCCTTATGTTATATGACAGACATGCTTTGACAAAATCCCATTGCTTTAAGAATGCTAGTTCCTATTTTAAATTTTTGCATACTTGAAGAAATTTTCATTAGAGCACCAAGAAGCAGTTACCCAAACAACTCCCCAGACCTTCTAATCTCTTTCAAACAGGACTAAGGTGTCCCCCATAGGAGAAGTTGCAGAATATGGGCTCAGCACCCTTACACACAAACCAAACTAAATACTGTATTTGAAGCAAATCAGCCTTTGAGTCTCAGCCTATTCAGCTGCAGACCTCCAAGCCCACCTGCTAAATATATTACTAGTGAACATAAAAGCATGCAAGCCAGCCATTAGAGTGGGCTCAGTCACTGGGAAAGTCATCAGGCTTTACATAAGCCATACACTCAGACCAGAAGCTAACTGCATGTACTGCACTTTATTTCACAACTTGCAGCTGACAGGAGCTTTTATAGACAGCTCATAAACACCAAGAATATATTAAAAACACTTATAAAATGCAAACACCTTCAAGAGCATCCAGTCAAGGATTTTTGCTAAGACAAGCCCTGTGTTTTCTTTGAAACAGCCAAGTCCATTTACCTGCCCTCCAGATTTTTAGACTTCAGTTGTTCTTCTCCTTCCTGTATCTGCTCCTCTAGAACCTTTATCTTGGCTTCCCTCTGCTCAGGGGTTTCTTGCCCAAAGAGCTTGCTGGTCATACCCTTCAGGGAGAAGGTTCTCACAGTCTACAAAAAACAAGGATACTCTAGGTTTGGCATGTCCTGAGCACAGCCATGGGACATCAGGTGACTTTATTGGCATTTGTGCTTACTATTTGGCTGATTTTTTTGCTTTAATTTCCACGTCATTATTTGATAAGTAGCTCTGGTGACTCAGGTTAGACTAAGAGAAGTGGGGAGGAGATAATTTGATGTTCAAACACTTTAAAGTCTGACAAGGGTGAATTTTCAGAGCAGCCTTCCTAGTGAAGTAAGAAAGAAACTAAGAGAAAGAAAAGCCATAAAGGCATTCCACAGAGAACAATAGATCCAAGAGCAACATTAAAAATTCTAAAACTGTCAGTTACCATTTTCAGATAATATTTTAGGTAATGTTATCTCCTATATAAAATGGACAAACACAACATATCAATAACACCCACTGTTCAAAAGGCAGTCTTTCAGAAATCCCAACATTTTCATCTTTAGGATAGAGTTATCTATAGATAGAGTGTTATTCTGCTCCAGTCATATTTACTGCAATCTTCTACTTGCTCAGTATTCAATCAAAGACATTTGGCACAAACAGTTTAAGTCTCCAAGAACCAAGTTACTTTAAACCTCACATGTCTCCAGCTCATATGATACCACTTCTCAAAAGCAGCAGCCAGCATGCTGGTGCCATTTAAATATCATTCTAAGTAACTTGGCTCAAGTAAAAAATAAATTCAGAAAGAGGTATCTTGGAGAAGAAAGTGGAAAAATACTCACTCCTGTTGCCAGCTCCTCACACTGCTGTTTCTTAGATGTTAAGTCCTGTGCAGCCATTTCCAAATCATATTGCATCAGTTCATGCTTCCTGCAAACTGCCCTGAAAAGTAAGTAATGAAAGATCTGTCATTAAATACTTTGTTTTGCTACATTTCCCTCCATTTACACTTTACAAATAGCATCATGTTTTGTTTGCTTTTTGACAGGAAGCACCTCTAATTATTCATCTAGCCCAAATTCAACAGCCCTATCACAGACTGCATAACTCTGCAAATGCTGTAGTTAAGCAAGCTTGCATCAAAGCATAAATAAAGTTCTTAGTACAACTGCATTCTGCTTCTCTTTATAGACTCATTCCAAGATACACTCAGCAATACAAGCCCTACCACCTCCTTAAGGACACCACTGTAAAACAGTTTAATTCAAAACACATTACAGAAATATCACAGCTTTGACAAAAGATACCTGGAGATGGTGCCTGTCATAGCAGCCATCTATCAATCCATCATAAAATTCATCACATTTTCTTTCTGAAACAAGAAACTGCTTCTAGACTCATACAGTGCCTTTCATCTGGAAAAGAGGAGTTTCCTCTGACCACCTGCAGTAACTCCCAGTCCTGTGTGGGCTGATGATGCTACATCCATCCTGCACAGCCGGATGCACATGGGTCTCCCAGGAGAGGCTCCCACACAGCAGCCCCTGCACTCACCAACCCCATTCATATTGGACCTCTCCAGGAGGTTCAGAGCCAGCCCTTGTAAAGCACAATAGCTTTAGGCACAGCCTTGCAGCATAAAGCAATCTGCTTTTTTGTCTATGCTTGTTAGGGATGACTGACAAAGACCAACATAAAACAGAACAAAAAGTTGGTATTTAAGTGCACAAGACTGTGCAGCAGATGAACGTTATGCTGGGCATGTTGAAAGTTCCTGGAATTTGTAATGGCTGTAACAGCTCTGTTTGGCCTATCTCATTTGAAAGCTGGAGCTTTCAACACATTGGGGCACTATTACACCAAAAGCCAAGGTAACAGTGGAACCAGAGGAATAAACAGCATTTTCTCCTATAGTATACAGATTCTAACATTTCTGCCTTTTCACTACTGATCAGATCAGTTCTAATTTATTTGCCACTCACAAGGCAATCGAGTACAAGCAGAATAAGAAACAAGAACACAGAGACTCCAAAGCACTAGAATTTCTTCTCAGAGAACACAAGAGGATACCAGACTAAGTTAAACATCAACACCACATGAGAGAAAAGGACTACAGCTTCCTTTTGAGCTCTAGACTTCTGTACATACCGCAGTGCTTCAGCATAGAAGAGATACTCCTTCAGCTGATCGGCATAGTGCTCCTCTTCTTCCAGTATGTCATCAATAGAAGCTGCATAACTAGTGAAAAACAGCCACAGTTAAACGTAAAGCTGATTAATTTAACCTTTAAGGATACACATGCAGTAACAAGAGAGAACACCTGTTTGACAGAAACACCCATGACAACCAGCAAAAAGCACTTCCAAAAGGGTTTTTTTTTTGTTTTTAATTAAACTCTGAATCAGCTAATGTCAATGCTCCTGTGGGCCCGCTTCTTTGGTTATTACATTGATTCATTGTACAATGAATCTTTTGACAAGTACAAAACCTATCATAACTCTCCTGCTGAAGATGAGACAGCTTTTCTTACAGGAAAAAACCCCAATTTATTCCTTTTCTTCAGAGGACTGTCAATAGGCAGCACCAAGACAAAAAAAAAAAAAAAGACAGGATGCAAAAGAAATCCTTCAAGGCTTAAAGCATTAAGGGCCAGGAATGTGAACATCACACCTTCTGAAAAGCAGAGGCTGCTTTCATGGCTTGTTATTCAGCGTGAGTACAAGATAACTCACAGGAATGCCCTGAACACCACAACATTACAGTCCCTTCAGCTCCTTCAAAGTCTATAGTTTTATCTGCTGTTAAGTCAGGCATATTAATTCACAGCAACACATTTAACCCTCCTTTTAGGGAGAAATCTGAAGTACAAGGGCTTGGACCAAATCTGCAGCTCTTGCATTCAGTAAGAGTTTTGTTGTGTAGGCTAGAAGTGGCAGAAAGCACTTTATTTTTCTAGTTGATACTGCTTATTTGACAGTATTTAGTGTGTTCTTGCTAATCAAGGTGACTGTCTTGGACAGATTTGCAGGGACAGGCCTAGAGCTATCTGCACATCCCATTTGGCACAGCCACAGAAATCAGATTCCTCTGTAGCCTGGCACTCAGGGCATGTGCCACTGGGGATAACCAAGATGAATGAGATCCCACACAAATACCTTCATCTATTCTGCTAACTCAGGCTGAATTCTCAGCTATGTGGCAATCTCATACACCTGCAGGCTCTCTGAAGTGAGCATATGTCCATTCTTCTCTAGCAACCAGCACAATGTGACCCAAATGCTAATTATAGCACCTCTTGGCTTTCAAGTTTTTGCAGAATCTTTCTGTTTTCCCTTTTCTCCCTATGCCTCTCCAGTAATTGGCTCTGTGGAAGAAGTGGCAGAGTCTCAAGCTGAAAGGGAGCCGGTAACATGAATTTGGGAAGTTTGCAAGTATGATGAGTTGTTTTGATGCTCTGTGAAATCAAAGACATGGCACACCCAGGAAAAGCCCTACCAAGGCTCTTGGTGATGAATGAATACAACATTTGAAGTGGTCAGCAACAGCAGACCAGTTAAAGTAGAAGGGATTAAAGAACAGGGAGAGCAAGAATTCACATTATGAATTAATGTAAGGAATAAGTCAAAACTGTTGAAAAATGCAATTGTTCTGAAAAAATCCTGCAGCCACAAAGGTCATAAATGGCTTACCCTATTTTAAGTTCTGCAGTGCAATAATTTTAGTATAGTGGTTAGATTTCTCAGGGCAGCAGATGGACCACATTTCATTTTCAAGTAAGATCTAAGTTTAGAGCAGTGCTAGAGCTCATCTGTGGCAGATCAACTCTCAGAAAAGAACTTCAAAAACAAACAATGAAAAAATCTCACCAAACAAAATCCTACCTTACCTAGGCAGGTTTTTATACTGAGTTTGATTTGGGAGAAAAAAAATGTAATAAGAAAAGCTACATTTCTGACTGCCTAAACTTAGGCAAACTAGAGAAAGTGTTAAGGAGAAACATTGCAGTAAGCTCTAAAGGTACCTGATATGGTCTCACTCTTTGTGTAAGCTGTCAACTAAACCCTTGTTTTAGTTTAGACTGGTTCAATATATAATGACAGTCAAGTTGATACAGAGATAAAGTGTCACTCATTAATGGAATAAAGGACAGAAATCAAAGGTCTGGCACTTCTTTCTTTCATCTTTTAAATGCTAGCTACAGTCACTCACTCCAACTTTCTCAGCATTCTCTGTCACTTTAGCAAGCCTCATCTTGTAATAAAGCACACACCCAAAAGAAGCTTTGGGGTGTCTTCTCCAAACTTTTAGCAGTTATAGATCATACTAACCAATAACAACTCAAAAGCTTAAATAAACATCTAGTTAAGACTACAGCATATGGGGTAGATAGAGAATAATTAAATTAGTTTTGAACTTTAACATCTATATTAGGCAACCTTCTAGAAGTAGCTTTTTGTTGCAATAAAATCCCACCTGATGTTATGGGAATGGTAACTGAACTGGTGAGTTATCCTTTAAAGAGATCATAGATATGAACCTTAGTGCTAGGAGACCACATGGGCCACTGAATGAGTTCCTGAACCTCAGAATTGCTGCTTCTTGCTTGATTGTCATCACTAAGGGATTACTGCTGTACAAGAGTGCCAGAGCACAGGAGATGACAGACAATGAAAGCTACCTCAGACTTCATGCAGCGAGTAAAATTACCCACAATAGCAGTTACCCACTGCCATTACTCTGGATCTTTAGCCCTGTGTTACAGACAGAAATATTAAATGTTATGGATGTGTGAGAGGGCTCAGCCTCCTGACTGAGAAGTGAGACAAACTTCTTTTAATTGGTTATGCATTTCCAGGTGTTTGACATTTCGGTGTGGTATATCTGAACCACTGAAAACCTTTGTGTGATTCCTTAACTCCACTACATCATACCATGTTTTCACAATCCCTTCAACTTCTGCCTACCACAGTAGGTGCTTACCATTATTTCCACCCCTACTTCAATTACTTTTCTTCTGAAAGCAGAATGCATGCTCCATTCTTTGTGGAGAGCCCTCTGCCATGAAAATATTACAGCTTTTCTTGTATGGAAACCACCCCATTAAACAAAACACAGAACTGTGAATAAATTATTCAGAAGTGGTCCAATTCTTAAAGATTTGCCAAAAGCAGAATTACTCTAAAAAAGCTGAGGGCATGGCTCTTGAAACCCTTGGCAAGGCCAGTAACAATTAACCTGTTAACTTGACATCACCAATAATAATCGGGCAGTAGTATGTAAATCTGCCCTATAAACTAAACCTGAGAATTTATTTCCACAGGAATTATTTATTTGTAAAATAATTTATTGGTAAAAATATTGCATGAAATGCCAAACAGCTTCCATCTCTTGCTGGAGTTGTTATTTATCTGTTGTGTGGGATTACAGAAGAGGCATCAGAGTGGTAAGAAATGCTGTTTCACTTTCTGTATGTGACTACCTGAAAAGCAGAAGCCATGAGCTTAGAATACCCTTTCTGTGAGCACTCCCAAGTGCCAGACTCTTATTTTGAAGGCTGTGCTTCACATACTCTGCCAAATGACTCTAAAGATGCAAAGAGAGAGGATTCTTTACTTTAATATATCCAGTCAGTGTTTGTTTCAAGAATCCACTGGAGTTTTGGTGCTGATTAATTAAATTTCTTAACTCCCTGTAATTAAGTCCAAATCTGTGTACCATCTACTGCATGGTACAAAATGCTGCTATCAAAACCAAATGGATCTCATCAGGTCTGTAGTACATTAAAGTTGTATTACAGTTTCTGGCATAGTAGCTTAAAAGAAAAACTGGAAGGATTCCAAACACTTCTACGATTTCAAAATAATAATAAAAAAGAAACCCCTCTGGTTCTCCTGAGGCTTTTTTGAGCTACTTAATACAGTATATGGATGCTAAAACTGTGCCTGCATCCAAGGCACAGAAACACTGTATACCTAAAAACAATGCACCCCCAACTTTCCTGGTACTCATATATACTTTGGGGTTGAGGGAAAAGAGAGGAAAGAGGGAGAGTTCCACATCTGGCTTACATCAAACTATCAGATATTCAGTCAGTACTTACACATCCATGTGGTGGCCAGCACTCTGCAACCCATCCCCCATCTCCTTCTCTATTGCACTCCACTCACTGTAGGAAAAACAAACGAGAAACAACATCACACATGAAGGGTAAGGGAAGTTAATAAGCTGCATCCTGTATATAGTTTCTTTCCAGGTGACACCTGAATGGAAATTGCCTCAAAATTAGACTTGGTCAAACCGGTTTTTTTTCTTTAAGGAACACCACTGACAATGTGACAAGGCCATTTATGGCACTCTGTAAAACAACTGTCCCTAAACTCATAGTCATAAATATAGTTAGTTTGGGATGGGTTTTGAGCATAATCTTGTTTAAATAGCTGAAACTCAATTCGAAACGAAATCAAACAAAACCAAACCACCGAGCACTTAATGTAAATGGGACAAGGGGCAATGACAATGCTGAACTTTCTGAAATACATTTTGGGCTCACCAAGAATATACTAAGCTTTCCAGACTTACAGGATAGAAGACAGAAGCCTCTCATTCCAACAACCAAAGGGTGAATTTGACTTTTGTAAGCATTTTACTTCTCCTGAAACTATTTGATGTATGTAGCTTTATATTTTCATAGCAGACTCTTGTTTAGTTCTATTAATAAAAAAAATCCAACTTGCAATTGTCTCAACTACCTATTTACATCAGAGATATTATTTAGCTAAAGAAAGAAACAGCTACAAAAAAGATAGCAAGCTACTTGCTCTGGACATCCTGGTATGTACTCTGCCATTTTAATTGTGTTCTCAGCTTTGAGAAACCTTATGAGAGTTCTTAGTTACAAGAATTACATCCCACAATGCTTTTTACAAGGATAAAAGAGGTTCTCCTTATATTTCGCATAATTTATGTGTAATGCATCTATTCTGTCCTTCACTTTTTCATAAACATTCCACTCCGCTGATGTTGATATTTGTCTTTGTGTTATTACAGAACTACACCTAATTTCATTTTAAAACCCCCAATGAGAAAGACATCTGCAATCCATTAACCCAGAGAATTAAATTTAGCACTTGAACAGTGTGTATAAGCAGGAGGTTTCCCTTAACCAGAAGTTTAGATTCTTGAATTCTCCAGTGAGATGGAAAACTTGAGCATGCAATTCCCTCATATAAATCAAAAAAACAATTGGCAAATTCACTTCTAAAAGCCACTAAAATTGGATAGATATAATTCTTGATTTTTATCCATTAAAAGGACCTAGAAGCTTTTTCAGAGACAATTGCATGAAGACTAGTGAGTTACTTTCTGAAGAAACAAAATGCCAACGCAGCAGAAGGAGGCCCAAAGATCTGGTACACAAAGCAAAAAGCTGTAGTCTTGCACTAGAGACTAAGCTCAGCAGATCAGGCAATCTCTGCATGCAGCACAGAAATCTCATGAGCACTGCAATACAGAGTTTTTCAAGATAGGCAATGAAAGGTTTCAAATACACCTTTCAAAAGCATAACACAACCAAGAAATTCCCTTCTCTCTCCCCATAACTATGTATGTATTTAAACATGGATGAACTCTTACCTGAATACTCTTCCATAGTTGCCATGGACTTTATAGACACCATAAAGCCGGTCTGCTACCCTCTAAAACATTTTAGAGACAGGTTTTGGTCATCAACATTAAGTGCAATTGCTTTGTGAAAACCCACATACATACTCCAAGCTAAAGCCTTAATGTTCTTACACAGGTAAACAAGATTAGGCCTAAATCTAACATAAGCCACTACTGAAAGAAAAAATGCTGTTGATTTTTATTTTTTAAGTCCTGGAAGACTGAAGTCACAATCAAGGCTATGTTGAACAAATCTATCCTTGGGAGTGCTCATTGATAGGATGTGTCTGTGGAGACCATAATCGAGCTCTCTTCAGTTTTTGATAACCAAATATAAAACATTCTTTATCTGAATAATATTATGCACACACTCATTTATTTAATTTATAGATGGCAAGTTAGAAGTCCACCTCGATATTGATACTGTAGGGAAACCTTCAGTAAAATTCTAACAAGTGACTTGATTTTTCCACCCAGCTGAGTGAACTGAGGGAAAGGAAATGAACTAAATGAACTATCCATTGCAGAACTCATTGCTTGAGCTGGAGGGTCATTTCAGCTGTTTGGAGTGCCAGTACCTGCTGCAGCCAGCACTACAATGCTGGCAAAACCTCAGAAGAAAAGACACGTGTACACTCTGAAGTGTGAGTTGTAATCCAAATAATGCCCTTGGAATTGCGATGTACCAATGAATGAGATTAAAGTTCTGCAAGAGCTACCATTGTTATTATGATGTTTGTCACAGCAGTAGTAAAAAGGAAACATTAACAAATTGCCCAACAGATCTCATACACACAACCCTGAGAAAACAGGACTGTCTGTAGAACACTACTCTTGAGAGTGATTAATTCTCTCAAGACCCTGAGTTTAGCAGAACAATCCATTACTGTCCTCTCTGCCACACAGGTCCATTGAAAATGAAATCCCTGTTGAACATACTAAAAAGAAGTATCATGCTCTTATTATTGGAATTGTAATTTCTTATTTCCTTTTTGTGTCTTTAAAAAAAAACAACCTTCCACTCTCAACCCATAGAGTATCTTAATGCATTACATAATTGTTGTCATCATTAGAAAGGCTATCATTCATTGCAGATCAATGAATGAGCCAAAAAAAGAAAATACATAAAGGGAAGCATAAAGGATTCATACTACAAGCTCATTATATGTCTGACCAGAAAACTGTTTTGAGGCCCTACCCAAACCAAACATCCAGCAAAAGTAACTTGTCTGCTGAGCAGAGAAAAGCAGACACCTCAACTCTGTTTAGAGCACCTCCCTGCAATACGTGACTATCACAGGACAGGGCAGATTAGCACTGCCAAACCCAACCATCAGATCTGGAACTCTTCCCCCTCCCAAATCTGCACAGAGTCAGTGCCCTCACCTCTTGCTGTCTCCTGCTCCACACTCTGGAGACAGACTCCCTCAGGCTAAACTGCCCTTATTCTAGAACACATATACCACTTCTCTTGACTAAACAAGAAATACTGCCTTATAAATAAATCATACTATTTGTCACGACACACATGGGAAATACTTACAGCTCTGACTCGCAGAAGGTGTGATATGACAGACTGCAGTTCATCGCTGTAGTGTTTTAGCTCAGTAAATCTCCTGGGAGCAGGAAACAGATAGTACATCATTAGCCATCATGAAAGCAAGCTTTCACAGCATGCACAATAGAGCCACAACCCTCCAGCCAGCAAGCAGAGCCTGGATTGTGGTGGAGTGGCATTAGCTGAAGACTCCTAAAGAAGTGACTGCTGAGTTTCATTTCCCTCAAGTGAACAAACATCCCAACACTTGCATGATTGCTGGTTTTTTAAATGCAAATGTTGAAGGCTCAGATTGAATTAAGAGATAAAATTTTATGAAATAAGAGTAGTTAGCTGAAGTTATTACATCATTGTTTTTGTGTTAAGGTTTTTTAATGGGATTTATAAAAGCAAGGGTTTGTGAATAGGAAAGCTTCAAACAAATAGAAAGCCAAAATCTGCTGAAGCGTATTTCTCAATAAAAGCATGTTTACATTTCTGACCTAACAAAGATACTTTACTTTCAAACTGCCTCTATCCAGTTTTGGGCACAGTTTTTCAGGGGCTCAAGGAACCATTCACAATTACATTTCCCCTAAGGCTAATCTGTACAGTAACTGTGACATACGAAATCCTGCCGAGACTCGTACCTGCACAGGAGCCACGTATGGCTGAAGGCCATCAAATCACTACATCTCAACAGGGTGCCAGACAGGCAAGCCATTGCAAGTGACTTGTGTACACTGCTGGCTTGTCACTTCTGGAGAAGAGGCATTTTATCAGCCAGCCCAGTTAGGCTTCACAGGCAATTTAAGCTGATACCTTTAGCTCTTGCTAATAACAAAGGTGAATTGTTTGCCACAGCCTTGCCAGTGACAGGTAACCAAATAAACCACAGCTACAGCCTCTTGTGTACACATAAACCCTCCCTAGTACACACAAGTCTAGCTCATGACCTACTTTGGTACACAAGAATGTGTTTATTTCATCCAGATGGGAAGTCAGAAACAGCTTTACCTAAATTACTAAACAATGATCTGAAAATACACACAGAAGAATACAAGTAAAATTAAGGAATAGGAAACTAAGATTAGTGTTCCAGGTTGATGTTCAAGAACTAAAAAAAAACTTCATCCCTCCTCCCACCACAGACACACAGTCAGGCTTTGTATTTCAGAATAGCTTGTACCCAAGAGGTCTTACTAAAATGAGTTGGGTCACTTGTTTTGGGTGACCAAGTATGAAATTCCAGGGTTTTTCATTTAACACCTCTTCCTCCCCTGCCAGGAAATCTTCCCCTGAAATATTCCCATCCTTACATTCAGGAAGTAAAAGCTTTATTATGACTTCCAATACTTTTGATTTCCAAGAAGCATTTTATATAGCATTATGACATACACAGGGTTAAAGCACATAAAAAGATTTAAAAGTTAGCAGAGAAGCTGTATGGGGAAAAAGAAATGTAGTCACTGATCTGCACAGTGGGATTTAGAGAGCAATCTTTTCAGTTTACACTTTATAAAATATGCACCAGGGCTGCACGTCAGACAGCTGCAGACACGTACAGTGAAGATATTTGAAATAATTGAACTAAAAACAAAAGATTAGAAAGCATGCCTGCAGCTCAGGAAGACTTCCCTTTCCACTACAGAAATTTATAACGTAAAGTTTTATTTATCCTGTTTTGCCACAAGAAATCTTTTAGGAATGCTGTACTCCCTGAAGGCCAGAGTCAGGAACCTAGGAGGACTTTCTGTATCCTGGCCTTCAGCAGCAATACATCTTCTCTCAGACCAATTCTTCCTCAATTAAAAAAAAAAAATAAAAAAAATGCTACTTCGGAATCAAGCTGTCTTCTATTTTATCTCATAAAAGCATAAACCAAAGTGCTGCTATTTTTTTCCCGATCTTCTGTGAAGGCTGAAAATTTTACAAATATAATTTTCAGGAAAAACTGGTTTAAGAGACTGGTAGTGTTGCAGATCAAAAGTTTATTTCTCAACTATAAGTTTAAGTCCTACTCATTGCTCATGTAAAAAAAAAGTTACATAATTATAAAGTAATTTCCAAACAGGGCTCAGTGAGGCACACAAAGGGATGTTTACTTTCCAGTGTAACCTAACAGTAGAAGTGTAAAACAAGAGATAGTTTTGGCACTCAGCAACTGAGGCTTTTTAAACTAGCACTTTTCCCTGGGTTTTACTGGTTCTGCAACATTAGCAACAGTCTAGATACTTAACTGAGCTTTAAATAGAACTTGAGACACAAATGAAGAAGTGATTGGGTCACGTTGGTATAGGAACATCAGCAAGTCTTTCAAAAATATCTTTTATGATACTGGCAAAGAAAAAAATTCCTTTAGAGTAGACAGCATTTCAGTGTAAGTTATTTACTTAGTGCATTTTACTCAGCAGTAATTCTCCTTGCATCAGGGCAGGCAGTGCCATTGTCCTGTTTTGTGAAGAGAGATACTACAAGAACAGAACTGTTCACTAAAAAACAAGCCACTTATCTGAATAACCAGACAAAAAAACCCAGAGAGCTACTTAAAAAAAAAAAAATTTAAAAGCCTGCCTTAGGAAAAGCTTTAGTATTTTCTAAAGAAATCTTCCACCAAAACCCAAAAGCTATGGTTTTCATTAGAGTCCAGAAAGATAAAGAAACTATGAGTGCCATGAGGCCAAATCAGAGAGGTCTGCAGTAGATACGAATTTACCTCTGAGTACCAGAATACCATATTTTTATCACCATTTAATTCCACCATTGAAACTACAAATTGCTTCCCACAGGAGAAGGTTTAGTTTCTAGTCCACATTTGACCTCGAAGAGCAGCCTGGTTTCAGCTGCATGGAGCTCCTCATGTTGCCAAGCTGACGGCTGCAGCTCCATGGCAATCCCAGCTGGGAGCTGCAGCTGCTTCTCACCTGAACCTCTCCTGGCCCAGGAGCCTGAAAGCCTACACTCCACACAGCACTCAAGTCACACCTTTTGTTTCAGCAAGGTGAGCTTGCTGAGCCACTTCACCAGCCAGCCACACAAAAGCACCAAAGGTAAAGCAGAGGGGCCAGGCATCACATTCCAGGCAGCTCGAGCACCAGTGTGCTGGGCAGAGCAAGGCACTGTGCCTCCTGTTAGAGCCACACATGCTACAGCAAAAGGCAAACAAACAACTTCTGCTCATGAGTTATTTATTAAACAGTTTGTATTCTCAAGTGCAATTTGGAACTTAGGTTGCTGGCAGAATACAAGAGAAAACATGTCCCATTTCTCAAGTGCTTTGAAAGCTCTACCAAGGCACACACGCTCCAGGACTGTTTTTGTTACAAGCCCTTTCCTCATGTTTTCCTTGTATTAATCCTTTTTCTATCTTTTAACAAGCTACTCCTCATAACAACTTTGCTTTCTGAAACATTGTTACAAGCTACCAAGGATGCTCCTTAAAGTTTTGCCCACCTGTGCCTACAGTCAGACTTCTGGCAGTTTACCTGCCGTGAGAGCAGGAAAAGATAACTCCTACTGGCCACAGAGGAAGATGACTGAGGGTGAAGCATTCAAACAAGGGACCATTTTCACCTGCAGATACAGAGAATTGCTGTCTTCCAATCTCATTCATTAATGTCATCATTTATGTTAAACCCTGGCTAAAAGCTTCCTGGCTGCCACAGAAGGCCCTAAAAACAAGCACAGTAAAAAAGGAGAGACTGGACCAATTCACAGGCTAAGTCTGTGAAGAGGTTCAGAAAGGTATGTACCCTCTAACATCCTTAACACAGTATCCACAGATTCTATGGCACAGACAGCAGTCAGGCACAGGGGCTCTCTCCCCAAAGAGCATCTCCTGGTGCCACTGCTGGACAGCAAGGGCACCCAGAAGGGCACTTTGCACAGCTGTGGATGGCAAACAGCAACATCTCTTGGCCTCATCACTGCACACTGATGCTTCTAAACCACTGCAGAAGTAGAAACTCCGATTTATCCTTCCCATATCACCAAGGGTGTGATGAACCTCCCCCTATAAACACTGACAATTCTGAGCAGTTCTTCCATCCAGCAGATTGCTCTAGTGCCTGTCCCAGAGCTCTGTAAACTGCAACGGAGCTGAACTGACCTCTGGACTTCCAAAAGCATCTGTGAAAATTGGCAGCTTGGAAAGAACTGTGAACTGCAACTCCAGGGTGTGTGCATCCAGAGCTGTACACCAGCAGACTTTTGGAAAGACCTACTATCAATCTGTATTCTGTTCATGCTTGGAAAGATTTCTTGAAAACAAATATTAAGAGGTTCTTTTTCAGAGTCTGGTTTTGGGGATTTTTTTTGTCCCTTCGTTTTAGTCTAGCTAAAATGAAATACTCGTTTTACATGAAGTGATGGAATTTTTCTGAATGCTTCCTGCTTCTGGAGGCAGGATTTATCAAATATTTTCACACTACCTCTTTACTGGGCTCCTGTTAAGATTTGAAGTGCAGAAAGATAATTTTTATATTCTGAATTTATACTAAAAAGATAGAATATTCTGTCACCTGAAGTTATAGTTGTAACTGAAAAAGGGAAAAGGAGGGAAGAAGGATGTGGAATCTTACTTGTCTGGGTTTTTCACTCTGAATGTTGCATTAAGAGCTTTTAATCTGGAATCTGCCTGAAAAAGGGGAAAAAAAGCTTTGTTAATTTAATGCAATTAAATTTCAGTGACAAAAAAATCTCAGCCTTCTGGCAGCACCATTAGAAAAACGTCCTGCCTTCATGGCATATTTAAGTCATCAAACATTGAACAAGTTGACACCAGCTGCCCTGAATGTCAGATATTTTTATTAAAAAGTCAAAAACCTACACTATTTTTGTGAATATGATGTAAACAGTAACCACTAAAATAAAGCTGGTATAACCCAAGTCCCACAGAAATAGTCCCTTCTTAAAATGCTGCACAAATCATGGATTTAAGATACACAACACCACATTCTTTTTAGATGAAGCAATTAGGTAACTTAAGACCATATGGACAAGTTATTTTATATTTCTCAAACCAAATAAAACCAGTGGTAGAGTGACCTCTATACGCTCTTTATTACCAGGAACAGTTCCCCAGTGAAATCAAAATCTTATATATGTTGTTCTCTTACTTTTTATGACTTGCTTTACAGAAAATATGTAATTTGTATATCAGAAAGAGCCCTTTTTAATGCAATGTTCTTCTCTATAGTAGAGCATATATAAATCTCTACAGAACAAAACTCAATACCTAATTAAAAAGGTAATTGACTGCTTCGACTGTTTTTGAGATGTTGGTTTACCAATTTCTGCAACAGTAGTATTGAATATTTCTAAGGAGATGGAGGGGTTTTTTTTCCAATTTATTGAATATTAAACTGTGCAATCAATATTTACTCCTAATAAGACACCAACACAGATAAGAGATCCCAGCCTCATCCTTGAGGTCGACATCACTACAACTCTTCATTCCTAAAATGCATTTTACACACAGGTCACTCAGGGCTCATCTATACCAAAGAAAAATGCCAATTGAGGGTAAATGGCTGGAGTTTACTTTTGATCAAAATACCCTTCTCTTCAGTAAAAGGAAAATAAATCAGCACACCTTGCAAGGTGTATAGATTTCCTATAGTGTACTTCTTTAGCTAACAGGCTGTGCCACAGCTGCAAGCAGTAAGTTGCTTCAGTAGTACTTCTTAGTGCTGGTATGTGACAAAAGAATATGTTGTGCCCTGTTATAGAAAACTCAGAGCCTGAAGAGCTATTTTGAATTTGTCAGTGAAGGGAACACAGTGTCTTCCCAAAACAAGAACAGAGCCCATCCTTTATGGGCCTTGCAATAGCATCTACAGATAAGACAGGCACAGTCTGAGACTGTTTCACCTCCCACTACATTTGGGGTGAGCAGAAGATACCCATACATAGCCTGGAGAAAAGGAGGCCCAGGGGAACCTTACTGCTCTCCACAATTTCCTGGAAGGAGGGTGTAGTGAGGTGGAGATTGGTCTCTTCTCCCACATAACAAGCAGTAGGACAAGAGGAACCTGCCTCAAGTTGCTTCAGGGGAAGTTCAGATTGGATGCTATGAAACATTTCTTTACCAAAAGGATTGCCAGACATGGGATCAGGTTGCCCACAGAAGTGATGGAGTCACCATCCCTTGATGTCTTTGAAAGATATGCTGATGTGGCACTCAGGGACATGGTTTAGTGCTGGACTGGTGGCAGAGTCAGGTTAACTGTAGCTGTTCTTCCAATGACCAAAGCACCAAAACAAAGCATAACCCACAAGCTGAAAGGTAAGGGAACAAAACCCTCCAGACTAAGACTGACTCACACAAGGAGAAAGCAGGTTCATTGTCACAACTGTGTGTGACACTTCTCTAAGAATATCTTGCAAAGGGAAGACAAGGCAGGATAGGGAAGCATGTCCCAGATAGCACAAAGAACACAAAACACTGCAGGAGCTCCAAGTCCCAGCCTTTATGCTTATTCAGAGCACTTCTGAGGCTTATATAGTCTTGGATTTCAAATGCCATACCCCAACAAATCAACATACAAGCTAGTTATGTTTTGGGCTGTTCACACACACCTGCAGGTACTCCTCACACTCTCTCACACAGTAAAAACATCACATAAATACACTGATATTATCAGAGTCCTTCCCTCTGAGCAGCTACCTCCCAGTACCCTGTATTTATGTTGAAACAGCAGGCAGCAAAACCATTTGAGTCTGTTGGGGCAGCAGGCACATAGAGCAGCTTTACACTTAGAAAGAACAACTTCCTACCCTACAGTTCCAGGGCAAGTTTTTGTCTTTTGTCACATGCACACGTAGTGCTCTGAAGGAAGAGTTCAGTAGGTCCATACAAGCACTGTCAGGCAGGAAGCACAATCCTGCCAGTGCTCAACCATCTCAGTAGGGCTATTTCCTTTTTGCCATTTGCAGCACAGTAACTCTCACACACCACCTTTGAGCATTTACACCAGTTAGGCTTCTAGAGAAACATCTGCCCAGTCTTAAAATTGATTTAAGAGTGACATGCACAAGCATTTTAGAGATGAACCACCCATCAAATGAGGTACAGCTGAGGAGTTTTCAGAGAGTTAACGCCTACTATGATCCCATAGTCATTTATGTAAACTAAAGAGAGATGGGAATTTTTTCTTTCCTACAGGAAGGGTTAAAATCCCAAGTGACAAATCCCTTAAATTAAAAATCCCTTAAAAATTAAGTGCTAGGGTTGGGAGGGAGGAAAGGCATGTTTTAATGATACAGCTGGCAGAATAAACAAAGTCTCCAACACCAACATTCAGCTATAGCATGCTATACTGTATTAATACCTAATTTAAGGTTTAGTTAGAGTTCAACCCCTCTCAGACAAAAAACACATCCTGCTTAAATGCAGCAGAGGCAGCAGAAACATAAACAAATGGCCTAATTTGAGTCTAAAACATGCACTGAATAGAGGTTTTCCTTGCACTGTAGTGCTAAATATTGAGAGTTCATACTTTAGATGTAGAATAAAGGGAAGATTCTTTTTACCAGGCTTCTGAAAAAGTTCTTTTTCTTTCCTAAGGAAACTGGAACCATGAAAGGGAAAACATACACAATCAAATCTAGAGGGAAAACAAGACTTGCTAGTCTCTCATTTAATCTACAATGTGGTTTCAGGGAGGCAAATATTCTCAGCATTCTGCTATGAGTTTTCTTCCATAAACACACCACTGTGTGTTCTCCTGAACACACCCTGCCAGTACAAACTTTCTGAACTCCTATGAGTGTATGCAGCTCCAGAGCTTTACATTGTTTGTGTTATGAACACCAGTAATATGCAACCCAACTGTAATGGAAGAGAATTATTGTAAACTTAAGTTATCAACAGTAAGTGTCAGTATCAAAGCCCCTTGGACACTGAGGATAAGAGCACCAGGGAGTTTCTTTAGCTCTCACTATTTAGAATAATTCTTCATAATCCAACCAGTTTTCAGTTGTGATTTCATGAGAGCAGATCACATTACAATGAAACAAAAAGCTCAGTATTTGTCCCTATACAGTAATTCTTCCAGACACAGCTCAGCAATCTATCAGCTTCTCAGATTCTTGACCTGTACAGACACACGACCTCAGACCATTTATTCCTGCAAGTCTTCCACCAGTTTACCCAGCCATGAACTCGCTGATGTCAATGAGGATAGTATTACTTCAAGACACATTCTGTTAAACAGTTAAGGGGCACCAAATCTGTCTGTCTTAGTCCCTTTCACCAACTGCTCTTGCAAAGAAGTCCTATAATTAAGACCTCTTTGCTTACCTTTTCTTGACATCTTGCACCTCTTACCAGACTAAATTTGACACCCACCTTTAAAAATGCTAAACTAAACAGAAAACACAAAACCTCATTGCTGTGGCCTCAAGTTCATTACTTTTAAAGCTTATAAGGATTCTATGTTACCAGCAGAATTACACAGGCACGTAAGAAGCCTGCTAGAGAACTTAACTGCAGCCCTACCTATCACATGTCAAGAACATCACTGTTTTTTGTAATAACAAGTATTCATGAAGCAATGCCTTTAACTCATTCTTAGAGCAAACATCCTTTCGTAAATAGCCTAAAAATGTTTGTTGGAATATGTCTGTGTCATATCACAGCAATCACAAGACAAACAATTATAGTAATTACCTTCAGCTGAAATCCAGTCTCATTCACCATTTCTTTCCATCCACCTTCCTAAATATACAGGAGAAGAATGTTCAGTTAGAGTGATTTAAGAATGCTGCAGCTTTTGCAAGTCCCTGTGAGAGCCCATATCAAAGGAGCTTCTGCAGTGTGCCTGGCTTCTGCCTCAGCTATCCTCCCCATATCTTTTCAAGAATCTGGGTTAAGAATAACCAATCATTACATTGTGCTTAAATACTAACCTCCCCCCAAAAACCCTCTTCTCAACTACCTCAATCTATCAGCTGGGAGCAGGAGCCACACTGCTTTGTCTAAAGAAGAGTAGCTAACATATTTTGCCTCTGAGATTACCAGCATCTCCAAGGGCCTTTCCATCTCAAGGCAGAGAGCACACAGGTGACAACAGTTTGCAGTCCACATGCCATCACCTGGCTCATGTGTACTGCTGATTTTCCACTGTTTTCAGCTTCTATACATCGGTCCACCCACATACCTGTGGCAAACATAGCCGTTCAGTCCAGTATCTGGGAATCTCTCATCAAAGCACAGAAAAAAGAACTATCCAGCATCTCCTAAAGTTGAAAGCTGCAGAATGCAATGTCTAAGCCGACAATCAGACCAGAACTTCTGTGACAATGTATTGTAGCAGTTTTGGACCACAACACAGGAATGGATGACCCAAACCACAAGGCTAAAGAAACCATGGATATCCAAAGGGTGAGCTGGAAGCCAGTGCTGCCCCTGCAGTCAGCAGTAGAGCACGGTAACTAGTTCAGCTTTAGTCCTCTGGAAGAGCTCCCAAACAACATGCATTAAGTTCCCAATTGGCTGTTCCAAAGAGGTGTTTCTATGTTAGGAGCCTTACAACTTGACTAGAAAAAAGTCATAAGATAGATTAGAAGGGCAACTGTACAACTGCAGGCTGCTCTCAAGCAGCTTTTAGCTGGACAAGCCTTTTCCACCTCAAGTTTATTCACATTTCCTCCTGATACAGACCAAGTTATGGGTCAATAGAAAAGATCAAAAGGACATTATCTTAATTAAATAATCACTAAATAATGTATTTAGAAATAACTTTACTATACCTGCATTAAAAATGCATAAAAGATTTTGTCTTGGCAAAGAACAGGATGTGAAGCCACACGTAACAAGAAGTTTTCCAGACCAATTCTTCTTCTTTCCACAAAATCCGGATCCATATTATCTGCTGATAGCTTATGCCAAACAAAGTCAGCCTAGTTAAACAGAAGAGTGTCAACAGTAAATTAAAAAACAAACAAAACAAAGCAAGCCACAGTTTCGGTTTCCTTACCCTTTTTTCTGGCAAAGGAGGAACAACAATGTGTGGGTAGGTGACTGACAAATAATTCCTCAACAACTCAAATTCACTGTAACGTCGCCACAGGGACTCCACTGGGGCACATTGTCCCTCACTCTGGGACTCAACAGCTCTGAAAGATAAAGCAGCAAATTTGAACATTACTGAGCCATCACCTACTCCCTCAAAAACCATCAGTGCAATTAGACCAAAGGCCCCAAGTATAGCAGTGATTACTGCACGACTTGCCCATAACCTAAAGCAACCTTAATTAATTTCATGTCTACATACTTAATTTAAAAATATTTGTAATTTCTGCCTGATAGCACTTGAATTTGCTAGGAACACAGAAAAACTCAATGCACTTACACATCAAAAACAAACAGGTAGGTCACAATCAAGTAGAGACACATGTGGCTTAGTCCACACCTTTACAGAAATAGCCCTATTTCTCTTGGAACAGTGTTAGGTTCAAAGTTATTAAAATTTCCTGAGTACCTGAAGGATACAGAATATTGTAAGAAGAAATTTACTATTCAGTGGGAAAGCTTTCACTTCAGAGGACAAAAATGGTCATGCATACAACAGTTGACATGGTTACCAATACAACTTTAAAGGATATTTTTAGAAAAAGAGCAAATTTCAAAGTACTTCCAATTTTCTTTTTTTGTTCAAAGTGACATGTTTTTATATTTATGGACTAAAAACATAACAAACTACCTAGAGAGAGCAGGTACAAAATTTATGTGTCTGAAAAATTTGTTGAAGACTTAAAACAAACATGGCCTAGCAAGGTAATAAAGGGTTTTATGTTACTATAAAAGGAGAAATCATTGAATATAGGATTGGAAAGTAATACAAATACTTGATGAGAAGAATAATTTTTCATACAAGACATTCAAAGCAATAGAAATACTTTGCAATATCATAAAATAAGCATTGGGTAGCAACACTTCCAGCAGTTAGCATGTGCCAGAAAAAACACAGAGAGAGAATTCACACAAGGCACTTAAAACAAAGCAGTGGTGATGTCTACATCTACTTTATTCTTCATTGAAGTGACCAACTAGCACACAAAGCACTGGCATAAACCTACAAGGAACAGTACTGACTGCTGAGTTTGGAAGGGACCTCTGCATGTCTGTGATCCAGCTCCTTGATCAAAGCAGAATGTTCTGAGCCACATTCACTTGGGTTTTGAGTATCTCCAAGGACCAAGACTCTACCACCACATTGAGCAACCCACTCCCATGTTTGACAAACCTCACAATAAAGAGGTTTTCTTATTTTTACCTGGAATTTCCCATGTTTGAATTTGTGGGCACTGCCTTTTGCCCTCTCTTGGCATCACAGAAGGAGTCTGACTCCATCTTCTTTACCTCCCCACCAGGTACTGATCCACAACTGATAAAATCAGCTGTTTCTTGCATAGGCTGAACAATTCCATCTCTTTTAGCCTCTCCCTGCAGGTCAGACAATCCAAGCCCATAATCATTCTCACAGCCCTTCACTGGACTTGCTTCAGTAAGTCCACATCCTTCTGGTGCTGGAGAACTCAGAACTGGGAACAATAAATTATCAACTTCAAGTAGTTACTCATATAGCATTTAGTAGAAGAGAATGCTACATTATTTTTTCCAGCAAAAGTCACTTTACAGTTCTTGAATTCCTAAGAACTTTGTGAAGTTTTAAAACATCTAGGAAGCACACAAATTATTGATAATTTTTAACCTATGAGGTCAGATTTCTAAGGATCTTACTGAAAAACAAACAATCCCATTCCAAAGCTGCCCCAATTATTTGATACATTTAAACAAAATACAAGGTGCCTCTATTTGTGAGCCTTCATTAAAGAGGAACAGTCTTGCTATAAACTTTGGTTTAGTTACATTTTCAGGTAGAATAATGTCATATAGAAGAACACAAAAGATACTTTTTTAACTTAGTAAGGTGGAACAATTTTTATGTATCTACCCATGCCTTGGGGAAAGGACATTCATTCCAGGTAACTGAATTTGTAGGGGGGAAAAAAACTTCACAAGTAAGAAGAAAAAAGGATAAATTCATAGCATTCAAAATAAACTGCTCCAGATCAAAACTATTTGAGAGTGACTCAAAAGGAAAAGGTGAGTACACTACTGACAGCCACTATTCACACTGCCAGCATCCCACAGAATTCTTCCCCATTAGAGTATTTAAATTCAATGAAGCTGCACCTGCAAATATTGAGTTCTGAAGAGGGAAAGCTCAGCCCAGCCTGGACTGACAGGCTGTGCAGCATTCTTCCCCACACTAACTGCTGCACCATTCAAATATTGCAAGAACACTTCAGCGCAAAGCAGGAATCTAGTGATTGAACTATTGATGAGTAAGAGGTAAATTGGAATAGACAAGGAATTAAGCTACCGTGCCTCAAAAGATTAATTGTTTAGTCAAAAGCTGAAGGCACAAACATTGCATTCCTGGAGGAAGAACTCCCAGCAGGGTTTGGTAAACAATCTGGCTATTCAAGACACTCACATAAAAGTATTTCAGAATTACAGATCCTTTTTATCTTCAGCTTCAGTAACCTACCTACCAGCTGCACTGACTTACACCATGGGATTCAAGACTTCCACATGGGTTATTGTCAGGCCTTAAGAAAGACTGCTACCATCAATACATGATAGTATTATGGGGATCCTGCCTGAGAACAGACTGCACAAGCAAGCATAAACAGGGCAACAAGAAAAACACAGGTCAGGATTGCCCTGAGAACCCAGGCACATGCCAGGAGGACACAATTGTGCTGCAGATACAGATGCTGCTGTGCCAGCCTTCTGAGAGGAGAATGGTCCATCTCTGTAAGCATCTAAATCATGCTTATAATGCTCTGTAATTGTTGTGCAGAGTTAATTAGCAGGAGCAGCAAAGGCCAGGCTGAGCCTTAACTGCGAGAAAAAAAAAAAAGAACAACCCTTTCTGAACATGCTTGCTTATCAACTTTGTATTTGCTACAATTAATAAGAACCCATCAGTTATTTGAAAAAAACATAGTAGGAACATCTCAGTCCACACACATTAAATAGAAAACTAAATATGAATCAAAAATTTTCAAAGGTCATTTAGGAGCATAACACTTCAGCAGGAAAGGACCACAGCTTTACAGAGAAGCCTAGTCCTACATCAGCACAAACAACTACCTTGTTACTTGAAGTTTTATGCCCACACAGGGCCTCAAGAACTCCAGGAGGAAGGAAGTAGATTGCCAGACCAGTTCATACCACTCACTGCACCTACCCTGCCCACACTGAAGACACTAAGGAAGTTTACTACATCTAAAGCCTACTGTCAATTTATTCTGACAAAGCAGATCTGTGGACAACAGTTAGGTTTCCCCTAGTCTCAGTTAATCAACCTTTACAACCCTTGTGAGGGACACAAAAATCTCACACTATACCCTGAAGAAAAAGATTAAATTACTACCAGAGAATCTTGAAGGTCAAACCTGCCTGTGTAGTTAATTCTTTCTTAACTAGATAGCAGCTGATACAAGCACCTCACTGTAGTGTGTGTTTAGCAGCCTGACTTTATTCTCATCTCAGATCATACTTGTTTCTTTTATTCTAACATGCATTTATTCTCAACGTCTCAGGAGTGCAAACACTGCCTTTTACAGCTGCTTTTATCTCCATCAGGAGAGCACCTATATAGCACCTAACAAAGAAGCCATGCTTCTTTAATTAATTGATTTGAATACATTTAAGACATTTTGATCAGTTGCACCCCCCAGGTTTACATCCAGCTTAGAGTAATCCCCCAGGCTGTGCTCTCTAGAGCACACAATGCTGCAGAGCTCAGTAAAGGAGGGGAGCAGCAAAGTTCTTTGCAAAGCTGGGGTAGGCAGGCACTGCACAGCCCTCAGTTAGGAGCCTGTGTCAGCACCATGGCCTTTTAAAAGAGGCAATAAGAGCTTGAAACTGCATGGATGGATTTAGGACAGGCAACCAAGATGAGAGAATTTTTTTTTTTAATCCCACCAAAAATGTCTCTGCCGGGTAACATATGAGATCATAAAATATCACCAATTACAAGAGCATTTCCTCCCCAGGAACACCATTTCAGAAAGGAAGTAGAAATCCACAAAGGTACTCATTAGACTTAGTACCTTCACTACCATCTAATTTTTTAGACCATGTTATGAACTTCCCCATTAAATGCAAGTATTGCAGACCAGTTTCAATTAAGACTATAATCACTTGTTGATGCTCAATCAAACTTCTCAATTTGTTTTGGTTCTAAAAACACAATATAATACTTGTACAGTCTTCAGGCAGGAAAACCATATGTTTTCCTTTTAAGGACACTTTTAACAATGCAAGTTATTCATTGAACGAACCAATCTGCCCAAAAAATTAAAAAGACAAAATTGAAACCTTCATCTTTTACATTTATAACTGATGTTATCATAACCAATTTAAAGATTACATTACTCCATGTCTCATTTATTTGCCTTAATTCAAAGTGTCAATGTGAAAACTTTAGTCCATCTAATTAACCTCTTCTCACTTCCCATTTAAAACTAATTATCTTAAATGAGCCACTAAATAATTCTGAATGCAATAAAGACGAATGGCTGTGAAGTATTAAATCAGACAAGAAGGAAATACACAGGTTTATTTCCTTGTAAAAGCAATCATCTCTTCAATGGCAAAAGCAGTAACTCTGCTTTCAACCTTTGACCTTCCAGTGTAAGAGAAGTGACACTTCCACTCCCTGTAGTGGGCAAGGTTCACTCCCTGTGCAGAGGAACACCATTTTAGAGAGATGGGCAACTTTTTCCAACAGCTATTTAGAAATAGTCTCTGTATTTAGGCCTCTCAGACAGCTGATGTTTAATAATTGCTCTTCTACCTGGCAAGCTGTATGACAAGGAAGCATTTCTCTTGCCAGAAGGTTTTCCAAAGCCAGGTGATTCTTTGGTTTTTTTATACTGTCACCCAGTTTACTGTATTTAACTGAAACATTCATTTGTTAGGAAGATGAATGATTCATTGTTTCTACCAAGTAAAAATCATCAAAAAACTAAGTTCTCAAATCCTTTGTCTTCTTTCAGCTCCCAACTCTCCCCTGTTTAAAGCTCATGCTGAATTTCGACTTTCTCCCCCACACCTCCTTTGGAGTACATTGGACAAGTCTTCCTGACTCCCATTGGCCAAAATCTGCCCTTTACTGTTCTATCAGAAGACAACATTTGCCCTTTGTGGGCATTCATCTTCTTCTCAGGAAACCCATGCCTGGACTTTTCACCTAGCCCAGTGTGAAAAAGGAAACTTTGATAAGGGTACTAAACAAAATATAACAAAGGAAAAACTCCTGAAATGCTGCAATGCAGCACTGCTATCACTGAACTGTGGCCTCACCAGGTACTTATTCACAAGTCCATTTCTCTCACAGAAACTTTCTTTGGAAGTTCTCACACTTTGGATGGGCAATCCAAGCTCTTAACAGAGAAGCAGGTAACACTCATATCACTATTTAACTAGTGGAAAACTTTCCAAAGACTGTAACCAGAAATAAGGATAGTAACTTCCCAGCCATACTGTGGGAGTAAAAAGGAAATAAAATGAGCCCCCTTGTCAAATTACTGCAAGAGAAAGTGAAGACTAGTAGGACTGAAACCAGGGAATCTGCTATTAAGTGGTTGGAGAGCAGGCTGCACAAACTTGTGCTACTTTTTCCTAAAACCACATTTAAAACAGAACAAAAAAAATACATGCTAGTCATCATATTGTTTGATTGGGAAGGTCAGGGTAGAAATCTTTTAGTCAGCAGGGATGAAAGGAAAGTGAACTAAATGAAAGTGTCCTAGTACTATAGAAGAAATAGTTTACTTTAAAGGAGACCAGGAAAAAGGGGCATTCCCTGTATGTATAATTACAAGTGCAATACCACAGAGCACTTTAGAGGTGCTCTGCATTCTGATTAACTTTCACCTCTGTCATGGAAATAACAGGTACAAAGACAGGAGTCAGACTTATGGGTTTATTCTACCTGAGTTCTTGTAGTTTCATGCAGACTCATGTAAGACACAGCTGCCTAAAATTCTAACAAGCAAGTCTGGATTTAAGTAAGATCCTGGATATTTGCTACTTCCCTTACAGAAAGCTAGTGATATGCTGAGCACATCTCAAGAAGGAATATTTAGCTACACATCTTAAGAATATGTACTTGCCTTAATGCCATTTCCCACAAATAGGTAGAAGTGACCTCTGTTCTCACAGGGAGAATATAAAAATTGATTTATTTTTAAATAACTGTATAGTTTAACAGAAGCTGTGAAACAAACTGACATTATGACTAATTGAATGGAAATAGCTCATAATAAAAAAATCGAATTAGGTAATGCAGAAAGGTCTAAAGCAAGAAGATGTTTTCAGGAAACACAACCCTTGGAATTTGTTGACGTTCTGCAGTCTACAGCAATGGAGTTTGTTTTGTCTCAAAGAAGTATATCTACATCAAAGTATAATAGCACATTAAAAAAATCAACAAAAGTCACATAAAAATGTGAGCATAGTAATTAGAAATTTCATTTAAAAAGAAAAACTAAGTAACACCATAACTTGCATTTTGAAAACATTTTCACCAGCACCAGCGAAATTTATGTGTTAAAGGTTTAAACACTCAGCTCCTGTTCTATAACAAATTGTCGTAATTCTATCCATCTTGTGTCTCTAATTCACCCAGATAGAATTCCTCAATTCAAACTGAAATTAAATCCTAGATAGCAGTAATGGTGGAACCCCAGTTCACATAAACATAATGCAACTATTATTAAGTGGTCTTCCCTTTATATTACTATAAACAGTTTTATTCTTCAGCTACAAAATATCTTATTACCCAGACAAATTACTGTGAAGCCCACCTACAGCTACAGGCTCAGCAGGAAGCACATTTAATAGCCACCAATTATATTTATGCAAGAAGTTCTGCCTTCTCAGCAAAAGGAATAGAGAACCTATTTTATTAGAGATGTGACAAACACACATTTTCAATCGCTCTGTGACAAACATGTAATTGGTCTCGGTATTTGCTGACCACAGAGTAAAATAAATCCTAATGAAAGAACACAATCTGGCCAGCAAAGTACAGCTTTGCCACCATGAAAGACCAACTGGGAAAGACCAGTGGGAGCAACTCTAAAGCAATGCAAGGATGACTGGAAAAGGAGATGCAGTCAGCATGTTCTGGGGCTGTATAAATCTGCCCCCAGAGTACACTTCATATCACAGTCAGGCCCCAATGATTCCAATTTTCTTCTCTTTTCCTTCAGAAATATCATTACAATAAAAACAACACTACTTACATGAGAAGGTGTGATCTTTAATATCAATACACTGTAAAGGTATTTTTAAGCATCTGAGCAACTGTCAAAGAGCTATAATATTTGAAAAATGTATGTCTGTTTTGGACTTTGTTCTTCAAGTTTAGCAAAAATATAGCAAACTTATCCCCACAGGCCTGCAATCAGTGTGACTGGTGTGTCCATCAGCTAAACAAGCTAAGAAGCCTTTTAGCTAGCAGATAGAAGGCTTATTTGTCATTTTTACAATTTGAACTTTTCAGAGCCTTTGCAAAATGCAACTGCTTTGTTTCAGAAGGTTTTCTTCGTACAGCAGATGATTCCAAAGGCAAGGCCCAAAGGTTAAAACTAGTAATATAAAGAAGAGCTAATCAAAACTCGTAACAAAGTCTAATTTTGAAATTCTTGCTTCAGCTGAGTAACATGATCCCACTTAAAAGGAGTCATCTGTTACTGTTTGGGAAGTAAGGATAAGTTAGAAAAGATTTTAAAGTTTTGCTACTAGTCAATACCTGAAATTTTGTGCTTGTGGTACTGAGAATGTTTATCACTCCAGTGGTATTCATCTTGTTAACACAAGAAGATTAAGAGCAGTAAGTTCCCCAGTGAAAGTTCAAGCTAGTATGAAGAAAGGAAACTGTTAGCTAACTCTAACCCTTAAACCATCTACAAGGAGTATGTGGTAATCAGATCAAGGAAAAACACTTCAAATATAAGCTGAGCAATAAATTTTGACCACATGACATAAGTCATGAGACTTCTCTCTTTCTTGTCATCTCAAGCAAGCCTAAGTTACTTTAGACTTCTCTCACATACAATTTCACAAATACACGTATAAATGTGTCCAACTCACGTCCACAAAATAACCAAGCAGTTGTTGGCACCATTTTAATGCAACAACTCTCAAACACACATTTTTCCACCTAGCTCCAAATGAAGAATAACAGTACACAGTCACACAAAACCAGCACCAGTACTGAACTGGAGATCAGCTGCCAAATTTTCACAGGAAAAGATCCTCCAGAGTGGGTTGATAACCACGTAACAAAGCACAAAACAGCTAAATCCTCTCATCAACTGTACCTGATTATTTTTAGGGATGGAAGGAGGGAAAATCTGTTTAGAATGGCACATCCATGTACACTTGAGACTGAGCTCTCATCACTCACCTAGTCTCAATGAGGTAAGCAGTGTATGTTTCTTGTATGTTCATGGCATTCCTCCCAGTCCGTTTTTCAGCTTCTGAAACCGTGATTTCCATTTTCTTTGCCAAACAGTCTTCCATCTTTTGAGAAGAGGAAAATAAAGATTCATGTAACATTAACCACACAAGGCAAAGGCTACTAACCTTGCCTCCCCTTCTCCTACACCACATTTGTTCAAATAAGACAAGTCTCTGTGGAATAAAGGCTTTGACAGGGCTTTGCTTTATACCTATGTTCTGTATCACATTTGCAAGTGAAAACTGGAAACCTCCTTTAGGGAGAAAACAGAAAAGTCAACAAACTGACAAGTTCAGGTACCAAAAACCACCCGAGCCAGAAGGATACAGAAACGAGAAATATTTTTCTTTACAGGTAACAAAGTAACCTTTTTTAAAAAACAAACACGCTAACCCCAGTATTTTCTATCCAAACACTTCCCAGCTACCAGTGAATTCCTCTTCAGGACACCCGGGACACATGTAGCCACCTCTCCCCTTTCACAGGAAACAGAATATATCCGGACCAAGATGTTTATCTTTTAATCTCTCAGAGGAGGATCGTTATCTTTTACACACTGGCCGCCAGAAATCAGTAAGGACCACACGCCCACCATGGAAAGGCAGAGCTGCACTGAGCAGGGAGGGGGAGTCACTTGTGAAATTAAGGGGGGAGGGGGAGACAAAAACATAACTGATAATAATAAACAATAATCTGACATTAGGGACGAGGGCAGAGGGTGCACAAAGCTCTCTCACAGCAGCCAGGACGGGGCTGCAAAGAGAATCCCGCAGCTCAGAGGGTCATGCTGCACAGCTCTGCCCCGCGCTCCACCGAGCAGGGCTCGGCCCCAGGCAGCGAAGGAAGGGCTGGACCCACCTGTAGCCCCTTCCCGCGGGCAGCGCTGAGCGAGCGCCCGGCCCCCAAGCCCCGTCACCCTCCCCGCCCGGCCCGGGCAGCGCGCTCAGGAAAGCCCGGGGCTCGCCCGGCGGAGCAGGCCGAGAGAGGGGAGGGGGACGCTGCCCCTCCGCCACCGCCCTCCGCACCCTCACCGCGGCCAAGGGCTGCTCCGGGGGCGGCAGGGCGCCCTCGTCTTCTTCCTCTTCTTCTTCCTCCTCTTCCTCCTCCTCTTCCTCCTCCTCCGGGCGGCTGCCGCTCGGCTCGGGCTCGGTGCTCTCCATGGGGCTCGGGGGCTCGGCCGCGGCGCTCCGCGCAGGCGCTGAGCCGGGCTCCGGCCGAGCCATGGCCGCTCCCGGAGCCGGGCCGGGCCGGGGTGTGTCCGCGGGGCTGCGGGCGGGGGCGAGCCCGGCCGGCACGGCCCTCACCGCCCTGGCCGCCGCCCGTGCCCGTGGGCAGGCTCGATCCGGGGGTGCTGAGGGCGTCCTGCCCACCCTGGTGCCCAGAGGGGGCTCGTTCGTGCCCCTGTGCACGGCCACCCCTCGCTGTGACCGTGCTCCGCTGGCCCACAGGCAGCCTTGAGCCTCCTGCCCGGGACAAAGCTTCCCCCGGCCCCTCACCCGCACTCTTTCAGCTGTAAATGTTTATTTCTAAAATTTGTTTGTGCTGTTGTTCCCCTCTTAGTTCTCAGGTCACAGAAGAGTTTCTCGTGCCATGCTTTGCACACCTTTCTTGCTTGTTTTTTGGTTGGTTGGTTGGTTGGGTTTTTTGACACCCTGTGTTGTTACAGCAAACAACACACCTTAAACAAAAATTGAAACCCATACTAATGGGAAATATTCCAGATACTTTCTCATCTTTCATCTATAGCAAGATTTGTCACTTTCCTTTGCTGAGTCTCTTTCAGCAGCCATTAACTTTCCCACAGAATGTTTGTTAGCATTAGGCAGCTTGGGATGTTTTTTTAAAGCCCACCAGCCTGTTATTTCCCCAGTCACCCCTTTGGTAGGAGTGCAGGACTCGGCCGTGTTCCTTTCGCCTCACGCTCCTGGCTGCCAGCCTTTTCCATCAGCTCCCTCCCAACAGTGCTGGACATGCAGAGGTGCGTTCTCCTGCCCACCATCTCTGCTGAGCAACACCCATGGATGTCCCATCTGCCACATTTCCTCAGGAGGGATTGGAGTAGGTAAAATCTGCCAAGTTCAGCTCTGGGGAAGCTTCTGATGTTATTTAATGAAAGCCCCAGCCGTCCCATCTCTTCTCATTGAGCAGGAAAAAAGTCCCTGCGCATTTCTGTCATTCCCTCTCTGTCTTTTTGATGAGGCATTCAGGAAGTCCACCCTTCAGCCCCTACAGAACATCACACACCATGGATTTATACATATAAACATTTTCACTATTCCCTCATGATCCCATGGTGCCTGCACAGTCCCTGTGGGACTGGCAAACTGGATGAGGGAGTTGATCCTATTTATTCCTTGTTCTCCAAATACCATTTTGGACACTCAGTAACACTGTCATTGTTCCCTGGTTTACATATCACATCAACTTGAGATTTCCCATTCTTGCACCAGATTCATGTCCTTTGATTCAGGCACTACATTCTATATTATTCTTATGTAGTTTTTTTTTTCTTTTCCTACTCTTTTCAAACCCAGGTTAAAGGCCACTTTGGGGGATTAGAGTTGATATTATGGGTTTCTTTGCTTTGCTTTTTTCTGCTTTGTGTAGGAAATGGGGTTTTTCTAGTGTTGACCAGAGATGAATTTGCATACATTTTTCATCCAAAAATTAATCTTTTTCTTTCAACAACAATTAAAATAAATCTCAAAATCCCCTTTGAAGACCCCATGAATTAATATTTGGCGTCTGGCTTCTATTCTGTTGTCTTCAATGTTTATGCAACTTTTTCCTCAGATTGTTTGAACTGATACCTCAATCTATCCTTTCCCACCCCTCCACCACTGTAGCTCTATGGAGTTTCCCAAGCTTTTCCACAAAAGTCTTTCCTAAAACAAAAGTCTTTTACAAGTATGTGAACTGTGATTTGTCCTCTGAATAGGACTGATTTAAGATTTGTTTTCTAAACCCAAGGTCCAGTTCAGATGTAAAAGCATGATTGCATGTTGTAAGACACAGTCTGTTTTTCATTAAGCTATGGTTTTCTTATGTTTACTCAAGATGTACATCAAGATACATACCTTGTATCAATTACACTTGCATTTGCAGCATGTGCATGCTGAAATTTTTCTGATCCCTATCAGTTATATAATGGAAATATTTATATGAAACTCATGCAGGATATCATACTTTGTACTAAATATTTTTATTATGGAAAAAAAATCATCAATAAAGTACAGTAATATATTGTAGGTCTTGCATTCTATGATTTCAAAAACTATTTTCACCTTTGAATTTTCTTCATACACTAAAAGATGTGGAGAAGAGTTAAAACATTACATATATAGGATGAGGGTAGTGGTAGAAGTGCTTAAATCAAGATGGCTGGGAGCCTGGGTAGCCCTCACATACATTACAGCCTGGAGAGTTCAGAGGAGAGTGAGATGTCTTGAAAAAAACATGTGCAATGGAGAGATCTTCCAGAAACATCAAAGTCCTCTTCCTGAGCCACGTTTCCCTACCTCAGCCTGCAAAGCGGGATAACAGTATTTTCTCACAGCACAGTGCTGCTCTCAGGAGAACTTCCAGGACTTGGGCTACTTTGGCCAAAATAAGCTGTAGTTCTTCCCCCCTAACTGGGCACAAGCACTCAAGCACCCAGGGTCTCCCTGCATCCCCTCTTGTCAAGATGTGAGTCCAATCTCCTGCAGGTCAATCTAACCAGGACACTCTTCTGCTCTTCAGCATCTTCCCTAGGCAGCAGGTCCCTTGTTCTTCAGCTAAAAGAAGGCAAGCTCTACTCAACTTCCTACCTACAAGTCCCTTCAGTCTCTGAAGTTGCCCTGACTCCCATTACAGTCTTTGGAAAACAGGGAACTGCATCTTTTCTATTCTGTAAATCTATTTGTTTCAATCCTACTGTTATACTGGATAAGCTGCTTTTTGATGGAAGAAAGCTATATTACCTTATAACCTGGTTTCCTGGTGTTTTTCTTTTTTGTGTTACAGGATTTTTCAACAGCCTGTGTTGCTCTAGCAAATAAAACACCTCAAAAAAAGAGCCCTATTGATGAGAAATATTTAAGATATTTTCCCCTTTGTCACAGCATTATTTATCAGTATCTTCATTTTGAGTTCCTTGTCTTTCAACTTCTTAGAAGAAATTAGATTTAAAAGATAATAAAACTACTAACAACAACCATCATGCTCCTGAGAACCAGAACGAAAACACCTAAAGCAGTGGCTCTGCTTTGCATCTATCCTGCAACACCCTCAGCCTTTCAGAAACCTCAGGAAAAGAGAGTAAACCAGCCAATATTCCTGCTGCCTGCATACCCTCTGCAGGATCTGGCTGTGCTGATGCTTCAGAGCAGGGAGGTTCAGGACAGAATGGATTCATGGAGCAACATCCTGGAGCTGAGAACCCACCATCCACACCACACATATTTTAGCTGATAACTTTTAGGGTGCCTCTAGCCCACTCCCAGGGACACCCTTCACAACTTCCCACTTAGCTGCTATTTAAAAAAACCCCATGTGTGCCTGCCTTAAGACTGCCTTGTAACACAAGCCAAAGCAGGAAGGCCAGGAGTTTCTCTTCAAAAGCACATTCCTGATCCATGGTTCAGGCTTCTGGATCCTATCATAGTTTCACTACCAGTAATAATAATACAAAGATCATGAGTCAGGCTGTCAAACTGCTCCTATTTCCCTCTACAGACTAATTCCTCCAGAACTGAAGGTTTTGCTCTCCAGAGGCATCTGGCAGCCGAAGTGATGCCAGGCTGTGCTGTTGGTCTTCAAAGGCTGATCCCCACTGAAGAGCCTGGCATCTGTCGGTGTGTGATGTCCTTGGTGTGTGATGGGTGCAGCAGAAAACACTGATTGCTTAGGATCCCTAAGAAAATACAGAAGAGGAATTAATGTCAAGGAACTGTCAGTAAAATGCACAAGTAGCTGCTTCAGCATGGCAGAGTGCAGGCAGGTGAGTTCAGGCTCCTCATAGACATATTTCTATCATCTAAATATCTGAGTGAAATGAGTACTAAGGTGTAGGAAAATCAGCATTTTGTTAATTTTCCAGAGAAAGAGTGGAAAAGAGATATGGGTGACTCTTGGGGTGGGGAAAATCGTTCAATTTCACTCAGTCTGAAATTGGTAGCAGTGGTTTCCATCCCTTTCAGCAACAGCATATCTCAGTCCACAAATAAAAACAAGAAAACCAAAACTAATCCACATTTTTGAAAGAATATGTACAAACACATCAACAGTATGAATGTATTCAAAGTGGCTTCAAAAGCAGCTCAAAGTAAGACATGAGAAAACTTCAAAGGAAGAAAGCCAGATGATGTGTGACAGAATTGAAGGGGAAAAAAAAAAAACAACATGACTCAATAACATTGTAAATGGTAGAGACTGATAGACCTCCACTTAATATTGATGCAGCTTTGGTGAAGGAAGCAGTTACACACAGTCTGTGAGAAGTTAGAACTTAGGCCAATGCATCTGCACTATGCAAAGACTCCAATGAAAGTCAGACATCACTAAGAAAAAGCAATTATCCTGTGTGGCTACTGAAACAAGCATTAGCTGAGCGGCTGGAGCCCAGGGATGTTGTCAGGGCACAGGAGAAGGGGTTGTGGCACAGCAGACAAGGCCACCTGTGCCCAAAGGAGGAATGGCTGTGTCCCTCAGGATGGCTTTGATTGATTCCTCGTGCCATCAGATCATCAAAGGTTACCACACCACTGCTGGCACAAGCTGTAGCAAGGGAATGGAAAATGTCAAAGGCCATCATGATAGTTTTCCTTAGGTGTTAGCAAGGGACCACAAGCCATAGCACCATATCCAAGATCTCAAACATCAAAACCCTGTGAAACTGAGACAGTGCAAGGTAATGAGAACTTTTCCCAGGGACTGATGGGCACCCTCAGTACCACCAGGCAATGACATTTGAATTTAGTCAACACTCCCAGGACTGGGGCCAGTGTCCTTGTGAATGCAGGGTGGAGACAGAGGCTGGATTGGATCCATACTGCAAGGTGCACACCTTTCTCAGGCAGCTGCTGCTGATGGCGCAGTGAAACCAAGGTCATGCTTATAAGATGCAGAAGTTATGACATTTCTGGGGTTAAATTAACTGCCAGGACAAGCTGGGGGTAGTACAATATGAGCACATAAAAATAAAACCATACTGTGGATTTGTGCTCATTAGTAGAAGCTAAGTCCTGATCCTATTAGCTAGGTGTTTTCTTTAGACCTGTCTTTTAATACTTCAAAGTAAATTCTCCTAACAACAAAGACACTCACGGACCTCATCTGAAGCCCAACATCACTGTTGATATAAACAGATTAAAAAAGAGCAATGCAGATGTAACAGATATCAGCCCAGTAGTGTAATGTGCAGGCAATCCAGAGGGCCAGAAGGATATGTCCTGATTGCACAAGTAAACCTAACACCTTTTGTTGTAGTCAGTCATTTTAAACCCAGCACCCTGCTAGCATCTCTGGGGCCTGGAAAGCATGGAGGAGGTCCAGGGAAGCTCAGAGGCATTGGCCCTTACATTAGCACTGTCTGGGGCATGGTTACATGATTCCCTTCTCTCTCTCCCTTCACATTCTCTGTCACAAGAAGGTGATTTTCACCCCTGGGAATAATAACAGGTTTGAGTCCCTGGGCCTGGCACATGTCCATCATGAGGTTACCCTGTGCAGGGGTATTTAGTGCCCATGTTGGCAGCTTCAAATCTATTGCTTGATTGCTGAGCCTTGCCTCCCACAGTGGAAGCCCAGGCTGTTTGAAACCCTCCTTTAAACATATGCTATATTGTTTCAGGTGTCCAAAGTTTTATTTTACTTCTCTAGTAAATATCTTCCAGCTCCTAAATGAGAACTTTGGGAAATCTGCTCCCACAATGCAACTTAAAAATCACCCTGCAGAGACCTTACGTTCCTTAGCTTAAATCCAGCCTTCAGTGTGTCTTGAGTTATGAGGCTGTCCAGACCACTAATAGAGGAGCAGGGGAATTTACACCAAAAGGAATAAACAAGCCAACAATAAAAATAACCATTTATCTCTTCTTCCTCCCCAGTGTCTTACTCAAAAGGTCACTGTGTTCTTTCATGGAAGCAAAGCTCTATAATGTGAATTTAGGCACTTTAGGCTAAACCCCAGAGTACTCACTTTTCCCCAAGTAACTTTGGTGGATTTTTAGTTCATTTTTTTTTTTTCTTGGATAAGGTCTAAGAAATAACCAGGTTCTCCAGAACAGAGCAGGTAGTCAGGCCAGTGGAGCACATGCTGAGGGGCTCCCCTGTTCATCTGGGATGACTCATGGCATAGTGCCAGCCTCTCTTCCCTCCTCTTCTTCAGACAAGGTTTGCCTGCAGTAGCCTCAGCTCAGTGGACTAAAAGTGCAGGTTGCAGGAGGGTACACCCAGCTCCCTGCAATCTCACACAAGGGCTGAACAGACAGGCAGGTTTCCCCTGCACAGAAAGCAGCTGGCAGTGCCCAGTGGCCAGTTTAGGAAAGCAAACCTCTGCCCATGTCATCATGGCAGCTTGTTTTGCCAAGCAGAAGGTCTAACACCATCTAAAAATATGTATAACTGTTTAGGAAGAGCAGGACATGCATTGCTCCCCAAAAATTTCTCTTGCAGAGCTTCCTGTAGATATCCAACTGCCTTGTAAAGATGCCATTGCATAGGACAGCTACTGCCTTTGCTCTCATTTAAGTGAGATCTGGCCCCAAGTCTCTCCCTAAGATTATTCTGCAGACAGGACAAAACAATTTATAGGGTTCAGTTTGGCTCAGAAGTTGTTTGGGATTGCCTGGAATTTTGGAAAATGCAGATCCTGCAGCTCAGGGTCTCTGGCTGCAGTGATATTGTGCAGGCATCCTGCTGCCTTCCCAGGTTCTGCTGCTAGAAAAAATAATACCCCATGCTTCTCCTGCACTTCCAAATCCTACAGCATGTTTTGTCAATGTCCACCATTGTTTAAAGCCCTCTGGACTCCTGCTGGGGACATTATTTCTCTCCAAGTTTCATAGGCAGCAGGGGTTTCTTCCTGGTTTTAAAGGGGGCTCCCATGGATCATGAATAACCTGTGATGTTGCTAACACGAGCCTTACCCAGTTGTCCTGTAGCACACACAAGAGTTCACCTCTGAAAATCCAACTGGCTGAGAAATCCATGGGCATTTTGAAATGTTCTGAATCTGAGAGAGGAGACTTGGCAGGTCACCCTAAGAGACCACCGTGCACAAAGCAGTTCCAGTACGAGCAGTTCCACTATGTTTGTTGGAAAATAACATCTTGCTGAAAGTTTGCTGAATGTTTGCTCATTCTTAGTCCTCAGAGGCTGTATTTGATCTGTGTAACTTGCACCAGGGACATGCAGGAATTTCCCCATGGTCAGGCTGAGCTGACTTGCATCTGGGCACCCTGGAGCAAGTCAGAGCAGACCAAGCAACCCTCTGCAGAGGCATGTGTGTGTCACCATGGCACAGGAGACACACGTTATGTTTATCAGCTGTGCCTGAACCACATCTAACATCTCCTCTTCTTCCTTTTTAAACCCAGAAGATGGGAAAAGAGACACCATTATTTAACACCCTAACAGAATCATTTAAATAAATAGTTTACAAAACAAGTGGGTGCAAATTATCAGCAAGATGGATACAAAGAAAGGGCCTTCAAGTCCAAGGGAGGAAGATATTCACCATAATGAATACACACACAATAGGTACACCACATATGCACCTCAAACTGATTAATGAATCAAAAAATTAATTGTAAAATGGATAAATAAAAAGCTGGAGATTCACTGAATTAGAGTACAGTGTATGCATTAAAATTAGTAAATGTATTTTCAGTAACTATATTTTTTTTTTGGCTGCAAAAAGCCTTAATAACAGCATCCACTCAAATACATTGATCTGAGGGATTGGGGTAGATCACAGGGCAAGAGTTTGAGGATTTTACTCCTCCTTTTGCCACTGATCGATTGTGTTAACAACTAAGGCAAGTCAAAATTCTGCTACATTTCACAGTTTCCCTTTTGTAAGTGGGATAATATTTCTTACTGGTTTTTGCAGAGCAGTTGGAGATCTTGGGGAGAAAACAGATATTTAAATGCCCTATGTTATTATTTTAGGCCCTGATTCAGGAAAACATATACGTTTAAATCCTGCTGCTTTAATGGGTTGCAAGCACCATTTTTAGGCTAAGCTCACATTGATGTGGTCTTTCTGAAAAAGCTGCCCTAAAACTTTTAATTATCCCTATTATAAATATAGCCCGTTGAAGCTTATTTAAAAGATAATTTCTAAAATACAGGGGGAAAGTAGTGAATTAATGGCAGCTCAGCATATTGAGGCATTACCTTTCGTGCTTTACTCAGATGAAAGACTCATGCAGGAGTACCCATGCCTTTTTGATTAGATGCATGCAGCAGGCTTTAGGTCCCCTTCAAAGATCCTTGGGCTGTATGGAGCCAGGAGCAGCTCTGCATTGATATCAGGGGGGAAAAAAAAATCAAACTCTTTTTCTCAGAGCCTGACTCCTTCCCCCAGCCCCCCCTCTCGTATTTGTATATATTTCGAGAGGAGAGTCAGGCTCAGCTTGTTCATAAACTGCAGTTCCTGGGCGGACCCCACGCACAGCTGGGCTTTAGCGGCTGGATCCGCCTTCCCGGCAAGCCCGAGCCGGGAGCCTCGCAAAGAGGGGCTCCGGGCTTGACAGCACGACCGCAGGAGACTGGCTCCACCGAGGGAGGATGAGCTGGTCACCGCCGTGAAGCTGGGCTTCTGCTTGCCAGTGGGATCCAGAAATGGGGCACTGGAGGAGACCGGGTCTGCTTTCCTTACTGCTGCTCTCCTTGTGTGAGTAGAAGAATGTTTCTGGTCAGGCAATGTTTTAAGCAACATACTCAGAGAGGTCGTTTATTTTTCCTTCCTCCAGCAAAACAGCTAATCTTTGATTTCTCCCCTGACAGCAATTAGCCAGAGGTTTGGAAATAGCAGAGAGTTTAGTTGAATACTCTGCTACGACTGTGTATTTCTCCTATGGCGAGGGGCAAGCCACTGCCTGGTGGAAAGTGCTGTGTGCTCGCTTGGAGCAGCTCGCAGATGTCAGTGTTTACAGTGCAAAAATATATATAGGTCAGCATTACTTGTTGGAAGTTTTTATTTTATTTAGGGAGATTAAAAGCAACTGAAGTGCACGATCGCTGAACGATCTGGCTTCAACAGTGTCCAGATGTGGTGAAGTTTGCAGCTTAGAACTTTTATCAGCCCTGGTTTATGTGCAGAATTAATCGAACTATTAAAGGAAAGAAGGAAAGAAGTGGGGAGAGGGGGAGGAGAAGTGTCTTTGCAACAACATCTGGTTATTCGGCAAACCTTTCCAGCACTTACGTAAAGATCTCTTTGTAATAAGTGCCCTGTTTCAGTTTTGATAGCACTTCTTCAGTACTGTAGATAAAACTCTCCAGCAGCACTTGAAAATGTGCCCATCCGTGGTTTAACTTTTTCTTGTTTATATCTTGATGATTGTTTCATAACAGGGAATGGATTTGTATATAAGTGAGTGTTATATACACATCTCCTAAGTATGTGTGTGTGTGTCTTTCTGTATATACAGAGCCTGTGTATGTGTATACAGGCATATATCCCTACAAAGCATATATTTATATATTTGCATGGACACTACTTTTAAAAGTGAACTCTTACAAACACAGACCTGTTACCCTTGATATAGAAATTTCAATGCAACCAAAATCACTTTTTGGTCAAAGTGATGAAGGAGGAGGATTATAGTTCCAGTATTTTGCATCCAAATGAAATCACTAGGGGCAGGGATCTGTATCTGCATTCACTTTACATGGGTCCCCCTATCTACAAGACCAGGGAATAAAAGAATGACTGGACAGTAATTTGTGTTTAGGCAAACAAAACCATGGGTGCAACTGATGAAGCAGAGAGAACCAGATGGGGAGACTTAGGACATAGTATCTGATTGATTTTTCAAAGTTATGGAGATCTATAGTATTCATTTTTGTAGGTAATACTCTAAAGGGTGGTTTGAAATGTAGGATGCTATACTGATAACATCCTGCTAACTTAATCACATTTGGAGCAGGAGTTACTACAAGTTATTATTTAAAGCACAGTCTTAGGTTATTTTTGGTAAGAAAGAAGACCACTAACTATCCTTCAGAAGTACCTAATTTTGGAGTCATTTAACTTATGGTTTCCTTTTTCTAAAAGGCACAGTTTTCATCTGAAAGAAGCCAAACCAAAACATATCAACATTACTAAGTTCATCTGAAAGGTTATATGAGTGATATGATGACAAAATTTGCCTCTGCACAGGGTAAAAAAAATAAGCCAAGGCTTGTTATCTGTGATTCAGCTCACCAGTGATAGATGTTTTCTGGGACTACATCCACTTCCTTTGCATTTAGTGTTAAGATTGACCCTACAGTCATTCTGAAAAAGTAGAAGTACCCAAGGAGGCCACTTCACATTGACATTAAAAGAGAAGGGAAGAGCTAGGTCCTCAAATTCCCCAAATTGACAGAACATGCACATTCAGCTGTTCTTCAGGCAACAAATCATACCACTCATCAAGCCTCTCTTTAAAGAGTGACAGCTCTGGCTTGGTGGCAGCAGCAAAGTTGCTCCTCTTAGCACAGAGATTTAAGACTTACCATAGAGAACATGGCCCAGAACACTGAAATTCAGCTACTGGATTTCCTTAATTCTCCATGGCCAGCCCTACCAAGGCTTCAAAATATCCACCCTAAACCTCCCCTCAATGGCAGTGCCTGCTGGAGGGCAATAATTTTACATGGCTCTCTCAGCAGAAGGTGAGGACAGGAGCTGTAGTTTCACCACTGCTAACACAAACCCTCACAGAGGTGAGCAGAGAATCCTGCCAGGGCAGAGAGCTGGTGCAGTCCTGGACTTATCTGGAACAGGATAAAAAAACATGAGGATCATTCAGAATTGGAAAACTGTCATACAGGGGGTTGGAGCTGTAGCCTTTCAGTGTCTTTAGGCAGGTCAGGAGAGAGCTGGGAGGTGAGCTGGCCATGTACAGCCAGGTCCTGGGATAACCTTTTCTGGCAGAGGGCTTCCTCTTCTGTGGAACAGAGCTAAAACAAGATGTGCACACTGGAAGCTAAAATGGGGCACAACACAGCAAAGTTGTTCCAGCAGATAGTTCCTCAGGCTTGGGATGTGGTGGGTACTTGTTACTCAAAGCCTTCAAGATTGCAAGACTACCTGCTTGGAAGTCTATAACCTATACAGAAACTATAGATTTGATATCAGGATTACTGTATTGTGCACATGGAAACACTCCGTCCTTAAAGGTAGGAATTGGAAGTTTTCCAGCCCTGTTTTCTGTGAATATTGGGAAATTATCCCTTGTGCTCCATCTGTCAGGAACAGGGCTCAAATCCAAACAGGCAAGGAGCTGAGCTCAGTCTCATCTCACAGAGGGGACAGCAAAGCATCACAACCTCTAACCTGTGGAGACTGCACCAATAACTTGAGCTAAGTGTCACTGGTGTAACAACAGCTCTCAGGGCTGCAAAGAGCCCCAGGAGCCTGGCAGAGCCTTTGTGCATCCAACCTCCAAAAGAGGATATGAAACTCCAAATTTGCCAAGGCACATAGCACTTACCAAGGGAGAGCAAGCTGTACCCCTTGGGCTCTGGTGAGGTTCCAAAGAAAGAGAAAGAAGATTTTTGAAATGAGGTGAGGTTGCAGGTCTGCTACCCCAAGTCCAGAGCTCCCATTTCCTGGGGTTTGAGTTTGCTTCCCCATAACTAGGTCTCCTGTTAAAAATGCTGGTCTGCTGAAATATCCTGGCTTTTTTTGCCAAGTCTCCTGGGCTCCCTTTGCCATGGTTGATGGCTCTACAAAGAGTGCATTTGAGGGTAATCTCCTGATAGATGGTGGCTTTCTGAAGCCACATTCTCTTTCCTGCTTGCAAAAACTGTTCCCCCAGTGAGCCTCTTCAGCTAAATATATAGAGCGTATAGAATTCATAAATCAGGACAGGGAGCTTCAAAGCTGTCAGAAAAGCATCTCTGGCTTTTGATCTGCCCAAGAAATCTCTGACCTATCCCAGGCTCCTCAGGCAGCTTGTTCAAGAAGTTGGCCTCTTATTTCTGAGGTCACCAGAGCTAAAACCAGGGGTTGTAGTGCCACCAAAATGCCGGCCCGCTCCTCAAGCAGGGTCTCTATTGGGATTGCAGCCCAACACCAATGCATGCAAAATTTAGGAACACTGGGTCAAACAACGGGAGGATGAAGGAAGGAAAAAGACAAAGGAAGAGTCACCCTCCATTTCACAGGCATTTTACAGAAAGGAGCTTTGCAGATCCAAAGACAAGCCAGAGCAGCAGAGCAAACCTCTCCTCCCAGGCTAAGCAGCATGTGGAGCTGGGCACTGCCTACCCCAGGACACAGGGCTGCAGGGCTGGTTATGACAATCCATGTCATATTGATTTAATACAGCCAAAATAAAGGAAGAAATTAGAAATTACCATCCTCAGAAAGCTCTGAGGACTACCAGAGCCCCACTCGCTTGGTGTAGGTAGCTGGGTTGGGAGCAGGCACAGGATCTCACTGCCTGAAGGAGAAACTTGTGCATCGTACCATGAGGCTAAATAAGAACAAAGATGCAGCAAATTCTCCAGTTAGGAAATAAAAATGGAAGACACAAGAAAAACCCTGACAATGCAGAACTGGAGTGCTCTGCAATGTTGCAAGTGCCATCAGACTCAGCAAAGCGATGGCTTATTTTCAATTCACCTTTACACACCTCCAAATCTGATGCTACGGTTTCAGTCCCTGGTGTGAATGAGATTAACTGAAGGTCAAGAAGAGTGGCAGTGTACAACTATGTGAGATGAATGAAAACTGGTATTTCCTCTCCCCTTGCACCTCCAGCTTTGCTCAGACTTGAGAGAGGCTAGTCATTGGTATAGCTGACCATCAGTAAAGCTTCACTCTGCATTTTGATAGGGGGCTTTGAGGAAAGAAATACTTTCTGAAATATTCAGTACAACTTGAAATTAAAACACACTATTTTCTGACCAAAAAATCCCAACAACCAACACAAACCTGTTGTTTCCTGGTATTTGACTGGTGTTATCACTGTTTAATGATGGCCCCAAAGACATTTTTGTGTACTAGTAGTAAATAAGTTCAGCCAGCTGCAATCATGATACTTGTTACTCCCATTAGAGACAGATTTCTGCACAGATGTATCCCACGTATTCACTGAATATGCAGAAAGTAAACACTGGCATTAAAAACAGGTGACTGGGGCCTTTTATTCTGAGAAAGAATTCCGCTCTACTGCCTGTTCTCCACAGCTTTATATTGCTCTGTGATTTGCTCTGTCGAGTTTATTTCCTCAGGACATTGTTTTCCTCTCCCCTTAGTGATAACTCTTTGCAATAACATTTGCTTTCAGCCAGGCTCCACAGTGCTGCAACTTGCCATAAACTAATGAACTCTCCCATAGACTGTCATGTTTTCAAGGAAGCGCAGCATCTGATACTTTTATTAAAAAAAACAGTCCCACCAAGGAGACAAAATCAGCAGCTCCCACACACTCTGCTCTTTTCACATCCCGAGTTCAGCGCTGTGTGCCAAGTGAAAGCCTTGCTCTGGAAGGGGCCTCCATGCAGAAGGGAGATAACACCACTGATGGCTGCCTGCCCTATCAAACCTACATTATGTCCGTGCTGGACCCCAACTGTGGGATAACATTTCCTTAGGGATCTTCAGGGGGAAGTGAAGGAGTGGCTGAAAGCTGTCTTGGCCCTGCTTGCATGCATATCCCTGAATTGAGAGTCAGCTCTTGTGATCCTGCCTCTGGAAAGGATCTGTAGTGTCCATCAGAGTCATATTTCTTCTTCTTCAGTTGGTTCATCTTTTTGTTACATCCCATGTAAGGTTGAAACTCTGCTGCCAGCTTCTGGTAACTGTCAAAATTTTAGGAGAAGTGTGAGAGCCTGCTTATCGTGCAATCCCCTCTGCAGCCCATGCTCCTACCAATTATGAGGCTCCAAGACTTAAACTTTCATGGAGCTGTTGCACTGCAGTGTTTTCCTTCCCATTGATAAGCTAGGAACAAATGACAGCTGATTTATACTACAGCAAATTCATTGTGGCATGTGGGTCCTTAATGTGTCCAGTTGTGACCACAGCCTGCCAGGCTGTGCTGGACACAGGGCTATGGCCCATGTGGACTCCAGCAGCCCAAGCACATGCCTAAACCCAAGAGCTACCCTGGACTGTGCAGGGCTATCTAGATTCAGGATTTTTTTTTTTAAGGACCTTATCACTATTTGAGCTGAGTGATTTGAAGCAATCAGCCTGGGCATGCTGTAGCTGAGGGGCTGATGTGCAGTTCCAGCTGTAGTGGGGGGCTGAGGTGGGGTTCCAGCCGTGGCAGCTGCAGAGTGTCACTTTGCAGGGCCCTGTGCTCCAGTTCCACCTGTGCCACTCTCAAAGTGGCCACAACTCTCGAAGTAGTTGAAGCAGCATCATATTGGACACATTTTGGTGGCAGGAAGATCTCTCACCTTCCCATGCTATGGATGGAGCTGTTCCCTTTTAGCTCCATGTCTGTTACTCTCCACTGGACCCAAAACTCCAGTCTTTCTGGATAAGTAGCTGTCCAAAGAAAGCTTCCCCAGCAGCTTCCACCTTGGCTCCAGACTCAGTGCAGGTGAGGTGTGAAGTTTCTGAAGGAAATTCCAGACTGCCTTCACTCAGCCTGCAAAGATCTGTTGTCCTGCCCATGCAGCAGTGCTTGATGGCAAGTGCTCTAGCCATGCCTTGCAGCTGGAAAATCCAGATCTCCAGGACTATCACACACCCTCTAATGCATGCCCTGCACACAAAGCAGCACAGATGTGCTTGTGCCAGCCATGGGAACCAGCACAGCCATGGCAGCCAGCAAACAGGGATGGGTTATTGCCCTGCCTTGGGATCCAGGCAGGGCAGAGCCTTGAAGCAATCACCTGAGCTGACACCCACTGATGTCTGATATTGCCCCACTTCCAAATCTCTCCTAATCTCTTCAGTTCCTGCAACATCCCTGTGAAGATGTTCCCAGAGGGAACACACATCTTTGCATCTGGAAAGTTCAGAGACATCTGCTGGAGTTCCTGGCCGCTAAGAGGGGCCTTTTCTTTAGATCAACAATGGGAAACCCTGGGATTTTAATCCATTCTCCCTTCAGCCATCCCAAACCAGAATGCTTAGCTGTATCCTGCATTGCCGTAGTTCACTGTGCACCCCATCAAAAGATGATGTTGCCAATGTGGATTCATGCCGTGACCAGCAGGTGTGAAAATCCAGAGAAAAATTTCTTCACTTTTCCTGCAAAATTGGGAGGATAACTCAGGCCCCTTCCTGGAAACGGTTCTTGTGACTGCTGTGACTACAAGAGCTTCTGGTGCATTTACAGTGAACACTGGTGCAGATATTTATTTTAAAAGATCCTTTGCTGCTTCCAGGTGGATTGTTAAATAAACTGCTGTCCATGCAGAATGAACGCCTGTGTCCCCCTTGAGTGTTTGACTGAGCAGGTTGCCAGTCAATGCAGCTGGAACCCGATGAGGAACATCTGTTTGATGTTGCTTGATAAAACTCCCTGCCTTGGAGACTCTAAACACCAGCATCCAGCATGGAAGAAATTGAATCAGCTGCTGTCTTGCTGCATAAAGCATTTTTTTCATGCTAGATCTATCCCAAAATTAGCCCCAACCAGCCCATGATAGCAAAGAAGACCCTTCTTCTTACAGTGGGAAGAGACACACAGACCCATAAGCTCAAGCAGTTGAATGAATCATCCTTCTTCAAATAGACCCAGGGTACAAGCATCCACAGAAATAAGACCAATGGATCCCCTGGGATCTCAGTTCCTGCCATGCCTTTAATATGCCAAAAGGCACTCAGTGGGAGAAAATGCCGACATTCCCACCAGAGGCAGAAACTATTAGTTCAGGGGGGAGGTCTCAGCAAACATTTACTGTGGTTTTGTATATGTGCCCTGTGCTCACCTGTTTGTAGAACAGCATCATCACATCTGAGCCTTCCTTTCACCCTTGCCAGGGCTATCAGCTCTGCAACAGGCTGTGGTATTGTGCAGAAGCATATTCAGATTGTAGCATGTCTCAGGAGATGTCCAGAGGTAGACCACTGAGCTGAAAACACCAGGCACTACTGCAAAGTGATGAGATTGTGGAGCAGGAGATGGGGAACAGAGAACATTCCCTGCTTTGTCATTTCTTCCATGCTGGAAGAGCAGCTTTGCCCTCTGAACATCATCTCCATCTCCCCCAGCTGCTGAGTCTCCTGGAGCTGTGCTGCAGCTCTGCCCAGGGGCTGGGACTTGTGGGACCCTTCTCCTTCTCCTGCAAGGGGGATCTCTTGAGAGGAATTGTGAGGACACACAAGCTCCTGTTGCTTCTATGTGTGAAGAAAAAGCACTTCAAGCTCTGTCAACAGGACTCTCAGTTCCATTCCTGAAAAAATCTCCTTTCAAATCCCAGTCCCCTTGCCCTCCTGACATAGCTCTCTTCTGTTTTAAAAAGTGGAAAATATTCCATTTGAATTCAACCCTACCGGGCAGTGCATTTTGGTAGGTTACAACACAAGCTCCTTATAAGATATTTTTAACAGGTGAAGAAGGGCATGAAAGAGAAGAAGACACCATCTACTCATGTGCTAAACATGGGACACTTCAGGAGAAGGCAGAAAGTTTTTAGCATCTGTAACCCAAGCTAGCCTCAAGCTCCCTCTGACAGAACAAATTACTTAATTACTGTTGGAGCTGGCCTAAACGAGGGCAAAATTCTACTCTACATAATGATTTCAGCAGACATAAAGAGCTGGCAGTGTTGGAACAAGCTGATGACAGCACATGGATGGAGAGTTCACAGAACACCTCTGCCCCAGCAGCTTGAGTCCCTTGCAAGCCCTTTTTCTCCTTGGGAATGAAAGTCATACAAACGCAAAAAATACAAACTGGTCAATCATAAGTCCAACCAGAGATGAAGAGCAGCAGCTCCAGTCCAATGTCTCTTTGTGGACTCATCAAAGACCTTCTAGCAGATGGGACACCAAATGTGTGCCAGAAATGTAAAACACTCCTCAGGAAGTTCATCTAAATCACCAGTAACCCATTTGCACTTAAAACAGAGCAAACCCTGGTGCCCAAATGTGACCCAGATAATGTTTCTGACATGTTTGCCTATTTGGATGGTATCCTTCCATTTCAATTCCATCTAGTCACGGAAATCCAGGATTCATGCAGAGCCTGAAAAACACACAGAAAATTGAATTCCAGAGCATAATATGATGATAATTGTAAAAAAACACTGACTGCTGCACAGTAGTTTTACTTGAATGGCATTAGTTGAGGCAGAGCAATGTCTGCTACTGACTGGCAGCTCACATGTTTTTGCTTCTTGGTTGATTGCTGCTGCTTTTTCTGTGTAAAAGGGGGAACTCATGACTGCTGCATCTGAGAATGAGCTGCAGAAGCTGCAGTTAATTGGGATATAGGATAGACTCTTGGTGCCTCTGCAGAAACAGGAGCAACAAAAATGATGGCAACAGCAGAGTGGGTTTGGTTGACTGTTGCATTCTGCCAGGCAGCTCTCGGTCCTAAAAGTGCTCTACAATCCTCAGCAGTTTCTGCAGCAACTTGCAACAGGATGAGCTCAAACCACCCAAGCATGGCCAGGCAGTGACTCCTGCTCCCCAGCAGTGTGGGAGGTGGCAGAATGGACTTATTTTTAAGACAAGAATTTAGTCAGGACCGAATCACTGCAAAGGGCTCTTCAAAGGGCTGAAATCTCGGAGCCCTCTGAAAACATGGCAGGCAAATCCCCAATCATTAGAAGGCAACTTCCACTGGGGATGTGCCAGCTCAGCCCTCTGCAAACCCCACTGGCAGCTCACACGCCCCAGGCTGTCATGTGCTGATAATGCATTGCCTCACCCTGCAAGGCCCCAGATATGCAGAGGTGCTGGCAGAGCTGCTAAAATTACTTATGAACTGCTGAAACTCAGCATTTCCCCACCTCCTCAGACCCTGAATAAGTTGCTTTGCTTTCCATCTGAGAAGGAGGAGTGGCACGTTCCCCTTGTGTGCAGTCAGGGCTGGTGGGAGTTGCTGTGGCAGCGGGGCCATGCTGTGATGCTGGTGAAGGTCCCACACTCTATCCATCGTTTTCTCTAGGGCTAACCCCTGCCTGTGGGGTTTTTTTCCCTCCCAGGCACTTCAGGCTGTGCTGCTGGCTTGGCTTGTTCTCTCTGGGGTTTTCCAATACAACAGGGTGGAAAGGACAGCAGAATATAGGAACAAGAAAGAAATGGGGACGTAGATGCAATGAAAGGGACTTGCTGTCAAACAAGGTTGCACCTTCAGACAAGGATGGCTGCAAAATTTGGTTTGTGTTATAGCTTCCCTCATCTGACAGTCATAGCCCAGTGGCTGACAAATGCCTAAAGGGATGAGGACAGGTATTACCAGGCAAATTCATACCTGCTTTTGTCTGCCAGGGAAGCTTTGGCCTCGCCTGGTCATGGCTCTGGAAGTACTGACCATAATTACGCAATGCCCCTCAATATCCAGCAGGTAGGGAGTAAAAAATCCCTACTCTTAAGCTGCTATCCTGGGTAATGTGAGGGATTCCTGTGCCAACCCTCTGTTCTAATCCTCAACCCTCCTTCGAGCTGTCTTTTCAAGGAAGGATGCAGAGCATTCCTGCTCATCTCACAAAGGAGTAAACTAGCCTCCAGCAGGGGGGACAACCCCTAACTTTTGAGTTTTCTCCTTGTTTTAGGACAGCTTTCCTCATTCAGCAAGTCAGCACAAGGGTAGGTGCAGTGGTGACACCCACATGGAGCTGTGAGCTTGTCCACCAGCATTGCCCTCAGGGCTGTCCCATCCTGCCCCTTCAGTACCCTCATCTGTCCCTGGATCCCAGCTGGAGTCACCTTTGTGTTCAAATTCCAGCCCAGCAATTGGCAAATGATGTCACATGGTCCATGAGCCCAGCCAGGCCTAATACAGCATTTCAGCCTAATTGGACTTAGCTTCTTGCCCAGGTGAAGCAGGTGCTTGGCTGCCTCAGGGACTGATTGAAAAATAATGCAAATAACATGCAACCAGGTAAGTCCCAACCACCAACTTTACTGATATTTCAGTGCAGTGGATCCAGAAATACACACATCATTTTCAGGCATTGCTGAAAGTTTCAAAGACCCTGAGAAAAACAAATGAAATAGTGCAAAGCCACTACTGTTTTATCCAGTCCACATTCCCCCATCCTCAGCTCAACATCTCTGGATGTAAACTGGTGTTAATGGGAAAGATGTTGTCCATGACACCAGAAAGCAAGTGCTCCTGAAAGAGCTTGAGTTCAGAGTCTAATGGGGGTATAGTTTTTGCCTCACCTGATATTTACAGTGCTTCCAAAGCTCAGCAAGGGCAGAACATCTTCCTTGTCATGTTGGGCTGGGTCCTGCTGGGCTTCAGGGCCTCAGGACTGCAGGGTTGGCTTGCCTGGTTTTTCCAACTTAAATCCCAAACTTTCTTTCAGGAATAACTTTCACATTTTGAGTTCCTCAGCTGAAAGACAAAAAAATAGGCAAGTGTCACACATTTCAAGGCACAGGAGAAATCAACAAACTTACTTAAAAATATTTAAGTAAAATAAACTTCATCTTAATAATTTTTCCTTGTAACACACTGTCATATTCTATGTGCAATTTTTCCATAACTCTTTTCTAATGGGTTGCATGAGAGCTTGGATGCAAATTAACCACGAGGAGATGGGAAAGATCCTCCAGGAATTGCTCTGCATGTGGAAATGAATTTCAGTTTAGCCACTTCAGAGCAATTTTTTTGTTTACTTTCCACTGACATGAAATCAGCCACGATTGCATCGCATGCGGGATTGGTTAGCCAGTTACATAATGCTTAATAAATCCAAGAGAAATAATGTAAAACACATCACCCAGTCTGGGAAGAGGAACAGTAACTCAGTCAGCGTCACCAACCCACCCAGGCCAGGCATCAGGGAAGCATCTGACTCAGGGCTGGGGGGATGCAGGCTTGTGCTGCTCCATGATAAATGTCATTAGGAAAAATGCTTGTGGCACGTGTGGAGGCCTTGAGGACAGACAGATTGTGTGTGATGGTGAGGGTCCATCAGGAGAGCCTCATGGGGAGGGCAGCTCAGCCTGTCCTGGGCTGCTGGCATACCCAGCTCCAGCTGGCTCTCTGCTGTGCAAGGTGTTACCTCACCCCAGGAACGCTCCCCCGAGTGCTTCCTAAAATCACAATGGTCCTGTAAACAAAAAGAGCAAGATTAGATGATTAATTATTTACCACAGATTATTTCTGCAGTGGCGTGGGGAGGAGAAAGAGCGTTTCACTGGTGGTCCCTGGGGAGCAGGAAGGAAGGGAGGTGACCCAGGACGGGGCTGCCAGGCTGAACACAAAACGGTAGTGCTGATTTAAACCCAAAAAAGTGGGGGGTGTGAGAAGACTGAAGGTACCTCTGGCCCTGCAGTGCCAGCACTCTGGCTCTCCCAGGAAAGCTGCTCCAGGCCCACACCACTGCTCTGCCTGGAGCAGCTCTTGGCCTCTTTTCCCACATTTTCCTGCCTGCTCTGCTCCCCCGCTTTGCTTCTAGTCCCAGAGGAGACCTGCTGATACCTTCACCCACGCTGTGGCTGACTTCCAACAGAGGAAAAGCCAGGAATGAAGGGGTTAATTACTACAGGCACAGCACAAGCCAAGTCTGTAAGTGACTCCCTATTGCTATTTCGAAAAGAGGCTGCCTGGAAAGGGAAAGGAAAAAAAAAAAAGAGAGGTTTACTTTACAACCATCATTATTTCATCTGCAGAGTTTATACAATGGAAAATAAAAGCCAGGGTACGCGAAGTCAAATCATTTCTGTTTCATTGATGGTATGGAAATCGTTTTGTTTTTATAGGGGAAAAACAAATGTGATCTTGATGTGTGTGTGTGTGTATGTGTGAGCATGCAACTCCCTTCATTGCAAAGGGCAGAGCAGTGAAATCCAGAAATAAAAAATGACTCAGAGGCCGTAGGACCTATGAGTCAGTTGAGCTGTTGTTGTTTTTAAACACAAGCGAGAGCACAATATGGCAAATAATTGCCCCTGCAGCCCCCCTGCCACCAGCATCCCTGCTGGCCCAGCCGTCCCAGGCTGCAGCACAGGCTGCTCTGCCAGCCCCCAGGCTGCACACCGACCCCCAGGGACACAAAGGGCTGGAGCAGGGCTTGTCCCTGCAGGAGCAGCTTTGGGGGACAGAAAGTGAAATCTGTGAAAGGAACTCGAGCCCCGGTCAGAGTGGATGGAGGAGACAAGTGGCTGCGAGGGCAGGTGGGGGAGTGCAGGGCCACTCCCCTGTCCTCACCCAGACATCAACTGACCAAAATCAAAGAGAAACTGCTCTGGCCAGATTCTCCCTGCCGAGTGCCAGGCATCTCCTCGCTGGCCCCCGGCACTCCAGCCTGCCTGGATGCTGCTGGGTGCCGGGGTACCTCAGCACAAAACATCCCCACGCCCCAAAGGCAGAGTCATTGTGCTGATACACAGAAAACTTGTGAAAGGCACCCGAGAAACACCAGAGATTACCAAAGCAGAAGGACAGACAGCAATCTGCAGAGCTGGTCCCTCCCCTGGGTGAAGTTAGATCATGATGTAATTTAAGCATCTGAAAGAGACAGGAGGAGCCTGCTGTTATGATCCATACCCAATTTACTTCGTGATGGGACTAAGCAGTATTTGCTAAACACTGAATTTAAAGGGATATTTTCACAAAGGAAAAATAAGTGGTAGAATAAGTCAGTTACCAGCCCGTTTGAAGAAGGTCCAAGTGAGCCAGAAATGCATACTGCATGTCCTCCTGGCACTGGAAGAACTGGTGTCCAACACAATCAAAATCAGTCCTTTTTTATGCACTAGGAAACATTTCTGGCTCATTCCTTGCTCCATACTGTACTCTGCCAAATGCAGTATTTATTATGCAGGACCATGTGGGACCACATACCTGAGGATGGAGCCTGGTTTGGTCCCCTGATCCGAATGCAGCACTGATGGATTTCCTTGGAGAGCCAGTGGCTTGTGCCTTGCAGAGGCAAAAACTGGGATATTAAGATTTTCCAGCTCCATTTGGCCTGCTCTACCTCTCCTACAAAAATAAAGATACAGTGTAAAACACATGGATGGAGAAGAGCAGCCTGACACTAAAAACGTCTTTGGTTCAGCACCAGACCCCACCACTGGAGAACAGGAGGAAACTGAGCTGCATCCAAAATAGACGTACAACACTTTGAGGTCTGGTTCTGGGGAGATCCTGCAGCAGAGCAGGATGCTGCAACAAGATCAGGCAAGACTGCAAGAAATCTGCAAGAAATCTGGGATCACTGTTACACAGATCATGCTGAACAACTTCCATGGGAAATTCTGACCCTGTGCAGAATCTCCTGGAAATCAGGGCACAGGAATTACCCTGCTGCCCATCTGTGGCACTGGTTGCTGCACCAGGGAGGAGGCAGCTCAGGAGTAACCTGGTGATGGGAAACACCTGGTGCTCTCACATGGGTCAGCAAGAGAGCAGAGCCCATCAGCTCTGCTCTTGGATTAATCTTAAAAACAAAGTATTGCATATAAAAAGGAAGGAATTTGTTTGTTCTCATAATAATTTTATGAGGCTCTGTTATTGCATACTTGTGTCATTAACCATGGATAAAAGCCCAAAGCAAAACCTAATCCTAAGCTTGGCGGCAGACGCAGGGCTCGCGGCGGAGCCCAGGCTCACCCAGGTGGGAAAGCAGGTCCCAGTGCAGGTTGTGTTTCCACCAGGGCACCTCTCTGGAGGCTTCCAAGAAGAACAGGGCTGCAGGGTTGGGTTAGAGCTGCTCCCCAGTCCTGTGTTCGAGTGCACTGCTCATTACAGAAAGCAAAGTGCATCTCAGCTAATCACCCTAGCCTTGGCCTCTCCCAGTGCAAAGCCTGGGGATTATTACAGGTTGACTGGCTTGCATGGAAAAGATCATGCAGGTGCCCCCAGAGCCACTAGAGCAACAGCAAGCTGGGCAGCTCTCTGTAACTGCTGAAATGGTGTCAGCCCCATCCTGGGGTGCTTGGAGATACGCAGAAAAGGGGGGATAGACCTCACTGTAGAACATTTACAACCTAAAAATTAACAAAGTTTCTTTGTCCTTGAGAAATACAAGCAATGTAAGGACAGTTATCACTGAGCACAATCTGAAGGTCCTATAGTGGAGGCTCTGTGTAACAAAAGCCTTGGTCTCCTTTCACCTTGGGAAGGGAAGAGCTGGAAACAGGGATAAGTGCCCTAGCATCTCACTCCAAACACATTCCCTTAAGCCCATCTTGGTGTTTAGCTGTCCCGAAGCACCACGTCAGGGAGAATACCTGAGAACTGAAAGTGTTCATTCTGCCCCTCAGTGAAAATGCATTTCCTGCCCTTGCTGGGCTATGAGGAAGGAGCTTTCTCCTTGCCTGTAACAAATGTGCTGTGCCTGCACCCCCAGGCACCCCCAGCTTGCTCCTTAGTGGTTCCTCCTCCTTGGGGAGCACAGTGTGGGGAAAACTGGAGCCAGAGTGAGGTGCTGGGTGACCCATCTGCTCTCTGGGGCTGCAGAGGTGGATAGTGGCTCACAAAATGCCCCTCCATGTCCTTACAGGTGCAGTCCCTGCTGGCAGAAAGCTCATCTGCTGTGGGTGGCTGCTCAGCGGTGGGATTGGGCTGGAATTCTCTCGGAAAGCTGTTTTCAATGACTCCTGTGTGGGGAAGAGGGTGGGTTTGTGACTACAGCAGTGGTGTTTCCACGGGCTTTGCAGGTGGCCAAGCAGAGGTTGTGGATGCCCTGTGGGCAATGAGAGCCTGGAAGGCTGCCCTGACATGCAGGAAAAATATCCCAGTGTCCTTGGGTGGTGGTATCACCCCTGCTGCTATTGCAGGAGAGACACAGGCACTTCTGGCATCACTTTTCCATTATTCCCTGACTAGAAAATAATCTCATATTCTCTCAGTAACCTCTCTGGGGTCCCAGTTATAGATACCAGAATATTTGATCCTGCTCTCGTGCACAGGAGAACAAGCCTTCCTACTGATGGGAAGCCAAGCTTGCTGTGAGCCCACCTATTGGTGACTTCAAACCACCTCTCCAACTGTCCTTCCACAATAACTTTGACTAACTGTACTATTTATTGGCTCACATCACATCCTTATGGCTTCAATTTATTTTTGGAAAACTCAACCCACATTTAATTAGTTTATAGTTTGTTCCAAGTTTTGCTTATCCAGCTTTTTTTCCCCCTTTTTTTTTTTTTAAAGTTTGTATTTTGATGTTTAGCATTTGCCTTGGCAACATCTGGAACCCGTTTATGGAAGTGTATTGTTACTTTTACTGCTTGTGCAGCTTTATTAAATCATCTGATTATTAATATTGAAAGTGTTCATCTGGGTCTAATCAGGGCCAAGATGAGTGATGTGGCAGTTAAATTGTACCTACGAGCTCATGGTTCAAGGACACACAGTCCTGAAGAGCCTTGCAGTGGGCTTTGGGTTCTTTTTAGCTTCCTAGGACAAGAGGGAGGGGGGGGAGAAAAAAGAGATATCCCTGCTCTTTCTTGCAGAGCAGATAACAGAATCACAGCCTGAGTTAGTTTAGAACAATTTGTCTCCAAGGGATTTTGTCCAGTTACTGCTGTATTTCTGGCTCTTGTTTCCCTATTTAACTCTTTCATCTGCCCTGGCTTCCCCTCTGCACAGCACAGCCAAGCCAAGATCCCCAGCACACACACCAGTGCACTATGTGTCTGACGTTCTGCCCTGAGATCTCAAGCAAACCCTAGATATAAATAAGTAAATAACACACCTGGTGGGTATAAATATATAAATAAGCAACCTCATCCTGCACCAGCAACATCCACAACCTGCATTTGTCCTGTTGTTAGTCCCCTGCAGAGCCTGCAGGTGTCCCTGGCTGATGGTGCTGAGCCAATCCCACAGCAGCTGCTGAGAGCACAGCATGAGCCATGCATGGGTTGAGCTGAAGGGTGGCAGAGGAACTGTGGCAGTGACACCACCAGGGCACAGGCCTGGGTGTGGTAGGACCTGGGTTTGGGGTGAGAAACCAGTTTGCCTTCAATTCTCCGTTCCCACGAAATTACCCAAACGGAGTCTGTAGGGTGCAGGGGCTGTTGCTGTAGGTTGAAGGCTGCACACAAATGCTGGGCTTGATTTCTGTTCCACATCCAAAACTCCCATCCTCCAATGGAGTTTTGCCTCAGATTCTACAAGCCCTGCTCTGGCAGAGCAAGGCAGGGAGGTGAGGGTCGCTCATGCTGGCTGCAGGTGCTTCAAATCCCAGCTGAACCCATGGTTTTGGTAGCTCACCCTCGAATGGATGTGGGTAACTGGATCTCTTGAGGTCACCCACAAAATCCCAGGGTGCCCCAGCAGGGCCAGAGCAGCCTCATGCATGGGGGGATGCTGAGCAAGAGGCTGTGGGCAACATCTTCACCTACCCTGCTCCCTGCTCCCCCAAAACCTGGCACAACACAATCCCCGCTGAGCTGCTTTTTAAGCCTGGCATGGGCCACTTAAGCTAAAATTTCCTCCTTCCAACCTTCAGATCCAACAGTCTTTTCCTCTGCACCCAGATTTTCCCCTCACCATTAACCTTGGCCCTAAATACAAGGCCATGGGAGCTTGTAAATGGTTTATTTCTGTGTGGGAGCCTTCCAGCAGTTCTTTATGACTGTTGCAGGGAGGGGGGTCTGGGCTGGTGAGGGAAGCAGAGCAGGCACGTGGGATGCTGTCAGAGCAGGCTGCATGCCCTGGATTTGGGGAGCAGGGAAGTTAAAAACCCCTTTTTGCTGTTGGGACAGTACGTGCACTAAAAAGAGTCCATGGGCTCAGCTGTGACCACAGGCTGGTCACCACAAAGAAGAGGTGACCACAAAGAAGGCAGGAGCTCCTGCATGTCACTGACAGACCTGGGGGTACACACAGCTGTGCTTGCAGGGGCTGAGGCTCCCAAGGCCATAGTCAGGAATTTTGCAATTTTTTTTCTTCAGACTTACAGCTGGTGATGAAAAACCCTGTGAGGGCTGTGGCAGCACTGTGAGCTATGACTGCCCTTTCCATAGGGGCTGGGAGTACCCAGCACGGCCGGGTGGTTCAGGGACACAGCAGCCAGAGAATCATGGATGGCCCAAAGCTTCAAAAAATTAGCTGCTGTAGTTCAGGTTCATACCTGAACACTTTGGAGTGCATATATTTAAGTTTAAAAAAAAAGTATAAGTAAATATTTCTACATAAGCCACTCAGTGGCATTTTTAAAAAGACATTTAGCAGCCTGATGACAGGAAGTTTAAATTTAGCTGGGATTTATCCCTTAACCAAGCATAGTTCATGCACCCTTTCTATAAAAATAGAGATAATGTTATGCCTGTGAGATAGAGGCAGAGCAGCTCCCCACAGGCTGCAGTTATTCATGCTGCTGGGGCAGATCTGAGGCTCAAGGGACAGGAGAACATCTCGTGCTGGGATGGGCACAGTGGGCAGTGGAGCCCTGGAGGGAGCAGCCCCTGCTGCCCCAGAGCTTGGGAAGTCTCAGCAGACACTTGGGGACTGGGTAGCAAACACATTTCCCAGCCTGGCCTCATTGAATAGGAAGGGGGAGGACGAGGAGGCAGCAGGAGAAGCGGGAGCTGTCCCAGCCTGGCCGTACATCCCTCCCCAGCACCTCTCCTCCTGCTGAGAGGGAATAAATGAAGCCTTGAGGCATACAGCGACCCGAGATGTCCCTTTTGGAATGTACTCGGGACGAGGGGAAGTGCCAGTTTGAGCCTGGGTTGTAGAGGAAGAAGTACATTTCCCCTTGATGATAAATGGTACGGGGAAAGCAGAGGGAAAACGTGATTCCCTGTGGTTTCCCAGGCTTCTGGGAAAGCATTCTCCCACCTGCTCGAGGCTTTGGGATAACACAGAGCACAATTGACCGGGCAACGGAGAGCCAGACGAAGGTTTTTTAAAAAATGCACGGAGAGACGGGGTCAGGGGAGGCTCCTTGTCCCCTGGCCGTGCGAATGGCTGGGCACGGTGGCTGTTTGTCCCCGCTGGGGGCGAGCACGGCCGCGCTCACCGCAGCCCCTCTGCCCGCAGCCTGCGGTGCCGGCGCCCGCCGCAGCCTCAAGACCAACCTGTGCAAGTGGTGCGACTCCACGGCCCCAGCCTGCCAGGAGAAGGTGTGCTACAGCAACTGCAACCTCAACTCCTACTGCGAGGACCCCCACGAGATCTGCGTGGCGATATGGTAAGGGAAATCCCCTCTGCAAGGGCTGACAGGGGGAGGAAGGGTGTGTGTACCCCCGTGCTTGTGTTATTGCCTGTTGCAGCAATTCAGGCTTTCCTTTCTCCTTGACTCCATTATAATTAAAATTACAGTGCACAGTAAAAAAATCATTTGGTCTGCTCTGTAATTAGTACCAGTTTATTTTCTAAGTAAATTCAGCTTTTGAGTGCCTGACACAAAGCATGGCAAGCTTGCTGCAGGACCTACAAACTCTCATAAACTTCTGAATTTAGCTTTACAAGCTGAACCCAAGGGCAAAGCAGCAACCCTGACCTCCAAACCTACGATGTCCTCTTGCATCAGGGTGAAACCTCAGTTCACATGCAGGGGTGCAGCCAAGGTCAGGCCCCATCCAGCACATGGACAACTGAGCTGGCACCACACTGGGGTTAACCTACTGGGTTTGACCCACCTCCTTCCCATCCCCTGGGAAAAGTCCTTTTCTGCTCCTGTGAGAGGTGCCTGGACAGGAAGCACAATCTTGCATTTCAGGCCAAGCACACACTGCATGGTTTGGCCCGGAACAGTGCCTCCCCCAGCTTTTTCGTCCCCATGAGCAGAACTAAAAAAACATCCATTTTAGGTCTGCCCAGAGTGATTTTCCTCCACTTTCCCTTTTAATTTGGCTGCCAAAGTGAAAGCCAGCCAAGCACTTATCGCTAGGCTTTATCTCAACCTGCTAATTAGTGTGAATGCTGCATGCCAGCTTTCAGTGGGAGTTTGCCTCAATCTAATTGTTGCATTATGGACTTTTAAAAAGCAAAACACAACAAGAAACCCAAACAAACAAATAACAAAATCCACCCCCTGCCCCAAATTCCCCTACACACACACGGAGAAGCCACCTTAAATCCTGGCTAGGCAATCCAGTGTGTGGCTGGGTTTTTCCCATTTACAGCTTAGATGTACAGGAAAAAGCAAGGGCCCTGCAGCAGGAATCCCCATGCCAGGGGAGAAATCCCACTGCACAGGATGGAGGTGCATCCTGCAATGTGTATTGGATGGGGTGAGGCAGCTACACAGTCACAAATACCCTGCCACCCGCTCCCAGCACCTCCCATCCCATTCTAGGATTCAGCCAGAGAATAAGATCCCTGCAGGCAGGGCTCACCTCCAGGCCAGCCTTGCTGCTCTTTGCAGAGGCATATGTGGATCATCCACACTTGTCTTGAGTGGGTATGTCAGTCACAGCAGCAGCTTTGGCCTCGTGCTCCCCTCCTTCAGGGGCCCAGCCTTAGCAGAAGGGATCTCACCCTCCTAGGACTCTTCACGTGGGAGCTCCTCTGTCAAATTACCTGGTAGCCACAAAAAAATGCAGGGAGTGCTGAAACTGGGGGACTTCACCAGGGAGAGGGTGATGAATTTAGGTTCTTTCCTTGGTTATTATGTCTGACTTCCCATCTGACCCCAAAGACACTGTGAAATCTCCCCATACCTTCATTCCCTCGCTTTGCACCACCAGTCAGGAGGCAGAGGCTGTTCCTGGAAAAGTAATGAACTTTTGGTTGTCGTTTCTTTGGATGCACCCAGGAGTAGCTGCAATGCTGCAGCCTGTGCAGGGCCAGTCATGCCTGTCACTGGTCCTATAAGTACATGTAAGTAGAATTAAACCACAGCCACTGCAAGCAGTCATTCCCTACACAGCTTGAAAGAAATGATCTTAGGACCGGGTTTAAGGTGATGCACAGCTGACACAAGGGCCAGGCTGATGCTGTGTTGGTTCATTTGTCACATGCAGGAGACAGGACAATGAGAGCATCAGGATCAGCACGCTGTGCCACAACCCCCAGCGCCCCATCGAGAACCTCATGGTGCCCAACTACAACACCTCGCGCTGCGTCATGAGCCACCAGCCCAGCGAGGACAGCATCATCTACATCTGTGGCTGTGTGGATGAGCAGGAGTGCAATGACAAACTCATCTTTGAAAACCACACCAATGGTGAGTGCTTTTGTTAATGTTGTTATGGGGCAGGAGCATCCAGCACCAATGACAAATCCCTTGTATTTCCTGTGGAGTAGGAGATGCAATGGCAGAAGAGGCTCCTTTGCCATCTTCTTTGACCTCCCTATGTAAAAGCCAGTTAAAATCTCTACCCCTTTACTGAGCCCAGCATTTTGTCTGTGGCCAAAGCATTCCTCACAGCAATACCTCCAGCCTTGGTCTGGAAACATCCAGGATGGAAAATCCACCATATCTCTCAGTGGGCTGTGCCTTCAGCAAAGGTTGAATCAACTGGGGAACCCGGGGGCTGGTGAAAAATAATGGGAGTCAAAAGCCCTGAAAGCTTTAAATAAATCACATTGGAGGAAATCCCACCCCAGAACTCACCCACAGGAACTGCTGGCATCCCCCACAGCTGTAACCCAGAGAAGTGGAGATGCTGGGATGCAGGGCTGGGCACAAAGGAATGCCTGCCCTGCTGCTCTCCTGGGAATTCCTGCAGCAGTGTTTCTCCCAGGAAGGGACAGCTGGAGCCAGCCAGGTGCTGAGCACACACGTGAGCGCGGCTTGGCACGCTGCTGCACGTGGCTGGAGATCCAACGGGAGCTGTAAATCCACAGGAGGGACAACTAAGAGGCAGCTCATTTCTGTACCTCAGGAGGGTTGTATACTTTGGAAATGTTTCCAGCCAGAGCCTTTGGGGGCTTGTCTAAACCTCCCCAATTCCAACTGGACCAGGTTTATCCAAGTGTCCATCAAGAATCTGACCTGTAACAAAAGCAAAATTAAACGCCTCCAATTTTCCATAATCACAGAACAAGGAGATGCTGAAAATGAGCCTAAGCAGAACCTGCAAGCCAGTGGTATAGCTTCCCCTGCAACATAAGGAAAAAAGAAAAAACATCACATGAAATGAAAATTCTCTGAACAAACAGGCCACTTTAATGGAGGCAAATGATGCTAAATTTGGTGGCTCTTTGCTGCTTCCCCAGCCAAACATAACAGGTACACACACTTCTAGGGAGAGATAGTCAAATCCCAAAGCTGATGCTGGGATATGTAATTTCACACAAAAATGACAACTGGCTCATTGGAAATGCCGCCCCCAGCAAAGGCTCCATAACCAGCTCCTCCTGGCAGCCAGCACGGAAAGCGCTGGAAGCCGGAGCAAGACCAGTGCAGATCTTTAACAACTCTCTCCTCAAGCCCCAGGCTCACAGACCCCATTCTTTACATCCTTCTCTTCTGCTTTAAGGGATCATTTGCATTCTAAATATTAAATTATTGTCACATTCAATGGTCTAGAGAGCTCCTGAGCAGAGACACAAGCATTCTCTGGCAGCTGAAGCAGGCAGATACTTTTCCTGGTTCTTGATTCCTTAAGCTTTGCTTTCAGGTCTGGACTCTGGGTGGCATTGCCCTCACACTAGAGGTGCAGGGGTCTCCATCAGAGCTCAGACACCACACTAATGAGCACAAAGAGCCATCTAAAGCTGCGCACACAGAAGCCCAGGTGAGACCTCGGGAAGATGCTGGGTAAGGTGGAGCATGGCAAGTGCTTTCCACCTGTGCTCCAGCTGAGCCTGGCCCTAGAGGTCCATATCCCCTCAGCAAGGATGGACAGACCCATACAGCAATGCTCAACAAGGTGTGGGTTTACAGACCTGTGGTTATTGCCAGATCAACTACATTTGCTCTCCACAGAAGGGGTTTAAGACCTGCTGCAGCCCCTGTGTATCAAAAGACTTCCATCAGGAAGGGGCATCCTCACGTAGGAATTTCCTGAAGTTGTGTTAACTTCCCCTTTTCGGGACTTGTGCACGCAACTCCCTTAAAAATATCTTCTCTTTCTTCAGAGTCTCAAAGATGGGATCCAAAGCATCGGGTAAATCCATTAAAACAGTAGGTGATATCCAAGCCCAATACTTTCCAAAATAAACATATTCCTGAGTTAGTTATTGATTTATATCAGTTTGGGTTGATCTTGTGGTTTAAACCTGATGCCTATTTTAGAAACGCTTTCACAGCCTTGCAGAAATTAGCTGCAGCACATTTTTTTGAAATTTGCCAAGGAAAATAGCTAAATGCTCTGTTTTTCCAGAACCTGAATTATGATCTGCACACACTGAGGTCAAGCAGCAAGAGTTTTGCTTATGGAATGATTCTTATCCCTCTTCCCCTGGGTTATTATACTTGGCAGAAAAATCTCTGAGTAAGATTTTACTTGAATATCTCTACTGAAGTCAGCATGTTTATTCCAGGAATCACGGACATCAAAGGATCAGACAATTATACGTTGTGTGAGGGTTATGGCTTTGTGTGCGTGTCCTCCCCCCTCAATCTGAAGGCCAACAGGGGGTTTAAAAGAAATAAAACAAATGCAGCCATGCCCTGGTGATTGTTGGGGTTGCTGCTGTAACGGGCTGAGGAAGGAGATGCCAGCACTGGCAGACAAAAGTGCTGAAATGATGCTCCTGTGTGCTAATTGTCCTGCAAAGCATCCTGGCACTCCCCTGCGCTGGGTGGTCCTGCACACTGCCCACCCTCAGCATCACTCCTGACTCCCTGTGTAACACAGGGGTCCAGCAAAGCTCCAGCCCCAAGCCCCCTCAGAAATTTGCTCTGTTTGAGCCTTACCTCAGATTTATCATTGTTATTTCCAGCCAAGCTCCCCTTACCACGGGCACAAGCAGCACTTGGGACTCCCAAAATGCCCTTTGCAGTCTCTTGTACTACACTGTCCCATCCAAGTGATGCTGGCCTGCGTATTCTGTTGATAAATGGAGCTAAATTTGAGACCAAAAGCGATCATCCCCTTTGCTAAGTGCCTCCATCTGGGTTCTGTGTCGGGATGAGCCCTTGCGCGGCCCCGTAAGGGCTGCGCTCCATTAACAGCTTTGCATATTTCCCTCCTCCGCGTGATGAAAACGAGCTGGGGCAGACCCGCAGCAGCAGCAGCAGCAGCACCTCCTCGCCTTTGCTTTCCTCCCCTCAGGCTACTCCATGCTGCAGAGCAAAGAGGTGATCCCAGTGGCTGCCATCAGCCTCCTGCCCCCGCTGCTGGTGGCGGTGATGATCACGGTGATATTTTACTTCTGCCGCACGCAGAAGCGCCGCAAGAGAGCCAAGGCGTGGGGTGGGAAACAGGGCCAGCCCCCGGTGCTGCCGGAGCAGGGGAAGGCAAGCGAGCGGGAGGAGAAGCTGTCAGTGCTGATGGACGAGAGCCCAGCCAGCACCAGCCCCGGCAGCTGCCCCGCGGAGCTGCTCCCCATCGAGCTGGACGAGATGGTGGGCAAAGGGCAGTTCGCAGAGGTGTGGAGGGCCAAGCTGAGCCACAGCCACTCGGGGCACTACGAGACTGTGGCCGTGAAGATCTTCCCCTGCGAGGAGTATTCCTCCTGGAAGAACGAGAGCCAGATCTTCACCGACACCAGCCTCAGGCACGACAGCGTCCTGCAGTTCCTCACGGCCGAGGACCGGGGCACGGGGCCCCGCCGGGAGTACTGGCTCATCACCGCCTACCACAGCCGGGGCAACCTCAAGGACTACCTGTCCCACCACGTGCTGAGCTGGATGGACCTGCAGAAGATGGCCGGGTCCCTGGTGAGCGGGGTGGCCCACCTGCACAGCGACTACACCGCCTGCGGCCGCCCCAAAATCCCCATCGCGCACCGCGACATCAAGAGCACCAACGTGCTGGTGAAGAGCGAGCAGGAGTGCGTGCTCTGCGACTTCGGCATCGCCATCCGCCTCGACCCCTCCCTCACTGTGGATGACTTTGCCAACAGTGGGCAGGCGAGTATGACCCACCAGCCCTCTCTGGAGGAGCCTTTGCCAGCCACCCCCCCAGGTCCCGTGGCCAAAATCCTCACCCGCCCCTGCTAATGCCTCTCTCCTCTCTGTGGCCAGGTGGGCACCGCCAGGTACATGGCCCCAGAAGTGCTGGAGTCCAGAGTGAACCTGGAAGACCTGGAGTCTTTCAAGCAGATGGATGTCTACTCCATGGCCCTTGTTTTGTGGGAAATGGCCTCCAGATGTGAAGTGGTAGGAGGTAGGAGCATCACACCCCAGTTGCTATGTGCCTTTTTGCTCCCTTACTCCCACAGGCCAACTGATGGCACAAGATGTGACTTGGGGTAGTCCAGGTCTCTGCAGGGCTGCCAAGGGTTGGTGACAGATTCCCCTGCTCTGTGTGCCATGGCTTAAGGGGGGTGGCTCAGTGGTCAAGGAGCAGGACAGGACCCCTTGGGGACATCTGGTCCAGCCCCTGCTCAAAGCTGACGAGCTCTCAAGTCCCATGGAGCCTGTACTGGTGATGCAAAGCAAACCAAGCAGGAAAAGCCAAAGGTACCTTCCCCTCTTCAACAATTTTTTCCTTCAGACAACACCAGAGAGCTTATGTTGCAATGGGGACTCACAAACTCCAGCCTCTGACAGTATGAGAGATCCTGTCACTTCCCAGAGCCATGTCCTAGCATCTACAATTGTGTGTAGCAAAACATTTCAATAACTGCCCTGGAGTTAGCCCTGCCTGCCTTCTGCCTGCTCCCATCTACCTTCCTTCCCTATCCCACCTACTCACAATACAAGCCCATAGAACTGCAGGAACCCTCAACCCTTGGCCACAAAGGTGCTCCAACTGCCCTGCAAGCCCCATGGTCAGCAGTGGGAGGCCCTTGCCTGGTTTGGATGCCCCATGCATCCTTTGTTCCCAAGCCAGCATTCCCCGGCCATCTCTCCCCACTCATATCTCACCTGCATTCACATCCAAGTGAGAGCGGGCAGAAACCAGGGTGGCCTCTCACAGCCAGTTTCTTCTTGGTCTTCCATGACATGGGGTTGCTCTTCTGGAAGGGCCATTTCTCCTCCAACCCATTCCCTGCCTGTAGAAGAAATCTGGAAATTCTCATGTCATAGTCACCTCTCCCATCCCTCACCAGCACAGCACTTTCTGCCTGCTCAAATTGTCTATCCCAAAGACAAACCAGGTCCTTTGTACTGCATCTGTTGGGTTCAGGGAGGAGGTCAGATGGTTCCTCTGTGCTGTCTCTGTAAAGAACCTCTATGTGAAAACCCAGCACTACATTTCTGTGTTCAAATTCTCAATAGTTTCCAGATCTGCTTATTTTTTTGCAGACTGTTAAAAACAAATCCATTCTCATCCAGTGGGCCATACCAAAACAAAGCAGGGAATGCATTAGAAACATCCTGTAATGCTGCTGTTGCTTCCTTGCAGAGGTGAAGAATTATGAGCTGCCCTTTGGGTCAAAAGTCCAGGAGCAGCCTTGTGTGGACACCATGAGGGACATTGTGCTGCACGGCAGAGGCCGGCCCGAGATCCCAAGCAGCTGGCTGGTGCACCAGGTAAGCTGGGAGCAGCTGGGTCAGAAAAGAGCAACACACATTGTCCTTCCTCATTAAACCAGCCTGAAAAAATTAAATTTATAGTCAAAGGAAAAGTGGGCAGAACTCCTGGGATTTACTGTCAGATCCACTGTGGATGGCTGGGCCCACACAATCCCACTGGACTCATTTCCTTGTTGCACAAAAGCCACCAGCCACAGACACAGCAGGACGTGTTGATAATGATCAGGAAGTTGTGCATGGCAGCTGATGGTTTCAGTTACCCTGAGGATAACAGCAAAATGGAGCACTTCAGTGCAGCTCTTCCCATGAAACAGTAAATCATTGGAGTTCACCCCAATTCTCCCCTTAGCACCTCGTCTGGAAGGCTCAGGAAACACATACACATCCCTCATACACAGCCATTCACAGCAGGGACAGAGGGGAAGACAGGCACATCCAGCCTTCTGCCTGGGTTTTTCAAGCTCAAAATTACCTTCAACATGAGAGAAATTTCCATTACTACATGGAAGAGCAAACCAGGAAGCATCTCCTTCATGTGAAACACTCAGGAAAAGTGAGTGAAGCTGAGAGCAGGGGCTCCACAAGGCTCAAGGCTTGTCAAGGGAAGCGTTTCACCAGCCTTCAGAAGGTCTGAAAGCAAATGTGTCAGCACAGAGGGCATAACCCAGTGTTCTAGAACAGGAACATGTCAGCAGTGACAAAATGTGCTCTGTTAAAACCACCCACAAGCACACCCAGATCAGCCAGCTACAGAAACACAAGAAACAGAGCTCCCTCCTGGCCCTGACAGGGTCCTCTGCCCCAGGCCAGTGCTGTCTGCCACACACAAAGAACACGAGGGGTAACAGGCATGCTGATTGTGACTTCCACATCTTGCCTGACTTTTGTACTTCTTGAATTTCACATGTTTTGTGGAAAAACACCATCTGCTGATCAACACTCCCATTTCACCTGAAAATCAAGCTGGAACATTGAGCCTGCTGGCTTTCAGAGCCTTGCAGTGCTCAGTGCATCATTTTGCAATATCCACCCATAAACCACACTGCCTCTGCTCCCACTCTGCCCTGCTGGCACACAGAGGCAGGCTCTGCAAAAGGAAAGAGAGAATTTCTCAACTTTAGGAGGCCACATGTTCCCTACAAAGTCTCCTCTCAAAACCATGTTTGTCCAAAGACTCACAGCTGACCTGACTGACCAAAACTGCAAACAGGATCAAATAAATCCGTGGCTTCTGTGGGACCCCTGGGGAGTTCATCAGTTGGTGAGTTCAGGAGCTCACCCAGCCTTTTTCATTGACAAAGGCAAATACAGGAACTTCAATCAGCAGTGCCACATGTTTGAAGCCTTTGAGTATTCAGTTCAGACATTCACCTCACAGGGTCCTGATAAACTTTGAAACCACAGAAAAAATATACAGAGGCTTGGGTTGTCAAAAATCACACTTTGATAGAGTGTGAGCATAACTGTGCTGTTCCCAGGGCTGAAGGGAGGCTGACTGCAGTCACTTCCCAGAAATAATGTTGCTGTAGCTGGGTTGGTGTAGCAGGCAAACAGAGCAAGGCTTATAAGGTGGGAACTTTTATTGGACCATCTGATGGCCACTGGGGAAGAGGAACAGAAAAGCCACATCATGTTGCTGAAAGTTTTTCTCTGATTAATCTCTCCTGGTCTAATAAACATCTCTTTACAAGCCTGGCTTCACAGCATTTTCTGGGCGTTTTGCAACAGTTCTCCCTAGGATGAGGAATTGGGCAGCACCATCTGCTGGGAAGCAGCAGAAAGCCACTGGCTTGTGCCACTCCGGGGGTCTAGGCTGGCTTCCCGTGAGAGGAAGTGTCGGGTGACATCCAGAAAGGGCAACAAGCGCCTCATCTGAATGGGAGGCACCGACAGATGCTCCCACCAATGACAATAAGTCATAAAAACTTCCACTTTTCAACTGTCAGGATTGCTCTCAGTCAAGTGAAGACCATGGTTTGATTTCCAGCAAGTGTCAGCACCAATTTCCCTGACAGGCTGACTCACCCAACAGCAGCTTGAGGGCAACTGCTTGCAAGGCCCCACAACAAAGTCAGCTGAAGAAATTCATCCCCACTTCCCCAGATAACTTACAGACCCCTTAGGTGTGTGCTCCTACCTTATTTCACACCCCAGCATATTAAAAAAAAGGGAAAAAAAAGGTTTTTTAGGCCAGGTAAGTTCCTGAATCTGGTTCACAAAGCAGCTGAACAGACTGATGTACTGGCACAATCAGAGGCTGGTGCAGGACAGGAAGGAACAATGGAAGCTTAAGTCAATATTGCCACTAAAAATACACTTGTACAACTCAGTGTCCTTTGGAATCTTAGAAAAACAGATATCAAATACAAAAGCCAAACTAAGTTCATTTTGTAAGCCAAACAAGATGTTTCAGTTATACCATTCAAAAGAACATCATCACTACAAGGCAAACTGCAAACAAATGTTATGATTTTAGGGAAAAAAAAGTACAGAAGATCTTGCGTGTCCTGTTTGAGAACAGGGTGACTTTAAAAGCTTCACCTAAGCTAGCTCATTTCTGCATGTAATCAATTACCCTCAAATCCTTTCAACTAAGCTAATAAATAAGTGACGTCAGAGGTGCTGAAACACACCATCTGTCAGTTTTGCTGTACAATCCTGTTCTCTTCAATCTGTGTCTATTATGGAAGACTTAGCACAATGAGCCTTAGCAGAGAGCAGTGAGTTGTGAGTAAGGTGCAGAAGGGCAGATGGAACTGACCCTATATCTCTGTAGGACTTGGATTTTCCTCTTACGTGGGTCCATATGAAACTTTAGGGTTCTCTTAATTGCAAATTAAGAAATACATAAAACCCACTGAAAACTATGAAGCTTTATTTAGAATAATGATTTTTCCACTGTGTTCCAACTTTAGTTGACAATGATGCCAAGAGCAATAGCACATGATGGAATTACATGGGCAAGGGAAGGTTCAACACAGCTTCTGGTGCTAGCTTGTTACTAGCTAAAGGATGGGGGAAGCACCAGCTGAATACTACCATTTATTTTGTTCCTAGGCCCAAAATATTGTGACTCTTTTCAGAGCCCTACACAATTGGACAAAAAAGCCCAGCTTTCTGGGAGATGTAAGCACTGTAGCTGAGAGGAACTCCATGTGCTCTGGAGTAAACTGGGAAGCACCTCAGCCTATCTCAACCAAAACACTGTTTTGTGATAAGAGAGCAAGGTTCAGCTGCACACTGAAATGAGTGTTTGGCACAGCACACCCTTTCAGAATGCCACTAAAACAAGAAGTCAGATTTAAGAATTTCTTCCCAAACCTACCTTTAAAAACCACCTCCCCCCCTCCCCCTTCAGGTGTAACAGGCAGGGTGCAGCTCAAACCCAGAGGCCTGGGCTCAGCCAGCAGCCTACAGGTCACTGTCCACACCTCTCCTGTCCCTCCTGATTTTAGAGTCCTCTGATGCAAATGGGCAATGCTGAGACAGGAAATAAATACAGGCTGGAAGGAAACAGGCTCTAAGTCTCACAGCCAACACAAGCCAATTTCCAGGGAGCATGGGGAATGTTTGGGAGCAGATGCTGTGAGAGCTGAGGCTGCTGCTCTAACACAAGCAGTGCCAGTGGAAGCATCAGCACTTCCACAACTTACCGAGGCTGATTCCTCTTGTGCTTAAGCTTGGCCAAAAACAGCCTTGAGGCAGGAGGCTGTCAGAAGTCTGGTAAACCACTAAAACTGTGTTAGATCCTCTTCTTCCTGCCTTCTGATCCTAATTTCATCCCTTCTGACTGCAGGGGATGCGCTTCCTGTGTGACACCATCACAGAGTGCTGGGACCACGACCCCGAGGCCCGGCTCACCGCCCACTGCGTGGCTGAGCGCTTCAACCTGATGGCACAGATGGATTGTGATGACATCCTCAACAACAACATGGACAACGAGGCCAGCAAAACACCTTCTCCAGGTGGGGAGCTCCAGGACGGCGATGGGAGCAGAAACATTCAGTGATGCAGCAGGCAGAAGTCCTCATCGCGAGGAACAAGAGGATAAGGGAGAAGCATTTAGCTCATGGGGGAAAAAAACCTCACTGTTTTTCAAATTTGAACTAAGATCTAGTACATAAATTATTTATAAGATCTGTTTCCTCCCACAGATACAATGAACTGAGGAATCAATATTTTGGTTAAAGTGAAACATTATTATATGAACTGACTTTGTACTTACTTAAAATGTATAATGATGCAAAGCATTCCTTTTATTATTTTTTAAAATAATAATGTTTAATCTTTTATTAATAAGCAGCTGAATTCCACGTCTCTCTTTATTAAGTCCTTCCATATTGTCATCATGAGTTTCTTTTCTAGCTTATTCTGCAGTGATTAAAACAATTTTCCTCTTTTTAATGGCCTATACATACACACACAAAATCTGTTGTCACAGGAAAAAAAGACATCATGAGATGTACCACACCCTCTGTGAAAGAAATGCTGAGATCCAAGAAAATCATTCATGCAACACTGTCCAAAGATCCACAATAATCCAGTTTGTAAAAGCCTGATCCGATGAAACTCCAACATACCTTTCCTCACTGAGGAATTCCTGGGTTGATAGTTCAGGTGGGTGTGTGAAGCTTCTTTGAGAGAGAAAAAAGAAGTCACCAGTGTAGACATGGCTGCTTCACCCTAAAAATTTTCCATGCAGGATATCTAGACAAGCCTTTCCCCCATCAGACCAGTTTCCAGCCAGATCCGTGCCACAGAAACAGCGTCAACACGAGGGTGTTGGCCAATTCCTCTGGAAACTCTCACACCCCCTGCTGGGTTACCCCACCTGGGGAAACAGGATCAGACTGAACTGAGACCTTTATCCCCACGATCACCAGATCAACCTAGGCTGCCTCTACTCTGGACAGCAATTATGGAAAGGTAAGTCACATCTCACTCTGAACCCTGGTGCTGTGCAAATCCCTCCACCCTTGGGAGCAAAGATCTCAGGTGCCCCTAAGCCCTGCAAACCTGACATCTACACAGAGGTGTATTTTTTGGGATAGCATCCAAGAGGAATACATTTCTTGCCACCACACAGCTGCATGGATCAGCCCAGAAAGAGGGGAAGGGAGCAAACCATGCAAGAGCCACAAGTTTTCTGCAGTTGAGGCTCCTCATGTGGAGCAGGGACACAGATCTGCAGGGCTGGTTTGGTTCTCTTAAGTGCTCAGCTATGACAGCATTAACCTATATAAAAACCTTTTCTTCTCTAGCTATTGTTTCCATCTCCCTGGACTGTTTTTACAGCTGCTAAATTAAAAACCTAGAAACAAATTGCCTCTAAACACTTCAAATAAAGACAAAAGGGGAATGAATTAGGTTGCACCAAATCTAAATAACAAAAAAATTGCTTAGCTACCACTTATGCCATCTGCAACTGTGACCACACCTGACATTCTCACTAATCTTCACCTGGGCTGCTACCTCCTGACACCTTAAAATTTTTCAAGTTAACCCTTTTCTCTTCAAGCACACCCTCCCCAGTTCCCCACAAATACATGTTTTCCATCCCACCTGACTTCAGCCTCATTTCTGTAATATATTAACCACTGCTCTAGCACAAAAGAGAGCAGGGGCAGTTTTTCTGTCACGGAGATAAAAAACTACAGGAACACACCAAACTCCCCCCGAGACTGTCCAGTCTTGCCTTCCCATAGTATTTTACACAGAACTTCCATACCAAGTTCTGCCCCAAGTTGTTTGAACACACTGATGAATGCATTCACTTGTTCTTTCAAACTTAAAAGGACTTAAAAGACACTCTGACCTGTTCTTCCCACAGGTGACAGGGACAGAGGGGGATCAGCCTGTGCAAACTAGACATTGAAGGCTGCATCTCTGATTCTGATGGCTGAAATCCATATTCTCCTGGGAAGACAGACTTCATCCTAGGCTTGACAGTTCATACTATAAATATGCTGAAAAACTTTACCTTTTCCCCTATGCATGCCCAAAATCTTGAACAACCCAATTTGCATAGTGAATTTTTTTCATAAAACACAAATCCATCAGGATTACACACCTGAGTGCCTGTGTTAAACAGGGCTGACTTGTTGCATTCTGTTTTCTATGAGCAGCAGCAGGCTGCACAGCACCTCTAAAGACAGCCACTTATTTAAGATCCAAGATCTGTTTATTATTCAGGGGGCCTAAAACCACTGAGACCAATGAAAATTCTGCTCTTAACTTCAGTGGGGCCCAATCAAGCCAAGAAGGCAGACGGTAACATAAGCCAATGTCCTACTTTGCCATGTTCCCTGTTGGAACACACTGTGGTTCTAGAAAGTTTCTATCTACACAGGAAGCAGCACTGAGCCCTTCCCTTTGCTACAGAAGGTACAGGATGGAAACAATATCAGTTATGCAAGAGAATCAAATCTGGTCAGAGTTAAAAATACATCCATTACTCTGCAGGGTGTTTGCCATTCTCGGAAGAATCACAATTACAATTTAAGCTGGATATTCAGTGGCTAGAATTCTTCTTTTTAAATGGTTTTCAACTATGTCCTTTGTTTCTGGAAGCAGAAATTTGCATCATAACTAAATCCATATCAGGAACCATTCCAGTTCTCATGATCACCTGAGTAAAGGACGGCTTTATCTTCTTTTTTCCTAGAAACATTTCCATGTTAAAAGAAATCACTTCATGTATTTTATCAAAGTATTTCTTCAGCATTAGGTCTATTTTTACACAATAAAATTAGTAACAGCTCTCTTAGTGAGAAACCACAAGCATATCAGATGAGGAAGGAAGAGAAATAACTTGACTAATAGCATTATATAAGGAACACAAATGGGTTTATGGTCAACATGGGAGCTTTTCAGTCTCATTTACAGCCATCACCTTGACAAATCCCAAATCAAAATTTTAAGCTGAGTTTAGTGACTGAGTTGTAAGTCTATATTTTAGTTAGCTTAAGTTTGATCCCTGGAGTGTGCTCAGCTGGAAAAGGTTTGGTTTTGCTCTGATCACCACAATATTAAAAGCTGGGCCTTGCACCACAACTTTTGCTGTCCGTTTAAAGCAAATGTGCCATGTGACATGGATAAAACAACCATGAAATGTATACAGAGCTAATCTGTTTCTCTACCAGCCCCATTTTGGTGCAGGTACTGACAAAACCATGGAAGAATTTCACACATTACCACCACAATTCCCACCCCAAATCCTGGAATTGGCCAAGGAGCCGAATGTGCCGCAGACCCAGAAACAAGGAGGAACTAATCCCACTATTTTAATTTTTATTTTTATTCCCGGTTAAGCATGAAAATGCCCAATGGATATCCAAAACTATCACAACAAGATGGTTGTACAGAATATCACAAACAAGACAAGTAGGGCCTAAAACATTCTTCTGCTGGAGAATAGTTACCACTCAAGCACATAGTGCCAAAATATCCCACTTTTGGGACCAAGGAAAGCCCAGACAGGTCTCCAGCATGAAAGAAAACAACCACCTACTCTTTCCTGGTCACCTGATCTCTAGGAAAGCAGACAGAACAAATGAATCATTTTGTAGCTTTATTATCCCCCCACTTCTCACAAACGAACTATGACTTGCATTGAGATCTCAGTGCATTTCACAGCAAAAAAAAATGTACAAGAGGATCAAAACAGTTGTGCATAAACCCAACTCTTTTTTTTTTTTTTGCATGATTTTCAGTTTGTGTTGAAAGTTAACATGGTTATTTAAACCTTCTGATGCATTCTTACAATTGCATCTTCTCTATGGAAAACATCTTACCAGATCACACAGTTGTGAGTTTTTATGATGCTGGATCAGGTGCAGCCATTACCATGGCTGGGAAGTGGCAGATAATGTTATATACACTGATTGGAAGACTACATCAGAAGAAAAAACAGATTAAGGCACCACTGTTGGAAAAATTAAGGTAGCTTGTAGTTACAACAATAACGAAAGCCATAGTAAGTACTATTCTTAATTGCCAGCAATTCTTAGACGTCAATAAAATAGTTATAAAAAGGAGAAAAAAAAAGGATGTTTGTACCTGAATACAGTTTCCTGATATCTGATTGCGTTTCAAATCAATACTCAGTCCTCAGCATAATCAGATGTTTGTTTGGGTTTTTTGATGGAAAGATGAAAAACCAGGACCTACAGTCCATGTATACAAGGTCACATTTCACTGTTTTGTTCTGAACAACACCACAGGAGAAAAAACAAAACAACCCAAAGGACAGTTTGTAACACTGATACTTCATCTCTGAAACTACTAGATGGGCAGAGAAATTTAAATACAAAACTGTACGTTTTCTGTTCATTTTGAAAGCCTTAGTCCTCAGGAAGAGAAGTTGGAGGAGAAAAAACAGGCCAGATCTCATTATATTATAACTTGAGAAAAACCAGTCCCTCAAAGAGATTTAATAAAATTAGAGTTGAAAAGTGTTCAAATTACTTTTCCAATTCAAGTCAACTATTTCAAGTATATTAAAACGTTTCAGAGGAAAAATTTCTCCATGGTTACACATCTAATTGCTTTTATAAATCCATAAAAAAGAAAAGTAGTCTCTACGTACATCCCATATTCCTCCAATGCATGCACGCGCTCTCTCCGAAGAAAAGGTCGTCATGATCCAGTTGTTTCTTAATACTGATTTCAGGCACATCTTCCAAACACCCTTCCAGTTTTTGCCAAGAAGGTTAATTACTGAGCATAAAAGCAGCAATTTTCTGTTGCTGTTGTCTATGTGTGTACTGAGGAGGTTTCAGTGATTAAAGAGCTTGACACAGATTCCAAAAGAGTTCCTATGTCACTCTAAAATCCAACAGGCTCCTTCTTCTCTCAGGCAGCCTTTGCAATCAGATCTACTTGGAAGAATCTTACACAATGCAGATAAAATCTCTTGGATCATACAAAAAAACAAGTTGGTTGAATGTACCTGGCAGGTTTGTCTCTACAACTTGGATTTTTACCTTTTTTTTTTTTTAATAGCTTTAAAGTGCCCTAGTATAGTTATTTCTTTATTATTTCTTTATGCTCATTTAAACTTGCACAATTACATAAAAAGGGGCCACTCAGTGTGATTACTGTGTTCTGAGAGACAGAGGAAAAGGAGAGGAAAACCAGAAAACTCATCTTAAAGCAGCTTTTTTCTAGTTACTGTCTGTTTGTTGAGTTTGTGCAGCAGAGACTGTTTTCCAGAGGGGTTTATGGTAAACCCAGCCATCTCCCTGCAATTTAAAGAGAAAGCATGGTTATCATAAAGAGACTGCCTTGGCAGAAATGCCTTCACACAACTATGAGAATGATGGCTGTGAACAGCAGAGGGACAGAGCTGGTATCTTTAACTCCTGCAGACTGAGGCACTGCAGGCTGCTCACACGCGTGCAGGCTCCTCCCAGCCTCCAGCTCTCTGAGAGCAGGCTGCACCTGTAATTAACCCTGCCAAAAAGCCACTCTTCTCAACTGTGTGATCCAAATTACTTTCAGAAGCCAAATAACCAGCCAGCAGAGAGGCAGCCACCCAGGATTATCAGCTCTACCTCAGCCCGACTGCTTACCTGGAAATGCAGTGCTCAGGATCATGTTTAAATGTTTTCTGAGTACATTTGTATCCTGGACTAGCAACAGAATTTCATCTTTTTCACATCTAACAGTACAACTATCTAACTTTAAACTAATCATACTAACACAGCTTTAGAGAATAAAAGCCTTCATGGGAGCTAGTCCTGCACTTGACAAACAAACCTGGAATACATCCAAGAGAAAAACCTTTTAGCCTATGTTCTAAACCCTTATTAGATCACAGCTATGGAAAGAAGAGGGGGAATTACATTACTGCAGTGTAACAGATAAAGCTTTCACTGTAAGGAGAATCTAAACTACTACAGCATTAATTTGACTCAAGAACTCTCCTGTTGCAAAGGTCTCTACACAAGCAAGGTCTCATCACATGGATCACAAGAAAAGACTATTCCAAAGTTATCATACCAGCATTCCCCAATCCTCCTGGGCAGGCTGCACTTACCCTTGTTACAAGCCTTACTATATTACTACTACTATTACTGAAGTACAGGTTAAGACACTGAACAAATAAGCTCTATCCAAAATGTGACATAGAACAAAAAAAAGGTAAGCTGAGAATGAACTCACATTCCTTCTTGCTAGCAATAATATGTTGGGTACATAAACACACAACCTCAGCAAAATTAGTACTACTGATTATTTTCTTTGGGTATTTACTGTTACAGTCTGCTCACATGTGTATACACAAAACTATTTTCCATGTGCCATTGAGGAAGTGCTTGGTAAAAGAAACAGGACCAGAAAACTGGAAAACATTTTGATGCAAAATCCAAGCATTTAGAAAGTGGAGAATGAAGTCACACCTTTACAGGCTTAGGAATTCTTATGTCATCTTACTCCTATGGATCCCACAAAGCTAACTTCTAAGATCTAAGGTTTGATACTCTATTCTGATAGGACACAGACCCATATGTGCCCTTGCTTGCATAACAACTCTGCTTCTACCCTCATCAATAGCAGGTAACTGCTTGGAAACTTACATCTTTAAGGAAGTATTTAGTACACCAAGGAGTTTCTGTTTCAGCACGAAGCCTCTCTTCGTTCCTCTGCCGTTCCTCCAGGGCTCGCTTGTGCTCCGTGGCCTTGTCGATGTCTCCATCCCGCAGAGACTCTGTCACATGCTGCCACAGCCTCCTACAACATAAACTGGTCACAGCACTGTTCCAAAGGCTTCCCAGGCAGCCACCTCAAACTGCAGCATCACTGTGGAACAGGAGCACTCTCTCCACTTACACATGACAAACCAGCCCAGGTGAGAGCACTGCAGTGCAGGTGAGGGCTCATGGCCAAGTCTTAGACCTACATCAGCAGCTGGGAGCAGGTAGGAAGGGCTCTGAGGTTCTGGCAGTGCCAATCTAATGTCTGTTTGCAAACCCTTTAAAGCTGCTATTGGAAGTGTTATTCAACAAGCAGCTTCTTGTGAGGATGTTAGGAGCTGCCCTGCTGTGTAACTGATGGGTAAAAACAAAACTAATAGGGAGATTCTATTCTCTGGTAAGCACTTTGTGGGCTCAAAAAACCCCCTCTGTTCATAAATAGGAGGCAAAATAAACAAACATATGTCTGCACTAGGATTTTGAATGTTTTTTTCCTCTTGATTTTTATTTTTAGAAAACATTAAAAAATTAGGATGACTGCTGTTAAAGCACTATCCACAAATGTACATTTGCAGCTTTTCCTAAGGCACTCACCAGACTGCTTAAGACAAAAAGGGTCAGACAAGAGCAAACACATACTCTACCTAGATTCAAAGGGGCCTTGCTTCTCCAGGGGCCGGACTCGTTTTCTTGTCACAGAGAGCTTTGTCAAGTCCACATATTTGGTCTCCCCATTGCTGTAGGTGAACTCAAGCACACTGTTCCACTCCCCCTGCACTCTGCACACCACCGTGTTCGTCATGTTCTGCTTCACTTCACCTGTGACTCTAGGAGAGAAATTTATTTTTAAAAAGCCATGTCTGAAAAAACCTGAGGACTATTCCTTGCATAATCACTCAATCCTGAATGATTTCAAACTTGTCACACTGCCTTGAATAAGGTTAGTTATTTGAATTGCATTTGTGTGGAGAAGCTCAAAGAGCAAAGTGACTTTCACCCACTGCTCTAGTTCTCTTCATGTTACCCAGGAAACTCCATTTTTGGCTTCAGATTGTTTCAAGCTTCTTCAGGAAATTGAAAATGAAAAAGAAACTAACACAGGCTGATTCACATGGAACAAGCAGTTGATAATTTCCACTTGAAGTATCACATCAGATACATAGTTCAGACTTAAAAAACTAAAATGAAACTTTCTACCAAGAATATATCTCACTACCTGCTGGCACTTCATCTCACATCTTTACATTTCAACCTTCTCCTTATGTAGGTGGTCTCATTTTTATGTTGATCACATAAGCAGCAGACACACAAAGGCAGAAGCAAGGAAGGAAACTAGGAATCAGGATAACTGCTTTTGTTCCCTGCCTCTTCCACAGAAACCTCTGCCAATAACAAGATAAGGAAAGTGTCTTCTAACATGCAGTGCTTCATTCAAAGTGTGGCATAATGCTCAAGTATCACCATAATTACACACACTGATGCATATTTTTCTTCTCATTTTCAAGACCGATACAAAGACCTCCTGACATCCACTTCATCCTGACCCAGTTTTTGAGCATTGCTTGGCAAGCAAACTGCCAGTCCCAAAAAGAACTTTTCTCCTACAAACAAAGGGTCTGTGCACTATGCAAACCAGACTTGAGACATTCTCACTTGTAAGGTGCTGCAGGATTCACAAAGGATACTATCTCTAGCTCCAGTTAAACTGCAGTTACCTGTAGATAACCACCCTAAAACTCACCACTTTCCAGCCCTCCTGCATTGCATCAGTGCTCACACAAAGTACAGCCTACATCTCCTTCCACACTTCCATTGTGTGCAGCTGAGGACAGCTAATTTGCACATCACCACCTTCCTCTGATGTCCTTTGAACAACTGCATCCCAGAGAGTGGAAAACAGCACTTCTCCCACCTTACATGGTGCCACACTCAGAGCAAATGGGAGCAGAGGACACAAGTGCCACTTCCCTTCTTCCACACACACTGGTCACTTCCCACTGTGCCTGCACCTACCCATCCTCCCCAGTCATAACATCAAAATAGAGAAATTTATCTCTCTAGCAATGAAATGAGCATCACAGGTCAGACCTTCCAGCACAGGGATACTGGATACCAGCCAAAGCAGACCTGCAGGGAATCTCCAGGGCAAGGGGGGAAGGCTCACAGCCAGCTCACAGCAGGAGGCAGCTGGTAAGACTTCTGTCATACCATGGTCCAGCAGCTCAAACCTAAATTAACCTCATGAGAAGTATCTTAAAAAACCCAAACTGATAAGTATATGCTGCTCACACAGTTGGTTTTTTTTCTTACACAGTTTTCTTTTTTAAATTACAAAAATTTAAGATTTGTTGAAAAAACCATGAGCAATAAAAGCACATTTACAATATTTTTTTCTCTGTGGAAGTTCAGAAGTACTAACAATTACTGAAACAGCAGAAAGAGCAGCTGACAAGCAAGCAGCCTTAATTTTGTGCTGCTTCTCATCCTGTGACTTCCACACCTCACCAAAGCTCTTACACATGGTGGGCTCGCTGTCCTCCTCCCAAGAGATCTCTGAAAGCCTGAATCCACAGGATGCCAGAGATCAGCCTGGTCAGACTCTGCAGTTACTTCTTCACAACTTTAACAAGCATTGTGTGATAACAAGACAATACTGACATCCAGTATTTTAATATCATTCTCAAAATTACTGCCTCTTCTCAGTTGAAAGCAAACAAAGTTATATCCCTCACTACTGAGGTGCAGTATTGAACTGCTCCATTAAACTCTCTGTATTTCTCCAGGTTGCATTGCTCTGACACACAACCACTGCAGACCACAGTATCTGCCTGAAGCTGCACTTGTGATAAAAAACTGCTGGCACTTATGTGTAATCTTGGCATGGCTGATACATGTCTAGCTGTCCATTAACATTATCCTCTATTTCATCCAGCTAAAGAGGTACAGGACCAAGGAGCCAACATCCAGCTAAGGCCTAAGAACAAGGGTCACTCTACACAAAAATCCATACCATTGCCATAGCAACTCCTGTGCGCTCTGAGTAACCATGACAACACTGCTGCTTCCTATCAAGAGATTCTTTTGGCAATGTCCAATCATCACCATGTCAAATTTTCAATAGTTACAGTACCTTGAACAGATCTCTCTTTAAAAAGCCTCTGTATCTGTGACTAACTTCAGAGAGACAAATAACAAAACAGTTTCCAAATTGAATCACTGTAAAAGTACATCCTCTAACTTATCTCTTATGACACAAGAGTAGCTATTGCAAAGTGGAAGATACATTGTGAGCCATGGAAAAAGCTCCAAATGATGTGTCACTTTCAAATAGCACCAAGTGAAACAGAATTACATGTAAGCTTCAGTTCTTCAAAAGTGAGATCAGTCTCATTTCAAACAAGCAAAATGTTCTCACCGATGCAACTTGCCACCATAGAAGGGCTTGGTATGAAAGTTAATGCTTGCAGAATACCCAGTTTTTGCACAGTTAATGTTGACTTTTCCTCCCAGCTCTACCCAAGGAACAGTTAAAATTGAGCGGGCATATGCACAGGGCAGAGAGAAGGTGTATTCTTCCCCATGCTCCAGGAGATGTAAGACACCTGTGTGAAGAAATACAAGAATCTGTAAACCAGTACCATTTCAGAAAAGGCCAAACAAGTTGTTGAAACAAATAGTCAATATTACATCTGGCTACTTTTCTTCCTAGCCCCTCATACAAAAAAAGAAAATTAAAAAACTCATACAAGACTGACATTTATTAGTTTCTAGATACAAACATTTTTACTAACATATTACTAACTTGACTATTGTGCATTTAAGTCTCTTTTGGGAAAAAACATTTATCTCAATAATACTGTTCCATAAAGTACAATCCCATGGTATGCACCTACTTTTCAGTAGTGCATATAAGGGCTGGCCACTCTCTTATGATGGCTTTGGAGCACAGCAAGACTTACACTGACAAAAGGAAATAACAAAAGAATTCCCTGAACTGCAGATCCTGAGGAAGGCTAATACTCCTGCTTTCCCTTTCTATAATACACCTTACCCAATCTGAAGGCAGGAAGCAGAGACAATTCTCCTTACTGCACCTCTCTGCCAAGATAAACCAACTCCTTCCTGACAGCAACCTTTGCAATAAATGCCAAGAATCTCATTAAATACTACAATTTTTCTTTATGTTTAAAGATTAATGGATTTGATTCCTATAAAGAAACTAAAAGCATAAGATCTCTCTCTTACCCTTACAAGGAAACAGACAACATCTAACTGCTGCCTGCCCCAGCCCACACCTCTGAAGCACAGTACCTCTGGGTGTCTAGCATCAGCACAAACAACATGGGAAATCCTGATAAAGAGATATCAACTTAAGAAATTATCTGTACACCCAAAGATGTGCCTTTCACATACTCTGGCATTCCCTTGGTCATCCCCTTGTCCAGAGTGTAATTTATATGCAAGTGCCTGGAATCCCTAGGTACTGGCCAAAATATACATAGAGGAGTGGGAGAGGCTGTCTCATCTTGTTCAGTAAATACTAATAACTAAAGGAAAATTACAATTTGAAGGCAGTTACCTTTCTCTGTCCCTAAAGGATCCAATTTTTCTAGTTAAAGAAAATCAGAATGCGCACAGGAATATTAAGCGCAATACACAGAAATGCAACAACACTTCTATCTATTAAATGTCTGACGCAAATTAATTTACAAATCATAAGTATCAGTTTACATCGCACTAACTGACCTTTGGCTTAAAAGGCAATATTTTATTTCCAAATATAATCCTGATTTTTGGCAAAGCATAAACCATTTTTTCCTCCCATATGAATATTTGCTGTATACAGTGACAACTTGTATCTTTTGAAAATAACATCAAATTTGCTATCAAATTTCCCATCAAATTTGATATTTTACCAAACAAAATTGTTAAAATTTTATTTAACAATACTAACATTGCTAACAAATTTGTATTTTAACAACCCACTAAAATGAACAAAGTGCAGAATTTACACTTACCCTCGCCAACCATTGTCACTCCTATTGACATTCCTAGGAATTTACTTTTTGTCCAGACGTGGGCGTTGACACACATGTTCCTCTCCACACACTCAGCATAAAACCCTGAGACAGGGGGATGGTGGGACACTTGCTCAGCCACGAATTTCACCGTGTAACAGTCCGGCTCCGCTTGCCCTTCCGCATCTTTGGGCGGAGTGAGTTGCTCCGAGGGGGAGTGAGCGGAGGAGTTGGTGCCAGCATCGGTGGCCACGCTGCTCTTGGGCAATCTCCAGGAGCAGTGGAAGGTCTCCCCGATGATGGGGTTGTAGGGCTTCTTGGCGATGGCTCCCTTGCGGCCCTCGTGGAAGGAGGTGAGGTAATACTCCACGAAGCGGATCATCCTCTCCTCGGGGCCGCTGCCGTTCGTGATGGCCACAAAGAGATCGGGGTGCGACATGAAGTCCGCGTACATCTCCAGCAACGAGCGCTTCTCTAGAATGAATGTGGGAAGAACAACCTGAAAATCAAAGAAAAGCCATAAGCTAAAAGCCTCTGGTAAGGAAAACAAGAGACAGGCGTTTTGTAGGAGAATGCTGTCCTGCTTGGGACACCACAATTTCAGAGTGCACTTTCTTGTTCCTCTTGTAAGATGCGAGCGAAATACAGTGATCTGAAGTTCCAGAAAAGCAATTTACACGGAGAGAAAAAAGCCCAGTGAGTACAAGTGGTACTAAAGAGGTTGAAAGGAACTGAGCATCAGGTAAAAATACCCAAAAACATGCAAGAGCTGCAAAGAGATGATGTGTCCCATATACCTGTGAAAGAGAAAACAAGCACGAAAGAACTCAAAGAAGGTTCAGAGCAGAATTTAGGAAAGGTATGGTCTAATGGAGAGGAAAGCTGGGATGCTATGCCAGCTCTGGAGAGCTTGCAGAATCTCCCTCCACACAGCAACTAGACAAGCATCCATGAGAAGCAGCATAGGATTGGTTGATCCTGTGCCTCTGACCAGAGGTACCTTATACTTTCAGAGTTACAGTCAACCTTGTCCTTCCTGAGCCAAGGACAACCCCCTAGGGTGAAAGGCTGTGGATATCATCAGTGTTTTCCTTCTCTGCAGTAGGAACAAGCCTCACGTAGCTAAACTTACATAACTGACATAACTAACTGTTGTAAACAGCAACACAGTATCTCAACCATGGGATCAAGACAATCCATTGAAATCAGATTTAAATCTATTTAAATCTCTTTTTCAAAGAGAAAAAGCACAGACATAAGACTTAATAGACATTGAAGTTAAACTGAATACACTCACCATGTTGTTGCAACGCTAACCTTGAGTATTAAGTGGCTTTTCACTTCAGGACCCTGATACTGAGTCAAGTACAATTCTAACAACTTCATTACCTGTTTTGAAGTCAGGTTTGTCCACTTCAGTGTTTGCCTCTGAAATACACACAATTCTCCCTACACAGCCAAAAGTCACAACTGGGAGACAGGCTTGACAATTTATTTCAACTAAGAGCAAAGGATACCCTAAACCCAATCTTCAATATAAGTAAGTGATAGAGTGACTTCATCATATCCTCGTTAAGCAGCAGGGGTTTATGTCTGACTCATAGACAGCAGGGTCTGTTCAAACCGTCTTTTCATTTTCCCTCCCAAGTTGTGAAACATAAGCTGCACAATACAAATGTTTCTAGGGGCTATGTAGCTAGTGCTTAAAAAACATAGGTTTAAAAAAACCCCAATAATCCATAACTCCGAAATAGAGTGTTTTCCTTATTCCATGCTACTGTAAAATCCTTTTTTTTTATTTCAAAGTGCCTAGTGCTTATGGCAAGAAGCCTTTACAAGAATGAATTGAACATAAGCTGGTAGCAGCCTGATTTTCCCAGATTTGCTGCCCAAGTTGTCTAACAGCACCTGAGTGTTAATTTTTCCAAGCTGCTTGCTTTTGAGATCTGCACTCAAGTGTTAAATCCAATTCCCTCCAGTATAACTTTGTTCTTGCCTGCTTGTGAGCAAACACAGAAATGAGAATAGGAAAGTGGCTTAAACAGACATCCAAAGATAGATAAGGGGGAACCAAAAGAAAACTTCTTTTCAGAACCAGCATGGACACAGGTGTAGGGTTATACAAGTTGTGTCAAAAAGCATTATCAAGATAGAAAAGAGATCATGGAAAGAAAGCAGAAAGAAAAACATGAGAAGGCTGAAGAAAACAGCATGAAAAGACTAAGGTTCAAATACTGGAAAGACGACAGGCCATTCCAGGAAAGGCAACAGAAGCACAGTAGAAAACACAAGGAGAAGGTAATAAAAAAGACAGAGTCAGCCCATTTCACCTAAACCCGTCTCAATCTGGGACATCAGATCTTGCAACCTGATGTTGTTACTGGCCATAACTTCATATTGAACTCAATACTGCTCAATACAGGAGCTGAGTTTTAAATAATGCCTCACTTTTACTGCAGCCAATTCTCACACTTCAGTTACTTACTCTTGTTAAGTCCATGCCAAGTTTCAGCTGAGACAAAAGATGCAAGATCACGCTGCGCTGCTCTTCCACTGCTCCTAGGTCATCTTCCTTATCATCACAGATATCCTCCAGCTCCTCATCTGGATTTATTTCTTCAGGTTCCTGGAATAAAAGCCATAAACTTTGCTCAAAGATGGAACTGACCAGACAGTATTCAAAAAGGACTTCATATTGTGTTTAACTGTCTATGTATGAAAAAAGGCTAAATAAACCCCTGCAGAGAGCTACACAATGGAATCTACTCCCAAGATAAACAGCTGAAGAATTTGAATGGATATGAAGATAACTCAATGCAGATTCCATCTGGAGGATTCAGGCTCAGATTTCTCACCCTCTCTCATATGGGTCATGGAAAAAAAGAAAAAAGCTTAAAAGAAATTTCTGTAAGTTTTGTGAGTTCACAGAATGTCACGCATGTAACACATACACAGAAACAGCAAACCAAAAGCTAGCAGCAATTCCAACCACCTCAATAACCCACTCCACCTCCACACTACTTCAGCCTTTCCAGTGTTGCCCTCACTACTCCAAGGACTGTATCAGACTGTAGTTCTGCGTTCCCTGACTACCATCATGCCTGGCATCTGCAAGCTCTGCTGCACAAGCATTATCAGGTTGCAGTGAGGGCAAATATGTAACAGTGAAAGAAAAAAAGTAACTTTTTAAAAGTAGCATCAATAAAATAACAAAACTCCAGGCATACACACACACACTGCAGGTGCCCCTGTCTGTGTAACTAAAGCAGGCAGATTAGAAATTATATCTGCACTGTTTTAACAACCACCACAGCACAAGCAGAAAGTCAAACACTTCAGGCAGTAGGGATGCTGGCACTGCTAGGGCTCTGAGCTGCATCCTCCTGGGACAAACAGCTGGAGGGAGGCAAATGCAGAAGGGAGAGGCACTGAATGCCACGGGAAGGCAGCAATTTGCCTTTGCCTAAGCAAAGCCTTTGTCCTGGAGCAGCTGCCCTGGCTCAAGACAGATTTATCAACACTCAACCACCAAAACCAGGGGGCCAAGCCTTCACACAGGACTCAAATCCTGATGACAAGTGCAGTATTACACAGGTAACTCCTTTCCAAGAATGCCATGCTGCACTGCTCTCAGAAATAAGGGAGTTGAAAATACCGACAGGGAGTGATAACACCTGCCATACCTCAGATACATTAAGTACTCAAACTGTGACTGCCTTAATTACTGAAAGGAAGGAATTAAGTGATTTTGTTGAAAGCTCCTAGTTTTGTTTCATCTGTTCTTTTTTTAACTTAATAGAAACTACTCTGACCCATTTAAAAATCTATAAACTATAGCAATTGAAAAAAATCCTTTCCATTTCAATTTTGCTTTAAGACAGCCCAGTGCTATTGCAGAGATATAAAACAGCACATTATCTTTTCACAGTTACACAGTCTCAGCCAAACAACTGTGTGAAACCAACTAGCATAAAGAGGATGTAATTATGATTTTCTAGCTTAGTTAGGAAAACATGCTCTTCTTCATAATCCCTGCTGGTTTTTACTTCACTGTTTTGCAATTCAAATCCATTTTGTCAGTTATAATGATACAGACTGTAGCTGAAAATGATACAGACTGTAACTGTATTTCAAATGCACTAAGCCACCCTGCAGTCAAATGATCAGAGTTGCTCAGATTAAGAAAAACAGATGCAACAAGACCTAGAAAAGAAAGGGAAGTGTAATAGCTGAAGACCAGCAATTTTGTCTTTTGTCTGCTTAGGCAGTTCTTCTTGGGCCTATTTTGAGAGTGTCACAAATTTTATTTAGGCAGTATTCCCTTGCATTTTATCTAAAACAACTAAATAAAGAAGTGCAAAAACCCTATTTCATTGCCTTGCATTACCACCCCAATTGGCTCCCTCCACTTGACAACAAGTTACATAAAGCAGCAAAAATCTGTTGAATAAACAAGGTAGAGAGTTTCACTTACTGCAACTGTCCTCACTCCTCCTCCTACACAACTAACCCTAAGTATGAGAATGACTGTCATTAAATCACTTCCACATAATATGATTGAAACATTTACAGGTATTCCTCCAAATAATTCCCCGCAGAAATGGGATGTCACATTACCTTACCCTTGTTAGCTGGCAGGGCTCTGCAATGGACTGCTCTTCTCTGACAGATGCTGGCTTGTTTATCTCTGCTGGGAAATTCTGAGCTGCTCCATTTTTGAAGTGGTTTGCCAGGGAGATCTTCGGTTCCAACCAACTGATTGTCGTTCCTGAAGCAAAGGAAAGTTTGCGCTGAAGCTTGCTCATCGTTTGCAAGGTCAGTAAATAGCAGTTTCCAACAAAAGAACTATTTCTTGTGGAATAAGCCAAAAGCAGCCAATTCCTCCTGCAGCCAATGCCTCCAGCAGCCACGAAACAAAGGTGGTGCAATGAGACACCACCTTCAGTGATCATTAGCACAAACACTGGGATTGGCGAGCTGTAATACATGCAGCTTGGACTGGAGAAACTAGTTGGTGTCATGAAAGGCGTAATCAGACACTACAGGAGGAGCCTAGTATCATGGGAATGTTAAGCAGCCCTTACACTTCTCTTTAGCTGGTACCAAAATTAAAAACAGCTTTCCACTTATCAGCTTCTAAAACCCAGCTCTGATCTAGACTAAAAAGACCCAAAGGAGAAGTTTTGTTGCCACTGTTTTCTCTGGAGAGGGTGCTTGTCTTTTTTCAGCTGCAGAGAAGGCAGGCACACACTGCTGAATAAATAATAGCTGTCAAAAAAAAAAGAGAAAAAACAAACCTGCAGGGCTTGGAAAGCTATTACCCACCTGATGATTCCAGCATCTCTAGTTACTCTCAGTTAATTTATCAGAACAGGTCGGGTTCCTCATTAATAATACAAATGTTCCATTCTTTTTCAAAGGGCAATAAATGTACAGGTGATTCCAATCGGTTTTTACTGAAGAATACACAAACTGACAAACCATCTTGGCTGGGTTGCAAACACAGAAATTATCAGGAAACCTGAATTTTACCACCAGATAGCAGTTCCCTGTGCTATACTAAGACACCTATATTAAGGTGTCTGTTGTCTCTTCCCATATGATACACAATCCTTTATTTCCAGACCCCTGTTACCTGCAACTAGGTCACATCCTCAACCAAAACAGGCAGAGTAAGTTTAATTCAGATAAACAGCAGCATTTCCACCAGGAAAATACAGGGAAAAAGTCCAGCTTTGCTGTTTGAGACAAGACAATTTTTCCACAGGCAGGTAGCTTATTTTCATCATCCGTTGCTCATTAATCCACTACATCACAAGAAACAAGAATTCCTGACCACACCAAATGAAAGCTATTTAAAGAGAAGTTTCAAAGTCAAAAAATAAGGTGCTCAAAATGCTGCTATCACACCTTTTTGAAAAGGTTTTACTTGTCTTAAAAACCTCTCCATGACATCTGCTTTCTAAGCTGTAGCTTTCAACATGCTAATCTCTAACTGCATGTTCTAGGCTGCATTTCATCCACACTCTCTGCCTCTGTATTAGCATGAATTTACCCAACAGCCTCCCTTTAATATTTTCTATCAGCTACACCTAAAATAACCTTATTTATTACATTTTCTGTTTATTTTTTTGCTGTTAAAAGGGTATTGTATTTTTTAAAGATTTGAGCTACTTCCAGTGTCTTAATCCTTGTGAATGGACAAGATACCACCTTAAGATGGACAAGATACCACCTCTTCCACTGGAACAGCATATACAAATCTGCTCTCAGCTGTTTTGCATAGGCACAAGCCATTCTCCTTACTTGTAACATCCTCCTCCCATACAGTCTTCACCAATTTCTTTTCAAACAGTTGTCAGCACTTCCTCTCTGGCACAGTGCAGACCTCTTGAGTTTTCACTTCCTACATTTTTCTTCAAGAGTTGCAAATTGTTGCTGCACAAAAGCTAATAGGTGGAACTTCCTTGTTCTTCTTTAAGTTTGTGATTCAGAACACACTTTGATGTGTTGGGGCAGTATTTTCAGTCTTCTGATTGCTTTCTTTTTTTGTTTGTTTGTTGGGGGGTTTTTTGTCATCTAATAATCTATAGCAAACCGGCACTCTTACAATATTTCCAGTCCTTGGTTTTTAAGCCTGGCTCCACCAGTTGAACTAGAAGTATCCCTCTTTAGTCAAGAGGAGAAATCTAAGCTAAATGGATTTAAAAATATATAATTTTTAAAAGTTCTTGGCAACCCTTGAAAGGAACACATGTATTACAGTGTCTTGAGAAAGGCCACAGCAGGGGGGAGATGGAAGGCTGCAGAAAGACACATGCATTCTTTTAATGGTCTCTTTTTAACTCTGGCCCCAGTAATGCATCATCCAATCTGCTGATCCTCTCTTCTCCATCCATCTCCCCAGGATATCACTGGAAATCTTCAAGATTTGGACATGTTCAAGCAGTATTTTTAGATTCAGCTATAACAGGCAGATACTAGCTGAATAGCAGCCAGTGAATTAAAGCTTTTCCCTGCATGGTTTAAAAAATTAAAAACCTACATCACTTGTCAAAAAATCCCCAAACCAAAATTATCTTCTTAAATTATTACAGTCGTGCTCATTAGACCCTACTTATGTCCCCAGATACAAGTCAAAAAACCATTTTAGTAGTGCATATGTGAAAATGCCAAAGCAAAAATACTTCTGATGTGCATCTCCCACAGTTATGCATCAACAGTGAAAAAATTCACAGAGAATAGAAGAGTTCTTTCAGCATAACTTCAGAGTTCAGACAAATATCTCAAGAGTTGCCATCCAGTTTTTTGGGTTTAAAATGAAACTTTGAACTGAAATACAGCAAAAAATTTAAATCAGTCTATTCACATACTCTCTTTTAATGCCTCTGGTGACTTCAGAATCACAAACACTTTTTATATAGTTTTAATACTTTTGTGTAACATTTTTTTCATCTTGGAAGCTAAATTAATGATAGTTCAGAAATAATATGCTGAGGCAAAGCAGGCACCACAAACATGAGAGGAATATGGAACAGATAAGGGGAGAGCCAATTTATGTGTGTCCTTTGTTACATACTTACTATATCTACTGATCTGTTGTGCAAGAGAAGCATTTGAAAATCCTACAAACCTCACAAAAAGCCACAAAGTACACACATGAAAAAAGGCAATAAGATGGAGAAGAATTTACAAACAACCACAGCCACATTCAATTCCATACACAGCACATGAATCAGGTAGAACAATTCCACTAAGCTCTTACTTGCATTGAAGTGATCAACTGTGCAGACATGGCAACATATTTGTCTGCTGCCTGTGAATGCACATATTCCACACTCATGAGCAGTAGGGTTTAGGGGGTTTTTGTTTGTTTGTTGAGGTAGTCAGTTGTTTATTAGAAGATATCTTCTATTTTCCCCAACCTTTAAGCAATTTTCATTTACTTACATGCCCAGTCTAGCCTTAGAATAGAATACAATACACTTGTCCTTAGACCATGGGTTAGACTAAGGTAGTAACTCAAAACAAGAATACTGATATTTAAACTGTATTAGTAAAAATCAGTGCAAATTTAGAGTTTTGTATTTTAATGTTTAACTGGAAATGGAAGTCACACACATAAATACTAATAATAGGTATTTGGTGTGCAAAAAAAGAACTAAAAAGCATGACATTTGGCAGAGATGTAGTGGACACTATGTCCCAGAATCTGCAATGCTATAAAATTCCCCCTCCACTACTACAATTATATCCCAAGAGCAGCCTTCCTGTTGGGATGCCTTATGTAGTTTATTCTGTTGTGAGATGTTGTACAACAATTACATAGTTACATCTATGTAGCTGCTGCCACAGACTTCCTGATTGAATAAATGATTAAAAAATATATATTCAACATGCACAGAGTTCCACCCAACACAAGCTGGGGTCTAGAAAAATTCACAAGAAACCAGATAGTCAGCAGTTTCCTTTGCTCGTGTGGTAGTGGAATGAACATTTCTGCAAGGAAGGGATTTGTATTTGCTCCAGAGTTCTGTTCTCTGTGAGCACCTATACCCACCTGCTGGTAAGGAGCCCTTTTGTTGAGAAGCATGCTGTAACTGGAGAATATGGAAACAGTCATTTAAGCAGTTCATGGTTGCCATGGAAGTTGCTTTGAGCATCAATAGGTCTTGATCCAAGGATGTAAGGTGACCGGAGGCAGGAAGGCATTCTATGCTCCTGATCAAGTCTCTCTGCTGGCCCTCAGCCTGAGACATCATCTGTCAAACAAAACAGTCACTTATCAGGTGGTAGAAGTGTTGTGTGATACCTGCTCAGCTGTGCACACAGTGGATCTCAAACGGTTTTGGGACAATAATAAAACTACAAGGTAACAGATATATGTAAAATTAACTGTACTTCACAAAATACATGGCACTTCATTAACAAGCAAAAGAATATCAAAGTGACTTTAAAAAGAAAGGCCAAGATGAATTTGAACAAGACACTTGTTGCAGTAAATATCAAACACTTTCATGCCTAGTTGATAGGGATGGGGGTAAGAGGGGAATTGCAGGATGACAAATATATGAAAAATATGAAAGCTAAAATCCTAAGGCATCACCCACATGCACTCTATGTGAGAAGTAATAAGCTCCATGCTCTGCACAGCCTGGAATAGGATCTACTGTCTAGGGGTATCAAAGACTTTTTTCACTCCCTGCAATCAGAGGTGCAGAACTTTAACAGAGAAGACCTGTATTCCTCATTTTGGCTCAAACCATAGAGGATCTTCATTTATTGCCTGCATTGACACCACACTGATTATCACCATCTCAGCATTTACTTTGTAAGGAGGGAAGAAAAGCCAGCAGGATTTTCACCTTCATTCTATGTTCAAATTGCAGCTGTCCTGTCCTATTGTCATTGTTCCCCTTGCTCTCCCCTCAAGCTCCTTTCCTCCTTCACACACCTAAATCATAGAACTCCTTCACACACCTAAATCACAGAATCTGCCCACATGAGGTACAGGGGCAAAGCACACCAGCCATCAAGCAGCCCTTTCCTCTCTATACTCACAGAAACAAAATATTACCTGATTGAATCACAGGGATGAAAGCAAACTCTTACACATGCTAGTCCCCTTTCTGGGGAGGGACAACAAGCACTGCCTGCAATCATTATGGGCTCTGGTAGTGAAGGTAAATGTAAGGACAGATTGATTTATCAGAGCAGCAGCAGAATTTCTTTAAAAAACCTTTAAAGAAACATGCATTTAACTGCTATGGCACTAGGTAGTTTTTCCACTCCAATTATTTAATTCCTAATCAGTATCTGACTGGCTTTTTTTCAGTACTACTACCTGCAATCCCTTCCAGGAACTGCTTTTAAGATTTTATGCAATACTTAAGGAACATGTATTCATCCAAGTTCATAGTACATGATCTTTGGAACTTTTAAGGGCTTGGCTCCATAGCATTCAAAGGTGTGAATTTACAAAGCACTGGCTCTTTAAAACTGGTGTTAACTGTGCAGAGTCAGCCTTAGCATATACCAAGAGCAACACTGCAGAAAGCTACTAAAACATTTAGTTATAGATAGCTTTGCCTATGCAAACACACCAGCTGCTATCACAACATGTGTCTCATTTTTCTCCAGTCACAAGTGTGATAAAAGCCTTTGTGTGCAGTTTTTTTCCAACTTTGAAAAAGTGTGTTGGCTTAAAAAGAAACTCCCACAAAAACCCCACAGATAATCAGTTGACAAATCACCACAATCCTTCTGGTGACCTTTACTATTAGTAATTCACCATGTAGCAGGCCCCAAGCACTTCATTCCAGGATCAGGCCAGACAATAGGACAAGCCATGCTATGCTTAGCTATGAAGTTCAAATAGGCACATCTTCCCTTTCAAAGGACACACTTGGAACAGTCTTAAGGTTTTTCTTAATTATACACTCAGCTCTGGGAAAAAAAAATAGTGCCAGGAAAAGAAAAGCACAGTGACTTATAAGTCAAAATCTTGGAAAAATACACATGCTATTGTTTTCACTTTGCAAACACACAGACACCTGCATTTAATGCAAGTTAGCAAAAAGATCTTCTTAAACCTCCTGCTTTGCGCAGTAACCACGTCAGCATCATGACATATTCAGCCAAGAACAAGGGGCAGGTAAAGGGAAAGGGACTGCCAAGGGAGACTCAGATACAGTGAAATCCATGGGAAAATGAAAGAAGGTCACAATGTAGCAGATTCTTTGAAAGAAGTTGCTCTTCTCACAGCTTTTCAAAATTATTTTCTATGTGTTCAAGCTGTACCATGCTCAGGGGTAACAGGAGCATACCTGCCCTTCAGTATTTTAATAATATCCACAAAAAAGCAGGCATTGTATCCAAGAAGCATTTTAGCTTAAAAAAGGCAAGCAAACTAACAATCAGAAGAGTCAGCACTACTGAGGATTCTTCATCTGTACAAGTTTTTAAGTTGATAAATAGTCATGCTATGCCACCAAATTCAGTGGCAATCAAGAGAGCATGAACAGGCTTCCTGTGCTCTTTGCAATGCCAAGAAAAGTCATTCCACTTTATTCCAGTTACAGGACACAAGCCACTGCTTCAGTGCTCCAGCTCAGACATACTCCTCTTTTCTCCCTCAAATTTTGTATGCCATAATGATGTTGGAAAATTCAAAAAGTGAAAAAGCCTTTTTTGAAACATTTTTTATTTTCCTGAGTACCTAGCAGCACTTCACACGTCTCTGCATTAGCACTATAGGAGACTTTAGTGCTCTAAGAGGATAAAAACAGGATGGTAGCAATTACCCTTTTGCAAGACATCTGCAAGAACAGTCTGCTGTGGAGAGAGATTCACAGACCCCAAGGTTTAAAGAGGCAGTCACCTTGTGTAAACTCCTGAATAATTACACCTCAATAGCTGATATAAATCAAGGCACAATGACAGCATGCCATACCAGTGAAAGTATCTGCAATACCCAGTTACTGGAGAACTTACCACAGTGCTCAGCCACATATTTTAAGGTTAATGAGGCTCATTTTATACCGCACTCTTCTATTCCAATTTGTTTAAGTTCAATTTCTAGCTGTTCATGCTTCCTGTATCTTTATTTGCTAAATTAAAAAGCTCTCCATTAGAAATTTATTTTTGCCTAGAAATTTATCACACCACATTAATTATAGTTAACATTAAAATACTTATTAACATCAATACCACCACTAAGTAATAACACAGGTTTGCAATGCATTATCTTTAGATAGGCAAGATCCACCCTGGATATATTCACAAGTTAAAATCAGCCAGTAGTCAGTCTGTTCTGTCAGTCAAGATGGAAAGGTAATTATTTCTAGATTTTTCTCCCAAAATACACTACACCTGAACATATGGTGAAAAAAAACCAAGCATCTGAATTGCTCTCTGTTTAGTCACACCCATCCCTAGACAATTTATCTAAATGAACCAGCATACCAGAAAATGGTATTAGCATTTTGAAATATCAATCATGACCAGCTTCTCCCTGGTCATAAGAGATACAAGCACAGCTTAGTCAATTCTTCTATAGCTTGACAAGGGAAGAAAAGTGTACAATAGAATCATAGTATGTGACGTTATGTCCCTTAAGGGGGACATATTATGTCCCTTGTCACTTGTAGTGCTAGGACTTGCAAAGATGAGAACATGGTTCTACCTTCAGCATCTGGATACTACTGCAAAGTACAAAATATAAAATATACACCATTTACTTCTACAATTAGCCAGGACAAGTTACTTATTCTCACACAGCTGTGCAATAATGGCTTAGGACATGCTACTGACAATATATCCAACTAAGAACAGCGGGTTTCTTCACAACCTTACCAATAACACCACAGCTCTCTCAAACAACTGTAAGGAAATTTAAAGCATACAAACCTCTCTAACATCTACAAGGTGATCTGGCTGCATAATGGGAACTCTTTTTCCTGTTGGCAATCTGTGATGTCCAACATTGAAGAAGGAAACTGCATTTTGACTGGGTCTTCTCTGCACACCAGGAGAGTTGGCACTTCCTTGGGATGCAAGAGAGAAGCTGCGAGATTTCAGAGGAGGGTTGTTCTAGTGAATAAACAAGCATATTGAGAAACATTTACAATTAATCCTAATAACCAGAAAATGTTCTAATGTGAAAGATACTCTATAAAAAAAATTAAAAATTAAACTGTTCTGCTGTAAGGAAAGATGTCAAAGCCCTAATAATGCATTAGTAGCGACTGCTAAATATTTTCCACTGTCTGCTTCTAGCTGCCCTTTTTTATAGTCTAATTAAGAACAATCTGTGAAATGAGATTGATCAGTAAGTATCACTTCTCTGACTTGAAAATCAGTCCTTGATCTGCAACAGCACTAGAAAATGACTCCTAATAGATCCTGCAGGTATAAAGCTGACATTCAAAAGAATGGAATTTCATTCAGAGCTATTAGTTCAACTTATCTCTTACAACAAAAACTAGCTACAAGATGCTGATTGTAACTTAAAAGCAAGATTTTATTCAGGTAACAGAACAGGTGTTATGGCAATCAGGAGCTTCTGTAAAATACACTATACACATATCTACCACATGATTAGCAAATGGAAACAGCAGTGTTGAGGACTTTTTTCTCAAACATGGGAATTCACCCTAAATTTATCTGTGGGCTACTGAGTGGTCTTTAGAAAAAAAAAGTAAGGGGTTAAAAAAAAACGTAAAAAAAAAAAAGTAACATTCCCAAAATGGAAGGGCTTCAATAATACTGAAGTTGTATTTGCAATACTTCTCCCACCAGGAAGATTTTTGCCCATGAGAGCACCAGTCATACCTTTCCAATAGCTTCTGTGTGATGCTGTGTGCAAATCTGTAGCCTGCTAACCCAGTGCTGCCGCTCTTTAGCATCTGTAGCTAAGAAAGCAAACCAAAAGGATTCTGTTACATGAAGTCATTTCAAAGTATGGGCAAAACCTACCTCTTAATTCTTAAAAATCACAAGACTAACAGTGCAAAGTTATTTTTAATCTAAAACTCATTTGCCTGTAATAACTATAATGTTAAGTGAAGGTCAACATACATAGTATATACTTTCTTTTTTTTATGCTATTTTTAGTGTTACAAAATTAATTTAAAAACATCAACAAACCATAACCGCCCTCACAAATATTGTAATCTAACAATATGAAACATTTTCCTGCAATAAGAGTAAGGTACTCCAAATTAGAAAATAACAGCAAGTCCTCAAGGGAAGAAATACTCAAAGTTATTAGCCTAGATTTCTGCAGCTTTCAAAATCAGAGAATGGCCTTTTATAACCACCATAAGGTGGCTAACAAACTGAATAATTAGATTTTCTGTGAGCATCACCACAGTATTGCTGCCTACAATGATTTAGAAAACTTTGAATCAGTACAATGTAAGGACAGTACACACGAAGATTAAACCCCATTCTACACAGAAGTCTTCTGAAGGACATCAGACCCAAACATTATGGAACTATCCATAAATACAGACCATTTCTAGCTGAACAGTGGGATGGAAGTCTTGCACATGATTTTCATGGCAGCATTTTGCCAACCAGGCCTTCTCTCTTTGGCCCTGCAGCCAAGGCCAGCCAAGCAGCCCCAGGTGAGAGCCAGGACTGTCCTCTAGTGGAAGGATCCCCTGCCCAAGCATCCAGGTCCTACCTCTTAGCTTGTACTGCTCCCCACTGGCTGCATTGACTGTGAAGGTGTGAGAGTCTTCATCACTGGGTGAGATGACAGCTCCAGCCAGCTGCAGGGTACCTCTGGGCTTCAGATGTCTAGACTGCTCATTCACAAAGTACTCCAGCAGGCCAGCATCATTGTTTAACACAAAATACCTGCAAGGATAGCAAAGCAAATACACTAAATAAAACCAGCTCATTTTCCTTTTTCTTTTTTTGTGCAGGTGGTGGTACTGGGAAAAGTCAATACTCTCATCACAAGTTTCACAAGTTTGCACAGATGGGATTGGGACTAAAAGACTTGCATCAGGAAAATCCTAAACATGTGAATTATGTCCCCAAGATGGCACAAAAATTAATTTCTTGGCTTTTTTTTTTCTTACAGCACAGGGATTGCACAACAGAACAGCATGCCCACAGAAGAACATTATCATGAGATTTTGGGAATCAAAAATTATATCCTGAATCATTAGGACTTAATAAATCCTTAAACTATAATACATTAAAAGTAAAACAGCCCCAGATACAAAGGAGCTGAGATGCAAAACCATGAAACTGAAGCAATTCCAGATTTTTTTTTCTTTTTATTTTAAAGGAACTGGACATTATGCTTCAACTTTCACTTGAGTTTACTGCCAAGTATATTGACATGAGTCACTCCATGCCAGGGGCAGCACAGGTGGCACAGTGTGGTACACTAAGGACTTGTCTCTCCAACATTAATTTGGCTGCACTGTGTTGCTCTAGGAACAGCATGAAACCTGACCAAAGAATTTCACCTGACACAGAAAATCAAGTTATTCGAGGGGAGATGACATCCTGGGGAAAGAGAAAAGCCTGCTTGAGTTAGAATTTACAGTAATGAAGTCTTATTTTTTTTAAGTGATAGCATTATTTAGCATGAAGATGAAGACTCAGCAGAAAACACAAAGACAATATTTTTTAATAGACAAGGAGAAAAAACCTAATGCTTTTTACACATACATAGTTATAAGCCACTAAATGACTTAACTGCTTTATATTGCCTATGCCTTTTTTATATTCATGCCTTAATACAAATATTAGCTTAATCTATATTGAGAAAAGCATGATTCTTGCATAAAGTTTGCCTACTAGAAAAAGAGAAATGTAAGCATTATTAAAAAAATCTGAAACATGTTCATTTGGATGCTGCAGACACCACCATTACTAAAAAGCACCATAAAAGACTTACCGATATTGCCAGCCAGTGACAAGATTGGTGTATTTCATTAAGTAGCCACAAATATTTTCCATGTGATCACTATAAAAAGAGAGAAAAAAACAATCAGACAATACCAAATATATTTTAGATCCTTCTGACCATCTTTATTCTCAGGAGATGAATTTTAATGTTCATTTTTAGAATGGCACTATCAATTTAATAAAGCTACACTTTAAAGATTTTACAGCCTTGTTCCTAAAATAGTTTCTTATGACAATTTAACCAGACTTACTGAATTCCAAATAGTTTCAAACCATAATTAGCTGCACCAATTCAACAGGCACTTCTAGACACATTTTTACAAGTTTCAGGTAATTAAAGACTTTGTATCCATGCTGCTTCTGGTTCCTGCTCTCTCTTCAAAACAAATTTTATACTTTTGGACTCCTGAACAAAATTAACTTTCATTAGTTTGTTAACAGACCCCTGGATTGCAGCCACCAACCTAAACAGTCTGTAGCTACTCCTACATCAGTGTGGTGTTATTAATCCTTCCCTTGGTGTCCAGCATCCTTCCCCTACACATCGCCATGCTCCTGTCCTACAGAACACAACATGCAAGTGCAGGTCACATCAACATATTCTGAGACCTAAACCAGAAGCCAAAACATCTCCTCCTTGGGCCTGACAGGAAAATCCAGCAGTTTCTCCATCAAAGATTCAACTTGCAATGCCCACCAAAAATGAGAGTCCACCAAAGGCACTTGGCATGGAGACTTAATACCACTACAGGCAAAATACATTTCCATTTCTGAAAATCAATTGCCCTAAATAAGGCTTACAAGTACCATGGCTACAAATTACTCAATTTAAGACCACAGTTTTAATACCCACTTTATGCTGTATGTTCCCATAAATCTAGAAATGCCACCTCAATGCCCTCATCTCACAGCAGGGCATAACCCCACACTGAAGAACACACTCTTGATAGACAATTCAGATCCAGCCTGATAAAAAAGCTCCTACTATTACAAAGAAGAATTGAAACAATGACCCAAATATCAGACACTATTTGCTTCTCCAAAATAAATTTGTTTCTAATCTTATTTAAAATTTCTGTAGGCTGTAGTAGGTTGAAGATTAAATGAAATTATTCAGAGTCCATTGGAGCAGCAGCAACCTCTCTTGGTTGTTAAATGGACATAGTAGCCCCATGTCAGCAAAAGGGGAAAAGTGGGGAAAACAGGACTATGTGAGCCAAGGGATCATCTCCCTTAGTGGGTTTTGGTTGCAAAGATAACTGGGCTAAGTACTGGGGTAGATGCTAAGTAACAACTGAAGCTGCTGTCTATACCTCATTTATAGACAGCAGATTAATTAGAAACCTGACAGTTTGATAAATATAACATGTTATACTGTTTCATCTTAAAGGAAGCCATTTAGGGTGACACTAATGAAAACAGCCACAGAGTAAATCACTGCCATTCAGTGATAGAACACAAGCCAAGAGATACAAGAATGTACATTTTTTGAAGAAAAAAGCCAAGCTACTGATTTTAAATGTTACTTTTAAAAGCAAAAATATGTGTCCTAGCTATTACAGCAGCAATCAGTATTGCAGTAATATCCTGCAATGGAGAGCAGCCAGCAGGACTATCTAGGAATTTAATTTCTAATAGCTCATTAAGTGGTACTACAGATAAAAATAAAACCAAGGAGAGCAGAGGGTGTTGTATATTTTAAATGTACAGAGAAGCTAAAGGAGACATAATCAAACTCATCCTCTGCAGACGCCTCTCATTTGTTATTATTGGCATACAAGGGAAGTACAGTTTAGACTTGCTCACTGTCTTAATTTAGCTGAAAATTATGAGATTGCATAGTCATAAAAATGCATGAGCTTGGGTTTTACTCATCTGAAAATTGTCCCTAGTCACAGCTAATTGTTTTTCAGCTCCAGTGAATGCAAGCTACACCCTTGCTTTTCAGTGAGACACTGCACATAGCCCTGCACATTCAGGTTGCAGCCACTCCACCCCCATTAACTAATGTGCCTAAATCACAGGTACCTCTAAAGAACCCAAGAAAAATCAGAAAGGTAAATTCAGACTACAGTGAATGCAGCAGGACTATGTGTATGACCTGTGGAAGTCCATTCATCTGACAAGGGTAAATTAAATAGCCTTTGATTAAAACAATTTGACCTCTGGGGTTTTTTTTTTTGGGTGTGACAGATAAAATAGCTGACTTTGTCATGCAGAAAAACACACTGTAGAAGGAAGTGCAGCTCTTCTGGTGATGTAGTTCCACATCAAATTACCATCACATTTTGCCATCATCTGCATGTTCCCTTCCACTTGGATTTTCACTTTGTCTGGACCCAAACATCTCCAAATGCCTCCTCTTCAATAATTTATATCTCTAACCTCATCAGTCCCAGAGGGCTCAGCTGAAAGGCTTGGAAAACATTGCCCCATGGAAGTCTGAGAATTGACTGAGAACTAGTATTTCAACATTTGAACTAAGGCTTATTTTTAAATAAGTAAAAATTATATACACTAAAGAAATCTAAATCCACTCTGCAAACTGCAATCAACAAAAAAGTAAATTCTATAACTATACATAATAGATGACAGAAATATAGTTAACCTCCTCATCTTCTGCAGGTGTGAATACAGAAAAATATTCTCAGTATTATTTATGAGCAAGGACAGAGATTGTAACTAAAGCATTTCTTCAAGAATTTTAAGGTTAGTGCCTCCACAGCAAGAGTTAAACCAAGATATTATATTTGTTGTTCCTAAAGTAGTGATGTAAGGCAATTAACATTAAAAAAAAATACAAAAGCACACCCAACGCAAAGAAAACCCAGTAACGTTTCACTAGTATGGAACTGACAGCCAAGCTCTACAGAGCACTGCAGAAAGCTTGTAAAATGGTAGACTTTGAGAACAAGAGGTTGAGGTTCAAGCACTGGCTCTGCTCACAGATAACCACAGTTCATAAAATATGAGTAAGCCCCTACTGTTGTTTCATGGGAAACGTTGCTGGCAAACCCTGTCACAAAGTCACCAGTCTCCTTCAAAAGCCTTCAAAATTTCCAACATAGTGGGTTTTGACTTTAGAAAACAGATTTCGAAACTGAACTTGACACAAAACACTGAGTAACTTAAGACTGACAGCGAGGGCTGGCTCCCTTGGGATCTTTCCTGATTTTCAGAATCCCTTTGCAGTCACACTGCTGCCTATGTGCACATACCCATACCTATGGGTACGTGTGTCTTTCCACAGCCAAGATGTGTTGTTGCTATTTAAAATGCTCACCACAGTCTCAGATCGTCAGAGGAATAGCAACAGCTCAGTACCATGAGTCAACAATCCCTAAAGGGCCTATTTCTTTTGAAATTCACATGTCCTGTCAAAGAAAGGAAATGTTGCAACAGACGGATCACAGTCTTAAGGACATGAAAAAAAAAATTAACTTTTGCTGGACTACTTTAAGTGAGGGTATTATACAAATCACAATCCAGAAAAGAAGTATGTAGAACACATACTTTTCAGAACAGAACAACATTTGAACTCTAGCCCAGCAACATCTACCACCTCCCAAAATCTGGGGTATTTTTCCCCAAAGGCTGAACACCATTGAACTTGACTGTCCATTTATCACAATATTTTAGTTTATAAACACTGTGAGATGGACTGAGACTGTCCATTTAAGCAAATGACAGACATCTGTGAACAATTACACACCAGTTCATATTCTTCCCACAAAATTATCCCTCCCTTACATCAAAGATGATTACCACAAGCCAGATTTCTACATATCTACATGCTACTAAAAAAAATAATAGGAATAAAAGATTCACAAAGGATCACTGTTAGCTTATTTATCCTTCTCTGGTTTTACTTGTCCTTTCCTAAGTTGTAGCAGCTGTCAGTGCCTTGCAGGGTGGTCTCCTCTCCCAGGGAAGAAAGAAGACAGTGACAATCAGGCCAAACTCCCCTGCATCCTGTTTACGTGCAGCACCCGAGCTTTGGACACAGATATAGAGGAACAGTAGTCCCATAATGACGTCTTTGAGGAGCTTCTGCCAAGACACCCAGGCTCACACCTGGGCCAACATTTTCTCTGAGAAGCAGCAGCAATTAAAAAAATGCAAAAGGCTTTGCCAGCCTTTTCCCATACCCCTCACAGGTAGGTTTCCATGAAAGCCCCACAGAAAAAAAAAACCTAGCAGTGGCACAAAAATGACACCCAACAGGAAAGCAGTTACAGAACAGTTCCAAGACTGCCCTTCAGATGATTTTAATTTTGCTGGGACCCAGGCAGCACCACGTGGGATGCTTTGAGCAGCCAAGTCTCTGAAGACCCAACAGCTGTCTGAAGAGCAAACACAGCAGCCAAAGGCTTCCCCACTGACTTGCGTAAGGCCTGACTTCAAGCAGCAGCTGAGTATGTGTGGATTTGCTGCCAGCAGGAAGGATGGCCAGGAGTCTGGAGCCCATGAAGATGTCAAGGAGGGCTCCTGAAGGAGAATCCAGCCTCCAGAAGATTTTGATCCAGCCTCCAGAGCTGCCACAACCACTGTTATGACAGTGCCTTTGGATCCTGGCCAAGGGAAGATGCTCCTTTCTACTGAGCTCACAGCAAGATGCAAACCCCTGGTGAAAGAGAGTGTCTTCATATTAAAAGCTGACAAAGCATAAAAAAAAGGAAATAAAGAAGTGAGGCTTGTAACAGTGCAAACCAATGAATGATTTCAATTATAGTTTGGAAAAAGCAGTGACCATTTTCACTGAACTTGCTCATCTCTGTTTGCTCACAGGTTCACTGTTGGCAATGGCTTGCTTTTTCCTCACTGGGCACTGCAAAGTGCTTATCTACAGTGCACTGATTTCCCTTTTCCTTACACAGAGAGGTAGGCAGTGGAGAAGAGAAAGGGGGAAAAAATCCCAACAGCTATGTCAGCATTGAACACTTCAGGCATATCTTCTGCAACTGCAAGAAACCACCACCAAGTTCAGCACACTCCAATTCCACAGCTCTGTGATGCAGGAGCAGGTTCCCCAGTAAACCCAACAAGTAAGGCAGAAGCATCAATCAATTACATCTGCTTTTCCAAACAGCTTTTGGAAGAAAAGATAAACAACTATCCTTGCTGTGCAACTCACCAGAATGCTCTATAGTCAGCTGTGAAGTGGCAGCAAAGCTCCTGCTCTTCAGCTTGTGTTTGACTACTCAATTATAAATTTAGAAACCAGAAACAAGTGCAAGGAAAAGAGGTCTAACACCATGACAAGAACATCAACAGCAGACCCTGAGGATGCTTCAGAACACCACTTGGCTCCAAGCATGCAGCACACACACCCCCTCATTAGATATAAAAACTTCTCTTTACGTGCACTCCTGTAAATCCTTGGGAATACAGACAAGCATTGGAAGAGCAGCGTGGGGTTTCCACAAAGAAAAGGTGTGGCAGAGCCAAAATGAGCCATCAGCTGTCCTTGATTCCAGCATAATGCAGCCCAGCCTCCCTACCCTGGGGTGAGGGGCTCTTCCACAGCCCACCTTCCCCCAGCCCTTGCTCTCAACACAACAGTTGTTCTGGCACCTCAAGTTCTATCAATACTAGCTAACAGGGGTTTTTTTTAAGTCATCTTAATTAAATTTGTATTCCATTCTCCTCTTTTCGGCATTAATGGCACAGGTTAATCACATACAAATGAAACTACTGTAACACTTTTGTGGTCTAGCAAGAAGAGAGACAATATTTAATTAATAAGTAGCAAAACTGTTCTCACATAACTACTATAAAACTGATTGTTTAGCTACTTTATAATTTACAGAGGTCTCTATTTCTCAAAATACATCTGCCTAGAAAAAATTGCAGTGACATTCAGCTCAGCAATTTGTCTCACACACAGGTGAACACCCAAAGTCAGCAAGAACTCCACTGATGGACAATTTATTTGTGGATTTGCATCAGCAGAACAGAACTGAAGCTGCACCTAAGAGTCAGTAGCCAACCCAGCAGATTTTGCTGCAATGGTATCAGTGGAAAACAAACTGTAGATTTAGCCAGTATCATTTTAGAGCTGGAGCATACAAAAAACAAGGACCTCAAAAGGTCTGAACTCTCCCCTTAATGCCTCTGGAGAGGCTGTCTGCAACTTTGCTACTATTTATGTTGCCAGTTTACATCAGCACACCAGAATGCACAGTTTCACACATTACTGCTAACAAAATCCAAAACTCTCTCAAATTCTAGCTTCAGAAAGCTCAAGCAGTCAAATCAAAGCTGCTCTGCCCAATGAACAATGCTGATGTAACATATACGAGGCAAACAGTGATGGATGAGCACCTTTGCAGTTTTGGACAATCTGCTGCCTGTGGTACCTGGGAAAGCAGTGGATCCTGGTAAACACCATCCACAGAGACTGGTGGAACAAACCACCTCTGTATTGTTCAGTTACTCTTTGGCACAGTCCAACATGGTTCAGCTTACTACACCTTCCATCCCAAGGCATTCTGCTCTCTTCTAGTCTAGTAGCTCTTATCCTACCAGAAATGTGCAGATATGCCCTTGCAGTTTTCAGATTTGAGTATTTGTGATTTTGTATTTTTAAAAGATTATATTAACAATTACACATTGCCATTCTGGACTCTGCAGCAATAAATCTCTAAAAATGGAAGGTAAATAGGATCAGCCACCTCAGATGAGCCTCTCGCTTTGTAATTGTTTTTGAAATATTATTTGCAACATTTCAGGTTAAATACTGAAGATAATAATTATTATCACCTTTCAAGTAAATCAGAACACACTTAAATAGCCTATTGTCAATTGATGTTATCTAAATATTCCTAAATACAAGCAAAAGCTTGTGTGGACCACCAGACTCAAGAAGCAATGGCCAGTAGTCTAAAGTCTAGCTGGCAAACAATTAAAAGTGGTGCAATTCTGCAGCACTGAATGACATCTTTTCTGAATTCTGAAGCTCTAAGCAGGAGAATTAGAGATTTCCCAGAGGCCCATCTCAACCCAAATTATTCCATAAATCTTGAACACAGAGAAATTAAGCAAAAATACTCTTACATTAAAATTGAGATGTAAGACACCAGGAAGATTTAAACTCTAAATAAGAAAGCATACACATTAACCACCTATGACTATTACCACATATAAAGAGAGCAGGGCTACTTTCTTGTTTGGTGCTTGAAGGGACCAGTGATTCCCAGACAAGGAATTATTCAAAAGTGCTCCTTTTCATCATGCAATGAGTAGGAGGTACTATGCATTTGGCACTCATGCTCTAATAATGAGTACCCTCGTGGTTTTCTTGTGCTTGCTATGGACATTTATGAAGGAGTTGTGTACTGAACAGTAAGAGGACAAAAAATATTATAATTCCATTTGGATATAGGGAACTGAAGCACAATGAATTTTCTGCCTAATTTTGAGACAGATGCAGTCCAATTTTTATTTTATTCATACATTCAAATCATGGGTTCTGCTGATTTCAGCTGCAACTGTGACCCTGCAAAAGTTTTGCAAAATCAGAGCAAACTGCTCCAAAAACAGTCCTCCAAGAAAAAGAGGAACACAGTTAGTGATCACCAGGGAAAACCAGTTTGAATAATATATGACTATTACCACAAAGGAAGTCAGAGCCAGGGTTAGAAACCAGCTCCTTTATACAGCATCCTGCAGTTCCGCCCAGCAGATCTCTTGCTTTCTGATACATCAATGTGCATTGAAAGTAACCAACGTTCTCAGTGCAAAACAGGCTCTTTGGGAAACTAATTTGACAATACCTAAACATTAACCAAGGCTTCAAAGATTTCCAGCCTCCTTGAAACTCTAGAATTCACAACTGAAAGCAAAAAGGGAAAAATGCTTACCCACAGCAAAAAGCTCCAAAGCAGTCTGTCAAATACAAGATCGGCAGCTTAACACACACAAAGAAACAGCATTTCTCCTACCCAGCTTCAGCCTGCCCTCCCCTCCCATTTCAGCATTAACACACACAGGAGAGAAAATCTGAAAAGGTACAAGCTTTGAAAGCACCCTAAGGAGAAAGTTGTCTGGCAGCACTGCCAGGGGACAGCCATCCCCTACAAGAATTCACCAGTGCTGGCAGGTGATCAGAGGGCACGTCAAGGCAAGGTCTGTAAGTAAACAGGGCTCACTGCACTTGTGCCTTAATTTTCACAGTACGATGAGTACATCTCAGGAACCTTCCCAGGATAAGGTAACAGCAGCAGCTGCTGCTTTTTGCTTCTGCATTAAGCAATGTGATCAGGTCATGCACATGCAGTTTGTTTTCCATCTTCTCTCTGGGGAGAGAATGCGTGTGGCACAGCAGGATGTTAATGTTGTACTGCAGTTAATTAACTGTCTGCTACATAATTACATTAGAAAAGGTGAAGTTGAAAAGTACTCTTTGCACTTAGTGAAGGATAGATATTTGTAACAGCCATTAACTCCTGTAGAAATCTATTCCATGGACTGCCCAAAGTATTTGCTGTTTAGACACTACGCAAAAATTGGTGTTTCTTCATTTTAGCTTAATTTGAACTCTAAGTGAACATCCCATGGTGAACATAAGTACACTGGATGCCAGAACCAACTCCCACATGTGACACCCGAGTCTGTCCATCATGGAGAGGCTCTGAGAATCAAGAGAGGGACTCTTGATAATCACTCACTGAGGAGCCACAGGGCTGGAGAAGGAAACCCAGGCCTTGTCACCTGGCTCAGGAACTGGGCTCCCATTCCCTGCTGGAACATCAGTCAACATGAAGCTCCTGCTTAAATGACCCAAACTTGTTTCCCCAACTGTATCCACTTACTACCCCTCACACCAAGATTTGCTTCTCTCAATCTATGACACATCTGCTCCAACGCCAATTATCCAAGTTTAAATACGTGTGTGAACACGAAGGGCTCACCTGCCTTTTGAGAAATGCCTGGGGCTTTAGCAACTGTAAAATCAGTTTGGTAAAAGATGACCTTAATATTTTAATAACACAGAATGCATCCTGAGATGGATGTAACTGGCTGATCATTTTAAATATGAGCTTCTTGTCTATTCTAATGAGCAAATTATGTGAAGTGCAGAATTTCTAAATTAGTGTTAGGAGCACGATATACTCTTTAAGCAAAGAGTCAAATGAGGATAAACAAATTCAGGCACCAGGTTTTTCAGCCAGTTCCCTCCAGCATATCAAACAAATGTGACAGCACTCCTAATCTGAGTTTTATTACTGAAAGGAACATACAAAATTGCAGAAATAAATTCTGAATTTCACAGCAGCCACTTGAGAAAATCATCTCTTCAGCACTCCAAACCACACCTCAAAAGACCAGCAACAAAGTGAGCAGCATGGGCTTTCTGAAGGTCCTGCAGTGCTGAGGTATCTCCACACAACACCAGAAACAGAAACAAGGAAGGTCAGGACTCACTTTGACACAGGCTTGGCATCAGAGCCATCAGCCAACCCCAAAGATGCCAGTACAAACATCACCTCCCTTGGGAGCTGGCACCTCAATGTGACAATGCCAGCAGGTTCTTACAACGGTGGGATACTGAGGAAGTGAGCTGCAAGAACAGGGGAAAATCAAAACAGGAGCAGACCTTGCCAGACCTCCCATCTGGGAGTGACACCACAAAATTACAGCCTCTGTCCCTCTGCAGCTGTGCACCACAAAGAAGGGAGTTACAGTAATTGATTCCAGCAAACATACACAAATTCTACCTAGAATCCCAAAGAATTTTCTTTCAAGCAATGCAAAAAGAAAAACCAGAACAAGGGAGATGGGTATAAAAAGGAAGCACTAGGGGTACCAGTGTTAGAGAGAACTGTCCTAAGATGACACTTACATTTTCATGAAGGTTTGAGACATTTCTTCTACTTAGCAAGCAACAAGGAGCATAGCTTAAATTCTGGCCTGCTCTCAGGAGCCAGTTGATTAGGTCAGCACACACCACCCTACTGCAGCCTTTGATTCCCAGACAAGAACAGAGGACCAGCAAGGGAGAGGTTAGCAAATGTTGTTGAACACTGAGCTGCCATCACCTCTTGTATCTATTTCTACCAAGCTGGTTCCAGCTTTAAAGACCAAACAGATGAAATTTATCCTCCCAAGATCAAAACTTCTTGAGCAAGAAACACAAAGAAACTAGGAACACTCAGTACATCTTGCAACTAAGACTGACATTGGGACACCCCCAACACAAGGATCAGTACTGTATCAGTTTCAAGACACTTTTCCCTTTAGTGTTACTAATTAGATCATTTTTGCAAGATAGCACAAATGAGAATCAAATGCTTCCGCAGCCTAGCTCAGTTTCACATGCTTTGCTTCTACATGTTTGAAGTGCAAAGCCTTGTTAGTCATCCTCAACAGCAACTGGGATCAAACTTAGACATTAGCATTGCCTTTAAAACACATTTCCTACTGGATGATTTTATGAAAAAGTGTTCATGATCATCTCAAAATGCAGAATTAAAATATATTCACTTGTTTCAGGTACCAGTTCTTCTGCTACATTGTCACATGCTGGCCTGCTCAAGCACAGAAGACTGAATTAAGGTCAGTAACTGTTTACTCCCCTTTTTTAGTATTTATGAAGACATTTGCATAGTGTCAACTGAAAAAGCCCTAAAACCCACAAAAGAAGACTGACAACCATTTCACTTGTTTAAAATTTGTTATCCATTTACATTCAATACCAAAAAACATTTAGTGTTACCCTTTGGCAAAAGTCTCTCTCTGCTCTTCTCAGCCTCCTACTCCAGCCCAAAGCCACATGGAGTAATTCTGCAAGAGAATCTGTCTAACTTAATAAACTAATTAATGACAAGCAGAAGCCGCCCAGCATGAGGAATCCTCTTACTGGCCATTGTCACACCTAGCAAGAAAAAAATAAGGTAAAAAAATACTATCAGTCTAGGAAATTTACTCCTTGAAGCTACTTTCATCTGAAGGGTTTTCTATACTAACTGACAATTGTGAGTAACACTGCAGCACTCAGGCAAACTCTGAGGAACAACTAAAAAAAGGCAACTCACTTCCTTAAACAAAGAGCAAAAGACACAATCTGCAGTATTTTATAACTATACATGGCTAAATCCATAGTGAACAGATACTAAAACCATTTGAGAAATAAGGAACAAAGATAGCTATCAAAAAAATATAAGCAGAAGTGAAATGCAAATAGGTTTTAAAATATAACTCGTAAACTTCAAAATCAGCAATCATTTGGGAAATTCATGAACACTTTACCTGTATTTCTAATGGCAGGGGAAGAAATGCTGGGAATACTTTTAATAGCAGAATTGATCTACATATTTGAGAGCAGAACCACTAAGAAAAGCATAAGAGGACAGCACACTATCATGTCTCCAACTGGGAAAGACAATCTTGTTTCTCTAGACAACTGCAGTGCTTTGAAAATTTCATTTTGTAGCCAAATAAGAACCAGTGATTGCCACTCACTTCTCTCAAAATTTTCTGAAAGCCCCTTAAGCCAGGTGACAGGACTGGTTACACTTCTCTGGCACATGTTCTGATCAGCTCTCCATTCAGTCATAGAAGATTCTGCATTCTGGTTGTGAAATTTTTATGTTATTTGAATGACTACAAATCACATGTTGCAGAAGTACCAGCCCAACCTGCCTCCTTTCTCTCACTGCTTTGAAAGCACTCTTGTTCATTTAACCCAGAGCAAGGCAAAACCAAATGAACACGGTCATAAGGTAAGGCAGAACTGCTGAATGCAAGTAATTCTGTGGGTGAGGCTGTACTTACTTTACAGCTTGGTTACTGCTGAAAATAAAGAAAATATTATAATCTTAAACTACTTTATCAAGTAATCTTACAGCAATCTGAAGTTATTCAGAAGTCTTACCCTATGGTAATTGTTTCCCTAAATGAAGATAGGATTAAAGAATTTAGTATATAGCACAGCCTCTGAAGCTCTCTTTATCTACTGAAATGCAAGTTTACACTCAGGCTGTTCCTGCCCCAGTGAGGAAAATGAAGCCAATGGTTGCTTGTTCTCAGACACACTCTGACCTGATCATATATTCACAAGAAAATAAGATCACTTCCTGTCAGATGGCTGAAAGAGCAGTTTCTCAAGAACTCTAAACTTCTACTAAGTAAATTTCAAAAAAAAAAAAATCATCTTCCTACCCTCAGAAGAAACCAATCCCTTACAAATTTCAGAAGAGCCACTGCTATGCTGGCTGCCTAAACTCACCAATTCACAGGCTACAAGCATGAAGTTTGACAGGAGATTCAGCTCTATCTCCACATCATCTGAAGTGTCTGGCAGTCTCTGGTTGTCACTTCTCCACTATGATAAATATCTGATCTAACTCTATGACAGCTATTTAAAAATCTCCCTATTATTCCCCTACAGAAATACAAAATCAGACTTCCTGCTTAATTTTTTTTTTTATTTTCTAGATACTCAATTTATGCCAAGTATATATGACCTTGCACCTCTTTGAGAAATTCAGTTTTCATTATTTCAGGTTCCAGCAGTCTTGGAGGTTTATTTTTTATCCATAGTCTTAATTCCCCACTTGGAGCATTGGAGTATCAAGTACCTGTGTTCCCACTGTCTGAGAACTCTGCTATAGCTGTTTTGACCAAATGCTTCACCAAACAGTGAGCTAAACTTCTGCACCAGACGTGGTCTGTGGAGAGCAAGTACTTCAGGATCCTGCTCCTGCCAATCTATGAGACTACACATTGCTCAAACTCTGTGCTAGGAAAGTTAAAGATCAAACTTCCACCACAAGTTCCCAGAAAATCTGTTTCTGAAACCTGTATATTAGACAAGCTCACTGAGGAGCTTGTCTTTTGTCAAATACATTTTAGCAAAAAAGTAATTCATAAAGCGAAAACTAAGCTACAGCATCTGGTTAAGGAGGGCTTTCTAGGAGACAGGGGGGAAAGGTGATATTTTGAGGGTAATTAGATATAGAGACAAATGTAGGAGTAAATAATTGATCCCAAACACAGCAGAGATTAACAGTGAGGTATCTCAAGTGTCCACAATAAAATAGAATTAGTACACTAAATTTCTCCAAATGATCTAGAATGAAAAAATAAACTGCACTAAAGTTTTAGAGCAAATTAAACCAGATATTGATAGCTACAAGGAAAAGGACAGCTCCCACTTAGAGCTGTCAAGCCATGAAAATGGCTAATACTTGGGGTCAGTTCAATTTTTGTCATACAAGCCATAGCACCGAAGGAAGAAACAAAGCAATTGGATGGATAATTTTAAAAAGTGGAATTTCACTGTACAGCACTGACCAGTGACCACCATCACAAACGCAGTATAGCTAAAAAGACATCCAGGCAAATCAGGCATCTCATCCCTTCCACTGCCTCCAATTCTACATAAAAATATAAAATATTTCCATTTTGATTGCATAAAGTAACTCCTGTGTCTCACACTGAAACATGGGTATTGTGTGCTTGGTTATAGTAACAGCAATTTTCATTAGAAAATTCAGTTCTACTCGAACCCAGAGTTTAAAAAGCAACTGGAAAAACAGTGCTTAAAACAGCCAAGAGCTGCATCTGATAATTAGCTTTCCCGACTTAACAGCCTGAAATATTCACCCTGAAATCACCACTTCTCTTTCCGGCACTAGTCACCAGAAAAGTAAAATACTCATGACCCAGATTCTCAGCGCTGGCCGCGCTGTTCCCAAAGCTCCAGGGCGCTCGGTGCCCGCCCATCCCGGTCCTGGGTGCCCGTGTCCCGGGGCCATGCCCGGTCCCTCCGTCCGTCTGTAGCACGCTCCGGCTCTGCGGTCCCCACACGCAGCAAACAAACAGCAAGCCAGTCCATCCATCTGGGCTGGCAGATGACGGCTCTGGAGAGTCTCCATTGGAAGGAGAAGTGGGCAAACTTCACACAACAGCAGCATTTTCAACAGCAACATGGCAGAACTCCAGCCAAGGAGGAGAGACCCGGGAGCAGGGATTCGGAAACCTCGCGGGTGATGCTGTAGAGCCCGCTACCAGCGTGTGAGGGGGGATGTGTTCAAACAGAAAGCATAGCAGAAAAAAAGCATATGGAAACCCTCAAGTCTCCCGAACACACAGGCAAATAATTCAAACTAATGCCGTGAGCTCAGCTTCTCCGGCATTCTCTGCTCCCTTCTGCTGACTTGCTGAACCTGAGTAATCACCCTGATTTATGCTAAGCAATGCCGTTCTTAAAACAAGTTAGATAAGACTGAAACTCGGTGCACACTCAGTTTTGCTACCAGCAACTAACAGAAAGCATCAATAAAAAAATTAATCACTGCCATTAAGTTCTTTTAAAAGATCCAACACTCGGCACAAAGTTTGGCTTTTTTTGGAAAGGCTGGAAAGGGGTGAAACGCCTCCAACAACTTTAAACAGGTCTCCACTTTCTGCGAGGGGAAAAGAGGATCTGAGAGGCAGGAGCAAAAGCACATCATCCCCCGGCAGCTTTGCGCTGATGGAGAACGGGAGCCGCCCGCCCGCGGGCACCCCAGGGATGGTGGGCACAGGGAGCGAGGGAGCCGCGTCCCCCGTGCCGCGCCCCGGCGGTGCCGGAGGGGCTCCAGTGCTGCCGCAGCCGGGGCGGCCACGCCGCCCACCCGCGCTGGGCAGCTCCGGGCCCGCCGCCCCTCATCGCGCCTCACGCCCACCTGTACTGCCAGCCCTTGTTGCCGCCGCGGCCGCCGCCGCTCCTGCCGCCGCCGCTCTGCCCCGCCGCCGCCGGCAGCGGCTCCGTCTTGCCCTCGCCCTCCGGCCCCTTCATGGCCGCCGCCGGGTCCGCGCCCTGCATGGCGCCGCGGCTGCCGCCCCTCAGCGGCGCCCCCGGCCCCGGCGCACAGAGCGAGCCCACCCCATGCGGGCTGCGATGGCGGCGGCCGCCGGCACCCCCACGCCCCGCTCGGCTGGGCCGGGCTGGCCGCGCTGGGCTGGCCGGGCTCCCGCACGGCCGCGCCGGGATGGGCGATCCCGCCCTCCCGCTCCCTCACCCTGCCCGGCCCCACCGCCCCTTCCGGGTCAGCGCCGCCGCCATCTTTAGTGCGGGCAGCGCTCGCACACCTTCGGCACCGAATGAAACTCGCGTGTGACGCCAAAAAGGGGAGATTTCCTCAAAGCGTTAATAATTGATCAGGCTGTCAGCGCTCCGGGAGGACTCGCCTTAACAGGTTACGGAGTAACAATAAAATTGTGGCGGGTTAAGGGTCAGGGATTGTCGGTGATAGTATCTGACTGCAAAAACGTGTTTAAAGCAGTACGCGAATTCAGAGCAACATACTAACAAGCTCTAATCGCTAGCAAAAGTTAAGTCGAGATAATCATATAGGTTCTTACCTTATAGGCATCCCTGAGGGGGAGAAGGCGGTTCACCCACCGACTGATCCCAAGAAGTCACAATGGAGTCTTCCCTAACTTCTCTGCATTTCTTAACTTACATACTTCCATATTCTTCTCTTTATATTCCTACCTTATATAACTTTTACACTATTTCTTCACATTCAGGAGGAGCACGAGTGACTTTAGTCATACATCTCAGTGAGGGGTGCTCACACCTTCGGGTGGGTATCACAATAGTACCAGCGATGGACATCTGTTTCAGTCCAAGGAGAGTGATTTTTACCACGGATTCTGATTCAACAATGGCATATCTTCCTTTTTCTCCGTTGGTTTTCAGCTGTTGTGGGGATTATCAGCTAGAAAGTACCACCAAGTTCCCTCCTCTGCTAGGGTTTTGCCCGAGCCTGGCTGCAATGTCTCCAGTCCCCTCCAACCTCTGTTTAGTCCTCCTTAGATTGTGTATCTAAGGGGAGATCGGGGATGCTCACCACATTCCATCCAGCGAGCAGCAACCATATTTTCCACTATAATTTCCATACAGTGATCTTCTTACCTCCAGTCATCTTCCCACATAAGGGCTACAGGAATTCTCCCTGCAAAATAAGAGTGGGCTGAGTGAGGGATCCAAGCTGTGCCATACACAAGAAGGGATGTGACAGCTGGGATCTTGCTTGAGACCCACAGAGCAGGGTCAAACCCAGCACTTCATGCACTGAGCAATACCACAACACAGCCTCGAGAGGAAACACATTTTTTTCCTCCATTTCTTCCTCCAATTACTGCTTTTTTCTTTCATGGAATGCCAGCATGTCTAACTGGGAGAGCTTGATCTGGCTCTGTGAAATCTTTCAGGCCAGTCATGGCTTTTGACCAATCACAGCCTCACTGACTGCAGCTGCATTATTTTTTAAAATCAGGGGCAGAGGATCCTCATTCTGACTTTAATTAATCTGCACATGAAGAAGAGGAAGGCAGAAGCAGACATGACTGTGGTTAGTGAGGCCAATCCTCATCTCATCCAAACTCCCTCCTCCGCTCTCCAGCTCTTACTATACACTTACAATACTGTAAACAACTGTGTTGAAAAAGATGCTAAAAATTCCCAGTGTGAGAATCATACATAGAAGCAAAAATTTAAAGGAGAACATTTTTCAGACAAATAGTTTATTTACTTACAGCACCCCTCTGGTAGCAGCTTTTTACCCCATGAAAGCTGCCCTGGCCTTCCTACCTCCTACCAGCGCGTTTCAACTTTCCCAGTGACATTCAAAGCACTTTTGTCTTTGGCCAGCAAATGGTGACAGCACAGTATGAGCACTGTGTCTTAAAATATATTTATAAACTTTAATCTGGTTCTAAATTACCACATATCCCTCCTTCCCTGCCAAGCACACACACAGTCTCCTCCAGCAGACCAGCGTGGACTGCCTGTTGCATTTATGCCTAGAATCTCTCTTACAGGGACAGGAGATACTACCAGTGCACAGACATAGAATTCTCCACTTCTACATTTTTAGGAGCATGTTTGTCACTGCAGGCAAAAAAAAGTGGTTCTCCCCTGCATTTTTTTCCTGGGAATCTATAGGTAAGCACACCAGCAGAGTAACATTGTCTATCAAAGAAAAAAAAAGAATTGGCCAGAACTGCTCTCCAAACACATTGCTTCCTACTCTGGCAATCCCTTGAAACTTTAATTGAAGATATATAATTGCATGGTATCATAATATATGCCTACAATCCTGAAATTTTCCTGGGAAAATTTGAAGCTAAAGCAACTCAGGCAAGAGTTCTACTTGTGTGTTTTGTTTCCCCCCTGCTCAAGGACAACCAGGCAAAGACACAGCTTCACCCGTGCCTGGCCTTTGTAATCATCAAGGTGGTCAGTACGATGTTCCTCCACCCAGAATGTTTCCAACATCCCAGACAGGCCAGCATTCCTTAGTGATAGTTCTGCAGCCCCTCAGTATTTGGTCCCTGAGCATGGTAAGCTCAGGTTTGCTTCCCCCATGCCTTTGCTTTTTTGTCTTACAAAAGGTGCTGCGTGTGCAGTACCAGAGGCTCTCGTAAGATGGCATTGACAAGATGCTGAATAGCACAGAAAGGCTGACAGCTACACCACGTTTGCTGAGGGCTTGCAGAGTGTGATCTGCCTTTTCTCTTTAGTTTAGGATGTTGCTAATTATAGCTTGTGCTCAGCTCACTGCTCTCAGTCTCCTTCCCCTGCTACAATTTAGTGGCTCACAATGACCCAGATCCCAGCCTGGCCCTTGGGAGAGCAGCAGAGGTGGGTCCTGGGGCTCCACAGCTGTGCCCTGCCTGCCCAGCATTCCTGGCTCTGGAGGAGGAGATGAGGAAGAGCTGCAGTTCTGGAGGAGGAGCACGTGAATAGGATAGCAAATGTTTATTGACATTTTTCAAGTCGAATCCTTGTAGGCCCAAATATGGTTACTAGCTGAAGTAGTTTGTATTTTATCACAGCTCAAGCAAATTTCCCACAACTAAACATTTTGTTAATTTCAGGAAACTGACCAGGATCTGATAAACACTAAAACAACTCCTGTTTATTTCTTTCAAAGTTTATAGTCTGGCTATGTATAGAATGATAGAATGGCCTGGGTTAGAAGCAACCTTAAAGCTATCTTATTCCACCCCACTGCCATGGGCAGGGACACTTTCCATTAGATCAGGTTGCTCCAACCTGACCTTGGACACTTTCAGGGATAGGGCATCCACAGCTTCTCTAGGCAACCTGTGCCAGTGCCTCACTACTCTCTCAGTCAATAACTTATTTCTAATATCGAATCTAAACTTATTATCTTTCAGTTTAAAGCCACTTAACATGCTTAGCATTTCTTCAGATGAGTATTGTGTCTTCAGAGCAGCAAGGTTCAAAAAGTAAAAGCTCTGAATTTCAGCATAGTTTTCATCACCTGCATGCTTAAAATAAAAGTGCAAATTTAAAAAATATATATAAAATTATACAAGTTTTTTATCACTCTCTTTTTTGTCTAATTCAGGATTTTTTTTCCTGGGTTAGTATCTTAGAATGAGACCAAGTTTAACAGTCTTAAATCTGGATCTGCCTCTGGTAGCTGGGTCACAGAAGACAAAACTTTAACTGCTCTTGTCTGCTAAGAGAACTACATCCTCTACAGGCATCCGGGGGAATGGCATCAGTCCTGGGAAAGGAAAGCCAGAAGTGCAGCCTGCCTTTACTGCATGAGAAGTGCAACTTTTCATAATCATTGTTGAACTGGGGGAGCTCCCAAGCAATGAGAAAATGACAGAAAAGTAACGTCACTGACGGAGCTTCATCTCTGCTTTTTAATCCTACAACTGTTCTTGAGGTTAAATTCTTTCTCAAGGCAACTGATACTGTATTACTAGCCTGGGAAACAATGTTTCTGGTCTCTTCTGGATAATAAACACGGAGGAACTTCCTATTCTTGCTAAGTATAAACAATACCTACCTCCTGAAACTGTAGATTCCACAACACAAGAACAAGAAAGGAAATTTAGTTTATAAGGCTCTTTAGCTTTTCTCCTTCAACACACTGAGCACATGGTTGTATTCTCCTGACTGTAGGTGAAAATGTTGGTAGGGTCAGGTAAATGTAACACAAACTATTTCACCCGCCGGAGTACTTCACACTGTGAATATACTCTGACATAATGTCGTAATTTTGGAGCTCTAGAAGCATGACTGAGTCCCTGGGTCTCTGGTTTGCTATTTAACATGTATGAAGCATTGATTCCTGCTTTGGACATCAGATCTTCTGTAGTCTTAAGGAGTCAAAATCTTTTTTCAATCACTGTCAGCCATCCCCAAATTTCCTTGCTCTTCTCTATCAGTCCCTATGTGTCATATCCTGCTGTAATTCAGGTCCAGCTGAAAGCAGCACACTCACACATGTCAGCAGCTTACATTGCTTACAAAGTTTCCATCCCTGCCCACAACCCACTCACGTTCTTCACACACACATTTGGCTTCATTTAGAGCAGCACGCAGTGTGACTTTGCACTGAGTCATGCTCCAGGGTCCAGCATTACCTCAACCCTACACAATCCTGACATGGAAATGGAAACAGGGGCAGCAGCAAGGCTCGGTGTGGCTGGAAGCTGGGAGCATAATCCCAGTAGCTTCCCCTCTGAGAGACGCCCTCCAAAGAAAGGACTGTGCCCTGAGAACTTAGTGAAGAACAGGACTGAAGGACCTTACATCTGCCTCTGGAGAGGCTTCTTTGGAGTTGCTGCCTGTGTAATTTTTCTTTAATTCTTCTGTATGCAGAGAATGCATCTTGCCACATCTTGGAGCTGTCATCCTCACCATGCAGCCACAGAGCTGCAGAAGTGTCAGAAGGAACGCTGCTCTGCAGCCACCACACAAGAGAGATGCCCACTCCACCCCAGCAAACTGCAATCAGCACACTCACATTGCCTTTTATATTTCAGACCCCAACAGCTGCCCACCACCCAGCCCCACCACCTGGGACCCTCCAAGCACTTACACTGTCCTGGAGGACTTCCAACTCCCCACACAGGCTAAAGCTTGTCCTAGAGATGCAGCTCAGCAGCAGCAGCAGGAGATAACCACGTTACAATCAGAGTTTGAGACATTTCCACAGGCACACCATTGATGAGCCCCATGTTTCAATCCCTTTTCCTGCTCTTGCATCACTTCCCAGCATGCATGGCTTTCCATGTGAGGGAGCTGCTGCTGACAGCTGGATGTGTGTCCTGGGTCTTTTCCAAGTGCCAACCCTCTGCTTGCTCAAGCCACACAGGGATGCCTCCCTGCCCTTTTCTCTCCAGCTTGTGAGCAGGAAGGGAGCTCAGGGTGTTGCCTCACAGGCCACTGTGGCTGAGTGCAGGCTTTTCTAGCACAAAGGGCAGCAGCTGGACCCTGTCACCTCTGTCTGGTACTTCTGCTCCATGGGAGGATTTGTCTTCTGCCTTGCCTCAACAACCCCCAGCTGACTCCTCTCCCTGAGCTCAAGGATATCTTTTCTGCCACATCACTCACCCCAACAGAGTACAGCAGGAGCTTCCTCCAGATATTCCCCTACTCAAGCTCTTTGTGTGGGAATTCTGGAATTCAAAAATACACATTTGTCTGCTTAGGGCCTGCTTTCTTCAAGGAATGTAGCCACATGTGAATCCATCGCAGAGGAGTCAGCCCTGCAGCTCTGTGGGAACACCCAAGAGGTTCTGTGCAGGTTCCGAATGAGCTGGGCTGGGTCACCTCCATGGATTTGCTGCTGGGAGAGAAGTCCAAGGGATGCACATGCCCTCATCACCCCTTGGGTCTGGGTATGCTCAGCAGGCACAGGGGGGCACCTGCTGTGGTTCTGGTTGAGGGGCTTCCCAGCTCTTCTCATCCATCTCATGGCCATCTCCAACCTTTCTCTAGAGACTTTTTCTGCCCCGCGCTATGGCACAACATGGCACTGCAGCCTTCGGTCATTATGCAGCTCATTGTTAGGACTCTTTTCCTCTGTGATTGTCTGCATTCTGAAAAAGAACTGTGTTTTTATTAATGTGTCATCTAACCTTAAGAGCTGCTGAGTAAGTTCAGCTCTTCAGTCATCAGCCCTCTCCCCCAGATGCTTTTCTGTGCCATGCTTTACTCCTACACACTTTTCCTGCACGGTTTCTATGGCAACACGTGTATCTCTCCATCTGCTGTTGATCTCCATTATCATGTTTAGGTGCTTGTTATCCCAGTCTCATGCCATTTCCAGGTGTATCATGTTAACAAATTCAGTTTGGAAACCAAGCCAAAGCACTTGGTAATTTTTGTAGGCAAACCTACATAGTCAATAATTTGACTGCTGTGTTTCCATTTAAGCTCTGTTTGAGGGATACTGATACTGAGGGGTTCTCATCACCAGATCTCCTACCTGCATACCTGCATTCTCTAGCTGATTCTGATTTGCTTCTTAATTTCCAAGTTACATCCTTTCTTTTTGTTGCAGCCTGTGCTGCCTACAGAGTGGGTATATTTGGACTCTGGAAAGTCTTTGTTGGTCTGTTGCCTGGGGTTTGATATCTGTTTTATAGAAAATTAAGTTACCAATACTGTTTTTTTTCTGTCAAATGCATTTTTCAGTTCTGCTATAGTCCTATTTCTTGCCCTGAAGACTTTCTCTTTTGGATTACAGAAAGCCCTGAAGAGTACAGATGGTTTACAATTGGCCTCTCAGTCTGTTCTGCTTGAATTCCTTAAATTGCTTGGAATTATGTAGATTTCTATACGCCTGAAATCCAGTCTCATTTTCTGCTAAGTACCTTGTTGGAGAACTAACTTAAGTGTGAAGAAAAAAGTTCTTCCTGATCAGAACCTGCAGCAGAAAATTCAACTAAATGACATGAGTGGAGTCAAAGCTTCACTGTTGATTTGCTTTCTAGATGCCATGAGTGAGTAAGAAGTTTTACAGCTTCCACATGCAAGAAGTCCATGTGGAGGCTGTAAAACTGTCAACAATTTAGGCTGTCAGCTTTTAGGGATGCAAACTGACATTGTTTATTTGTACCTAATATCCTGTAAGAGTCTTTTTGAGATACTACATGCTACCTCAGTATAAATGCCTATTATTTACTACCTATAATTAAATGTAATTAAGAATATTAATTTAGTGTTTATATATCTTTATAAATCTTCTGTTTAGGGTGTAATTCAGGAAGAGCTTATGTCCAAAAATTTTCCAGAAGAAAATGAAGCCCATGATATCCCAGTAATTCCAACTGGAATAAGCCAATAATAATAATGCTCAACAACAACAACAACAACAACAATAATGATGATGATGATAATGATAATGATAATAATAATAATAATAATAATAATAATAATAATAATAATAATAATAATAATAGCCCAGTAATTCTGCCAGTGCAGTCCACCAGGTTGTCTAGGGTAAGGTGAAGGTCAGGCACTGCACTTGCATTTTGGATAGTGCTGAAGTGGGAGGTTTTTAATGGTCTGCAGAGCTCAGCCAGGGGAAGGTTTCTCTGGACACTCACAACATGTGGGCTCCTCTCACATACCAAGGCTGACATTGGGAACACTTGTTCTAAACTCCAGACCTACCCCAAACTTAACTCTACCAATAGATTCACAGGTGAAAAAACTAAATGTGTGAGTCCTGCTGACATCAGCCCACAAGGCCTGGAAAAATATAAAAACATACCTCAGTTTTCAGCTTCTCTTTCCCTAAACTCTAAAGCCTGCATTATGTAAGATGGTGAGGAGCAATGCAATCTGATCATCACCCCAGGGAGGGCAAAATTCATATTCTGCTTTGCTTTCAAGTAGTCACAAGATGGAAGAGGTCCTTGAATCTTACTTCTCTCCAAAGAAATCAGACAAAATAAGGCTGAATATTACCAGTACCTCCAGATGCCTGCATAGGATGTGAACTGTGATGCAGACAGTGCAGGACATCTCAGGAATATGCAGAAAGTCCAGCAAAAAAATGAGAAGGGAGTGATAATGCAGAGAGAACTGTCATTCAAACATCCAAAATTAAAGGTATGACTCAAAATCAAAACAAAGTAGACCTGTACAGGGAAGGAAAAAAAGGACATAAAGGGTTTACTGCATGATTGCAAAGGAAATGAAGGAAAGCACTGACCACAATAGCAGCAGGGCAGATATCCAAAAAGCTCAAGGAAGATATTGCTTCAGACTCCATAAAGAAAAAAAAGTAACTAACCCCAGAGAGCAGAGGCAGCACACTTAAGAGGCTAAAGGGCACGGATATGGAAATTATTGGGTAACACAGCCACAAAACTTGAGGGCTCTTTATCCTTCACTTCTGAATACTGATTAATCTCCATCAATGACATCTTTGGGCTTTTTAGAGCAAATTTTAGCCAGGAGTAACAAAAGACATGAATGGAAGCAGAAAATGGGTTAAAATATAGATTAGGCACATTAGATGTAGAACCAGCTCAATGTCTTTCTTTGATAAGATAAGGGCATATCAGAACAAAGGAAAAATAATAAATCTTATCAACCTAGACTTTGGTAAAGCATTTGATTTGGCATTACCTAGATAATTATTAGTTAAACTTGAGAAGATGAGGATTAAAATAAATACTATAAAATGATGAAGGAATAGAACTGGGAGTGAAAACTGCTGATGGGGCTGAGAGCAAAATTATAGGACTGGAATAGTCAGTAAGTCTAAGTAATGTCATTAGTTAGCTTGATGCAAAAAATTACGAGTAAAGTAATGAAATTTGCTAACAACAATATTAAATATTTATATCTTATATTTTCAATAGAGAGGAAACCCTAAAGGAAGTATTACTTAATTATCATGCCCTAATAACAGACATGGGAAGAAATGTAACAGCATATAATACAGGGACATGTACTGAGAGACTGGTAACATTTCTGCCTTAAATTAGAATTTATCCACTATGAACAACAGAAGAGGAAGAATCATGTGTATGGTGTAGTTATTAGAAAGATAAATGGAGTCCTAAATGTAGCAAGCCCTGTATTTTCAGGAACAATAAACAAATAGATACTGGGTAAAATTCAGCTGAAATTTCTGGGCATCACTCAGGTTATTGGTGTTCAGCAAGACGGAACTCATCCTGGAACAGGTACAAAGAAGTGACATCCAGATAATCAGAGGAATAGCTAAGAGTATGTCTTGCTGAGCTTGGCAAAATGAATGGTGGGATGGGATCTGATTCCTGTAAATACATTTGAGGTTTTAGTCAGGCAGAGAGGCAGAATAAGCATCAGGGGAGAAGAAAAATTCACATTTATAGATAGCACTCATGCTAGAGCAGATGGGCAGAAGTTGGATATGAAACAGGAAGAAGGGCTCTCACTGTGAGAGGAGTAATGGTCTCAAACAACTTCTCAGTAGAAGAAGAGGGGGCAAAACCTCTAACCAGTTTTAAGAGGGATACTGAGTTTGGCATTTCTCAGTCACTTTTTTTGGGACGTTCAAAGACTGCGCTGCCACCACAGGAAGAGCCACACCTGGCTTAGCAAAATCTCCCGTTGCTGCCCTGGCTTTGCTGCACGGATGGTGAGGTCCTGCTGTTTGCAGGGGAAAAGGGTTCAGCTGTGTAATCTCTGAGTCACGGTGCATTGGGTGTAGAAGATCAGGTGAGAGACTGGGTGGGGGTGGCCTTGAGAGAGAATTGTCTTTAGCCTCCCTTTATGGCGACTGAGCTTTTATGTCTGCTATTGTCCCAACGACTCACACATTAGAGCTAGCGCTCCTGGGCTGATGTGAAAAGCAAACATGGAGCCTCCATGGGAAAGAACGGATTCTTCCCATTGCCTGATAAAACAACAGCCGTCAGCACTCGGCAGTGTGTGCTCTGTGGCTCGGGGGCTCTGAAATCCAACAAAGGACACATTTCTCAGGGCCTCACACAACACTGCCACTGAGACAGCCTTGACAGCCAAACCTGATGTCTAAAACTGCCTGCAGACCACCTGAAACTGCCCGTGGGGAGTGAATGCTTCCCTATCCATCTCCATGGAGCAGTAAGCACACAAATCCAGAGGAGAGTTCAGCAGCAGCACAATTATGTACTTCCACAGCCAATTAGTGTCACAGATGGATAAGCTAATGTGTGCACTCACAGTCCCAGGCTGTGTCCCCTGCTCTCACAAGTGCTGCTATATCCATCTGCCTGCTCGTCCCCTGCCAGTTTATTTGCACCCACCAAATGGTCTTTGTAACTGTGATGTGGAGGCCACATAAATCAGTCCAAAGGCCACCAAACTGTTACGGTTTTCCTTTGTAATCAAAAGCTTCCACCTTAATTTAGAAAAAAACACTACACAGTTTGCAACACTTATGTATTATATAGATCAGGGATATATTCTGTGGCATGCATTAGTTGTAGAAGCCTGAGCTTCAGTGACTATGTTCCCTCCTTGGGGCCTGGCGACTCACCAGGACAGAAGAGCTTGCAACAAGCAGAGGAACAAGAAGGATGATGGCTACTCTCCACCTCCACTTTAGATCTTCTTCTCAAGGGGAAGGTGAGTTAAAGGGAGAAGAGAATGAAGGGACATAGAGGAAGCAAATCACGGTGAACAAGCAGGATACTGCTAATGTTCCTTGAACCAGAGAAAGGCTCTTGTGCCTTGGCTGTGCTCAAACTTTGCTTGCAAGTAATGCATATTCTTGCAGAATCCTCATCAGGCTTCACACGTGCCCCAGGCCCCAGCTACACCTTCCTTTTCATCAGGTCTCAGCTACACCTTCCTTTTCACCAGCTGTCCTTTTCATCAGCTGTCCTGCAAAATAATATTTAGAGAAAATATCATTTTCTCAAAATATTATTTTGCAGGATTTTTCCCTAGTCTTTTTTGCTAAGTCCACACAGTCATTGCTATCAGGACGCACCAAATAATTGAGCCAATGGAGCTGACAGCAGGCGAGATGAACATATGTGTACCTCCAGAAACACCCACAGGCTCCTCCAGCGCTGGCAGCCAGCCTCTCTCTATGAATCACAGGGTCAGGTGTCCACATCCCACAGAGCCAGGAGCCCACTGACCAGACTCTGGGCTGAGGACAGCAGATGTGGTCACTGCTGAGCCTACAGAGGCAGAAACCCTGACATGGCAGGATGAGGGGAAGCGGGAGTGCAAGAGCAGGAGAGGTGGCAAATGCAGTCCTTTGGCTCAAAAAATGAGAGAAGGATGCTTTGAAGAGGAGACAGGGTGTACTAGAAGGCTGAGAGGTAAAATGTGGTTATTTGTAGGGTGTTATGCATGATTAAACAATGTAGGAGAAAAGGACCAACACTCCTTTTTGTTCTTCCCGGCAGACAACTTGTATTTGATGTCCCATATTAAGAGCTGTGATGTAGTTCAGAGTTTATCAGCTGAATTTGGCTGCTAATGCACTCATAGCCTTTTCTTGGTGTGTTCCTAATGTGACTGAAGGATTTAAACCATTGCTCTTTGTGGGGCAGGGCAGGTGGGACCTCGAGATGTCTCTCACTGTCCCGAAGAGCCCAGCTGTCCCTCTACCACACTCTGCCACGTTACCCACCCTACCGAAACCTTGGGTTCTGCCGGTGGGCAGGAAGGTCCCGCCCCACGAGAAGCGCAGGGCTTCCCGTTTTCTCCACGCAAGTCCCTATCCCCGTACATTTCGGAGAAGGCACCATTTTCCCCATTCCCCCTTCCAGGGCACTGAATCCCCCCGCTCCCAGCCGAGAGGACCGGCCCGGGCAGAGCATCCGCCGGGGCCGCGGGCGGGGCCGGGGAGGAGCCGGCGCTGCCCCGGGGCCGCCGCCCGTCGCTCCCGCATCGCCGGGGGCCGGGCCGGGCGCCAGGGGCGGTGCTGGCGGCCGGGAGGGACGGAGCGAGCCCGCCGAGCCGAGCCGAGCCCCGCGGGCGGGACGCAGCCCGCAGGATGTCGCCGCTCCGCGTCTGCATCGTCGGCTCGGGGAACTGGTGAGTGCCGCAGCGCGGGGGGGCTCTCCCTTTGTCCTCCTCCCTTTTTTTCCTCACGTTTTTCCCTTTTCCTCCTCCTTCCCCCGCTCTTTCCTCGGTTTTTCCTCCCCCCGCGGCGGGCGGGGGCTCCGCAACAGGTGCGGTACGGGGAGCGGCGGGGCCGGGGGCCAGGGGAGTCTCCATGGTCCTGAAACGGCGACCCCGGCCCCGTCCTGCCGCCGTTCTGGGCTCCTGGGCAGGGACCATCGGTGCCGAGAGATGCACCGGTCAATGAGAACTGGAAAAGCATCATCCCAGGTGTGTGAACCGCTCAAAGCCTGGCGACAGAATCCAGAGAGGCCCGGAGCTGCAGCTGTCGCTGTGTGTGCCTGCTGCAGGGCCCCGGCAGTTCAAATCGAAGCATTCAGCAGTGTGAAGGGTGGTGATGCTGTTTGTGTTCCTCTGAAGGAAACGGGGCACAGGCTTCATTTAAAGCCACAAGGTATTGGCACCTTTCACTTCCATCCTCCTCAGCGTGTCCTTTTGCTTCTTGGTGCGGACACAGCATTGTGTTCAGGTCTCCCATTTATCCTCATTCTTAAGAATATGTTTGCTACTGCTCAGTCCTTTCCAGCCGGGATAAAAGCATGGGTCTCCAGAGCTCCTCGAGTCTGACAGATTCCAGTAAGATCAGTAGATCCATCTCAGAGGACTTAGCATCTTACTCTTTTTATGCTTTCTGTACAATGAGCACAAACAAACAGACCAACATGCATGTGCATGCATTTGGGATTAGCAAACCTAGCCTCCAGGTCCTGGTGATTGTTTTTGTACAAGGAGAGCAAGCTCCTTGAGATTTTAAAAATACCTGACAGCTAGGTGGAAGTAATGCCAGAAGAGTCAGTAAGTGAGGGAGTGGTTGCTTGTGAGCTACTGAGAACACAATAGAGTTAAAGCACAGCTCTCTGCCTTCCTGCCTTGTAAAAACAGTCCACTGCCTGCAATGCATTTTCTTTGTGCATGACATCTCACAGCCTTTCACATGGAATTGCACAGCCAAGTCTTCTGGACCTCATTGTCACACTTCTGGCTTTCTCTAGCCCCATCATTTGTTTCCTCAACTGCTGCTTTCACATGTTTTTTCAGGGAAAGCATCCCTCTCCCTGCCACTTTCTCTTCCCTCGCTTGGCTGTGCAGGTAACAGCTCATTGTCTCTTCCAAGCCCTCAACAGCCATGACTGCATGTTTGGAAGGCAACTTTTTTACCTTTGGTCAGCTCACAGTCACAAACTTCATCATTCCCTTGCTGCAACCTCAAGCAGGGACCTCCTGCTTTTCCCAGGCTGTCCACCTTCCCACGAGACATCATTTGAAGTCACTTAGTTGTATTCAGATCCGTATTCGAGGAAATTCCCTGGTTTTCCACATGTACCTACAAACTTGAGCTATACTACAGAGATACTGAGACCCCAGCCCATTCAATACCATCTACTTACCCATTCTGCCTGTCTGCCTGGGCCCATCTCTTGCTTCCTACCATATACACCAACTCTAAAATCCTCAGGGAGGACATAAGCATTGTGCCCTGATGTATGAGTAACATTTATTCATAGCCTTGGTGGCAGAACAGGTTGTTTTAGTGCTACAGGGAAATACATTTACCTTTGGCAAACATTTTTTTCCCTTATGTTCCTCATAAATATTTGGCCAGCAGTTCAGATCCGTGCTCTTGAGGCTTTCCTGCAGCTCAGAATCGTGGCTGACACGTGACACAGCAATGTTGCAAAAGCTCATGTCAGCTGCAGAAGTTCAGCAGGTCACGGGGACTTGCTAAGTCAGCACTGCCAGGAGGCTCATGAGTGATATGGTTGAGCAAAGTGCTGCACAGCATTTTGTGGTTGCCAGTAGGTGCAGGAGGGTCTGTGTTTATCTACTGAGAGTTGCGAGTCCCATTCAGGATTTCAGGGATTAGAGCTGGAGTCTGCATCTTTCAACAGAAAATTGTATGTTCTTGGTACTTAGCTAAAAAAGTTATTTTTATGCATAGGATTGATGTATAAGTTCATCATCCAGGTTGTGCTGGACAACCTGAACAATAGATTCATATCTAAAGTTTATTAAAAAAAGAAACAAACCTTTTTCTTGTTAAAACATGTTTCTTGTGTGGAGCCAAAATTCATCCTCAGCTCAAGCTTTGAATGTATCCTCTATTGATAGCAGGGCAAGAGAATCAGAATATAAGCAATTTTAGAAATAATATGAAAGTATGATATAACTGCATGCCTTTCTTTCAAAACAGCAGAACTCTTATGGTAAAGGTTCGCCCTTAAAACACTTCCCTAAATAATGTAAAGGACCAAACCAAATCATCCCTTGCAAAATAAAACAAACCACCAAAACAAAAACCACAAACCAACCAAAAAGCCCCAAACGAAGTAACTAAATTTAAAAAGCACTACAGCAGCTCAGGATATAGCATATAATCAACACTGAGTGAAGTGAAAGGTGATCTCAGCAGGATTTCTTTATCATTAAAAATTAAGACCTTAATTACCTATTAATAAGACCTTATTAGTTATTAAGCAATTTAACCTTATGCAAACCGGTTACATGAAAAATATGGGTGAACCAAGGAGGGTCAGTTACAATGCAGTTTCCCTTTGAATCATTAACAGCACAGACCTACCTGGACTTTGATATCCCCAAGAACTTTATCAGTTCCAGAACACACACCACAGATAAATCCTATTCATGCTCCTTGTTACAAGTGGGCCAGAGGACAAGAGTGCTGCAACTGGAGTTTCTTTCACTCGTGTTAATGTAGTGGCCAATACTTGAGAGATTAAAGTAGCATTAAAATGGAGAGAAGGAAGAGAGCAGTAGAAATAATCACCCCTCTTTCCCTAATAATTTTAAGTTCATTAAACAATATTTCTGTGAGGTTTCTAATTCTCCCTTGCCATGTGAGCATTTGCAAGGCTGCAGAGATGATGGGGGAATAAAATTATTGTCTGACCTGAAATTAAAAATGCTCAGCATGACTCAAGATGAGTAAACTGGATGGTTAAAATATCCTCAGGCTGCAAGTATTACAGGTCCTGTTACAGTGATAATTAGAACAATAAGTAAAGAGAAAACACCAGATTGAAGGGTTGTTTGTTTTTTTTCTGATCATTTAGCTCTTATGTAAATCATTATTGTAACTGTTTGGTTACGGATAGGAAAGTGGGATGCATCTATTTTACATGAGATGCACAAAGGCTGTCACAGCAAAGTTGCTCGGCACTTATTTACCACCTGGATTATTTTACATTTATTGATCTTGATAAAAACCTGAATTATCTGAGGACCATAGGAGATTTTAATCTCAGATAATGTCTTTTTAGTGATATTGATGGTACTTTTTTTCCACTGTTCTGCTTCCTCTCTTCTTAAACTTGAGGGGCTCTAGATGGAGGGTAGGGGATAAAGCTTTCTGATAAATGTTGCAAGCACCTAGACAGCTTTATAGAACAGGCTTTTTATGAGTTATGATGTTTAAAGTAACTAGTGTTTCCAATTCACAATAAAAGTACTTTTCCCCTTTTAGTTATTTTATTTTATTTTAAAGGGGATCAGCCATAGCAAGAATCATTGGCAAAAATGTCCAGAAGTCAAACAGATTTGATCCCACTGTCAAGATGTGGGTATTTGAAGAGATCATTAATGGAAGAAAACTCTCAGAAATCATCAACCAGGAACATGAAAATGTTAAATATCTGCCTGGGTATAAGATACCCCACAACGTGGTAAGTTGAAAAAAAATTAAAATAACTGAATTTGTATATATACATATATATATATATTTTTTTTTTAATAAGGGAGGCAATGTCTGCAAAAAAAATTAGGAAGCAATTCACTGTTTTGTTCTGGTTTGCCATCTAACTCATTCCATTATAACTCCCTGGAATATAATTCAGTTCTGTGATTTCTGCTTGTCTTGTATGTCAGGAGCAACTTCAAACACCAACTGCGTCTGTGCTGGTATCACACCATCCTCCTCCCTGGCAGAAATCAAAACAAGTCTAGAAATGGCAGGCAGAGATCTGTCTACACAGAGCTATTTCAAACCCACAGCATCTTCTGGACAAACAGGCAAAGCTACTGTTCCCCTTTCTTCAGGGAAAAAAAAAAAAAAAATCAAAAGCAGAGCTGTGGCTTACAAGGAGGTGAATAATGAGCTATCAGCTCATTGGTGATTTCAGGACAGCTGTAGTTAATAAAGTTCTAAATTCCATCAAAAAATATAAGGTATTGATTTTCATGGACATTTAAAATACCAAGTTACACATCTCTACTTAAATTAATCACCTTAGATAATTTACTGCTACTGAAGTAAGCGAGGTGAGGGGGTTTGGCTGTTCAAGATTTTGCCAAATGCTGCTGCTTTGTGAGTAGTGTCACATTTTTGGAACAGTTGCAGTTGTAAAGGGAAATTAAAATGTTGCATGTGGTGGGCCTCCTTGCTTGGGGAGTGGTTATATTTAGTATTCCATTTTGTGCTGTGATTGCATATTTGCACTCCTAGTGTTTGAACTTGGCACACAGTTCTCCTGGGTTACAACTGACTTGTCACTGTTATTTTTACAACCCTCTAGCAGATTTTGTCATCATCCCTTGAGGCCAGTCTCATCCTGTTTAGAGCAAAGCCTGAGGCTTCACCAGCAAAAATCAGCTGGTTGCAGTAGAGGGACCCTCTCCAACTGTGGAAAAAAAAAAAAAAAGAAAAACAAGCTGAGGTTTTCCTTGCATTGCTCTGCAGAATTTTGGAGAGACAGGAGCACAGCCTGTGCAGTGCTGCCAGCCTCTGCCCTACTCCCACTTCACTGTTTTCCCAGAAAAGCAGCCTGGCTGGCAGCAGCTCTGGTTTTCTTGCTGGGAGTCCCACTTGCTTAAGGCTGCATGCTCCAAGGCTGCATCCAAGAGTGCTGTTTGCTCCTACTGTAAACTGCTTGTAGCAGGCTCAAATTCACCTGCTGTTGCCTCTGTAGCCTGGCTTGAATTGTTGCTCTGAGTAACGCCAGCATTTGGAAAAAGGTACACTAGGTAGTTTTTAAGCATGTTGTATAGGTTTTTGTAACTCTTGAGAAAATTACTATATATTTAAAACAAAGACACACACCCAAAGATGATGATAATCTCTGTCTTTTGATAGAGTTTATCTTTCAGTAACTCAGCTGAAGGATGGAAACAAAAGACTTTAGAAGAGCCTCTGTCCCACCACTCCATTTTTGTCCTGTGCTCCCCAGTGCTACCACTCATTCCAGAAGAATCATATGGGGTTGGTCAGCCATCTTCAGGAGTCAGATCAAGAAGCTGAACTAGCAACGGGGCTTCCCAGCACACCACAAATTTATGAAGTATATAATCTTTCCCAGATTATCCACACAGGGTTAAATTATTAAAAAATTACAAAAAATCCAACCCCAAAACAGTTCAGCTGCTTTGGATATTTCAGAAGAGATCTGTAGCTGCTTGTGTGGAGAGCTGGCAGCTATGCCACAGGGCCAGTTAAAATGAAGGACATTTGCACTGCATTTGCCATGGCTTTGGCATGATGGTGTCTTGCAAGGAGTGAGGATTCCTACCTGGGGCTCATTTTGTTTGTCACTCTTGTCCCAGGTGGCTGTGCCAGATGTGGCTGAAGCAGCAAACGGGGCAGACATTTTAGTGTTTGTTCTGCCACATCAATTTATTGGACGGATCTGTGAGCAGATTGCAGGACAGATAAAACCTGGGACATTTGGGATTTCCCTGATCAAGGTAAGTTGCTGTGTCCAGAGTACCCAGCCAATATGGAGTAAATAAACAGCTCCAACTTAAGGACAGTAGCTGCAGCCCTCAGCTGCATGCTCTGCATAAACATGAGAATTTCTTTCTGCAAGAGGTAAATCTTCCCCAGCTCTGCCAGCCCTTCTGCTCTTGTGACTATGGAGAAGGAAGGATGGGGCAACCTATCCAGGCTAAAAGTATCTGTTTTTGCCAGTCATGTTTAGCCTGGATCAGCTCCCACTTGGACCAGGATGGAGGTGAAAATGGGCAGAGGAAGGGATGCATAAAGCTGGCACTGCTGCCAGAAAAAATACTCTGAGACTACAGCCTCAGTTAACTCCTAACTGAGAACTCCAAGTCAAAGTGCCTCTTCCAAGTACATGCTAAAGCTGTTCTTGGCATCATTAAAATGGCATAGTAACACTAATGATTTTGCAAAACTGAAGCATTTTCAATCTGGCATGAACAGAGAAATTGCTTTTTAAGGTTAGAGAGGTACCAGATTGTCATAATCTTTAAAGGAATTAATATTTTAAGAGAATGTCAAACTAAAAGCCAGAGGCAAGGCATAGGAATGTAGTCTTACCACTTCTTTGATTGCATTACAGGAAATATCCCACTTAAAGTTGTAATGAAATAAATGTAATTCAAGTTTTTGGACTTCAATACCAGCTCTTCCGCTCTATAGAAATTATCTCATAAGCAGCAGTAAGGAGAAGAGAGGAAGGGGGGAGAGGAAGGAAATTTCTGCAAATTTAGCTTAAAAACCCCAAGACACTTCAGTATACTCCTTAGCACCCAAAAAGCACTTTGATTTATACTTAGATCTTGCAAAAAAGCCATTTCTTATAGACTTAGTTTTAAATGTCTTTTCCTATACTACAGAAATTTAACTGAAAGGAAAAATACAACATCAAAGAAAGCAAGCCTCAGGACAGCAGCACTTGATGTGAGGCCTCTTGCAGGATTACCTTGACTGTCACCCCTTCTCCCTGAGTTTGTCTTGAATTTGCAGTTACTGAAGTACAAACCCAGAGCATTTGTATTAATGGCTAACACTGGTGATTTCAAGACCCTTTTTTAAAAATTCAAACCAGAGAGCTGCAGGCAATAGAACACCTTCTGCTTTACAAGTGCTCTACTGCTGTCATTTTCCTATTCTAATACCCTGGCTTTAACTGTCTTCTTTTCAGGGGATTGATGAGGGTCCTGATGGCCTGAAGCTCATCTCTGACCTCATTCGAGAGCAGCTGAAGATAGAGATCAGTGTGCTGATGGGGGCCAACATAGCCAAAGAAGTGGCTGATGAGAAGTTCTGTGAAACCACCATTGGTAACTATTGCAAAGAGCCAATTAGAGTTGGGGTTTAAAGTCACCTGTGGCAGGATAACCTCTGGAAGAAGCAGAGGGATGTGACTGGTCCCAGGTGGTCCCTGAGTGGAGCAGTGCCTTCTGAGCTCCTTCAGGGAGCTAGGATTATTTCCAGAGAATTTGGTGCTGAAAGAATCAGATTCAAACTGACAGTGGGTTTCAGTGCTGAGAGTTAATTTAATCCACTGAAAATATCACAGCTTAGTCCTGTTTCTGTAGGAGTTGGCAAGAGCCACCTTTTGTGTCTGTAGACCTCAACATGGAGTACATCAGCAGCTGATACACAATGCACTCTAGATAAAGAAGTGTAATCAGAAGCTCCTATGTGCTCACACTCCCAGAGGTGTATTTCTTCATCTTAAAATTTCTTTGTTTGGAAAAGAAAACCCAGTAACATTCTGTTCCTCTCTCCCACTTGGACTTCTTGCCAAGACACGGCCTCAGATCCTCCCAGGACTGAGTCTGACCTGATTTGGAAAGTTCATCCAGTAGTTTTTAAAACTCAGACATTTTGAAAGCCAGTCAAAATTAAAGTTACATCCTTCCATAGCTAGGAAAGGCAAAAGAAAAATAAATTGTGTTGCAAGCATGTTCCTTTGCCTTGCAAATATTATAGTAATGGTGCAAGTGTACCAGCTGGGCATTTGTTACTGAAAGAGTACCTAGGCACAAATAGGACTAGACATGATTAGGAGAGTTGAGTTATATTAATTATCTTCGGGGGAATTTAACTTCTCCTGGCCTGGTTTGAAGCCATGATGTGATGATGACTGTGCAAAGAGCTTTGTCCCTTATTTTTGTCCCCATGGAAAGCCATGCAGTCCAGAGACAGACAGCCACCTCAAAGAGAACTGGTATGTGAAGAACAAGAAGCAAACCTAAAGTTTCTCATGAGATGGTGAGAAACCTCCCAGCTACCAGAGTGTGGTGCCCCAGGTAGTAAAACTCACAGCTGAGCTCACCCTGAAGGAAACCAAGCTATCTTGCACAAAACTCAAGTGCAACTCTATTCAGAGGTCTTTGCCCAGCTGGTCATGGGCTCTCTGGGTCAAGGCAAACCTCAGTTCCTTTAGCACTAAGGGCTCTCCTTGGCTGAACACTGTAACAACATGATACATGACATCTGTAGAGTTGGTAGGAAAAAGGTTTTAGCAGTGCCAACCTTCAATTTCATCATCTGTGGATCCACCTGTAACTGGGACTATTACCCCTGTAACTGGGCAATAGTAATTTGTGTCCCATGATAGTACTTAGCAGTGACACAGGTTTACATTTTCAAAGCAGAAATTATACCATTGTCCCGCGGGAAGCAGTTTGTAAATAATGTCTTTTGTAAGGTCTGTGGTTGTACAAGCTTTGTCAGGCAGAAAGATTCACTAGGGGGTATCTACCTTTAAGCCCTTTAAAGTGTCATTAAGCAATATTGATCAATGCCAAGGTGTTGCCTACACTTAACACTGGCATCCAGCAGCAGAAACTGTTGTTGCACAAATCTCTGGTTTAGCAACACCTAGGGACTGGGATCACAAAAGCTGAAGCAGTCCCTAGAACCTTATTCCAGGTGAATTGTGTGCACTCTGCAACATTGTAAAAGCTCTCTTTCATCTTTCTTTCCCACAGGATGCAAAAATGAAACTCAAGGAGAAATCTTTAAAGAATTAATGCAGACCCCCAATTTCAGGATTACTGTGGTGCTTGACACCGATACAGTGGAGCTTTGTGGAGCCTTAAAAGTAAGTGTTTTCAAGCCAGTATGTTTTATTAGGACCAAATTCTAACCTCACCTGAGTCTTCTGTAAGCCATGGGGTCTAATTTGAGTCCTGTCACCATGTGAGTGAATGATTGCAGACAAGATGCATCATTCATGAGCCAGTTTTCCAACCTGGGAAATAAATTTTCCAACCTGGGAAATAAATTCCCCCAAAAAGGGGAAATTTATTTAAAATGCAGCTGCAGGCAAAGCATTTAAAAATACTTGTATTTTTATCTTTATTTTACCAGAGGCACATCTGTTTTTGAGAGCAGAGTTTAGACCACTGCATTTTCTTGTCTGCGTGTTGTGAGCACATGGAACAAAGACTCTCACTACATAGATTAGCTCCACTAATAATTATGTCCATGGTTTAAATACTAACCTGCTAGAAAATTCACATCAGAAGTGATGCTCTGTGTTGGCAGCACATCTGTGTGGCATTCAGAAATGTCCAAATGGAGATCCCAGGTGGAATCAGAAATTACATTAGAGTCACCAAATTTCCAAGGAGGGACAATAGCGTGAGATTGAGAGTTTGCTTTTATATGAATTGAAAGGGACTTCAGCGTGTGATCCTTTTTACTTCTTTATACATTTAGTCATTTATACTTCAATAATTCACTTTTCCATAGAGGAGGTGGATGACTGATGAGGAAAGAATTGGTCCTGTTTAACTTCACTTACAAAAATAAAATCTTTTGACATACAAAACCAAACACTGCAAATTTTGCTTTTGGCCACAGAGCAGAACTCTGTGGGGCAGGAACAGATGGGAGAATTTTTTACTGTTTTATAATAAATCATCCCACTTCTTAAAATCATTGGTTTGGTTTTGCCTCTGCTAAAAAAACCCTAAAAAAATTAAACATGTGCACTAGGGTACACAGATGTCTGGAGCAAACATGCCAATGGTAGCACTAAAAGAGGCATATTACTCATACACACTGAACTACATTTATTTAGGGACTTATTTAGGAGCTGGGAATTGGAAGGTGGGAAGGGAAGCATGCTGAACAATGGTGAGGACTTGTGGAGATGTTTATGATCCTGAGAAATTTGTTTAGAGCTGTAGACAAGGGCAGCTCTACTAATATTTGTAGGTAAACCCATAATTTGTTCTACTGCAGCATCTTCCTAGAATCCATGCCTGCTCAAATCAGAGACCCACAAAGAAAACCTAGAAAGGTATGACTCTGTGTGGGATATTTGAAATACTTAAACAGAAGGGTCAGCAAGATCCAACTTGGAACTAGCAGGAAAACAAAACACTAATTGCATACATGCTGTGATTGCAGTATTAGTGTATAAAACACTGCTTTGGTTTTTGCCCATGGGAGTAAAAGTAGATACTGAAAAGTCTTCAAAAATTCCAGCAACTTTTGCTCAACATTATCTGACTCGTTTCTTCATAAGATAAACGCATGGCCATTGGAAATTAACCCTTGTTCTGATGAAGACAGAGTTGTTTCCTTGGAGCTCAGTGCATGCTGGTAAGCTGCACACCTTGGCTGACTGTTTCCTTCCCTCCCCTGTGTTTTGCACTGGCCCATTTTCAGAACATTGTGGCGGTGGGCGCGGGGTTCTGCGATGGGCTGAGTTTCGGCGACAACACCAAGGCAGCAGTGATACGCCTGGGCCTCATGGAGATGGTGGCCTTTGCCAAGATGTTCTGCAAGGGACCAGTGTCAATAGCCACCTTTTTGGAAAGCTGTGGGGTGGCTGATCTCATCACCACCTGCTACGGGGGACGCAACAGGAAAGTAGCAGAAGCCTTTGCTCGCACAGGAAAAGTAAGGAGGATTTTAAATATTTTACACTAACGCATTAAGAAGTCCTTCTGTGTTTTACAAAGGCATCATTAATTGTTTACCTTGATAACTGCTGGTATCACAGCAGTATCCCCTCTGACCCAAGTAATCAGTCTTCTCTCTTCCAGTCCATTGAGGAGCTGGAAAAGGAGATGCTGAATGGACAAAAGCTGCAAGGTCCTCAGACCTCAGCCGAAGTCTACAAAATTCTGAAACAGAAGGATTTGCTCCATAAGTAAGTGCTTTGAGTTTAAAAAAAACCAACAAAAACAACAACAAATTATGAGTGATTCATAACCTTCTTAACTGTACTTGTGTTTAATAATCTTGTTCATTTCTGCAACAACAGCTTTCTACATTGTGGGCCCCTGCTAGAGCATGGCTTGACTCCTCATTGCCAGGGTCAGTTGAATGGGAGAAGGGCTGAGCATTGTTAGAAGAAACAAGTCACAGATAGAGAGTGGGTTCAGGGGATACTGTTAGTGCCTAATACAGTAATGTGAGATCACATATTAGAACAGCAGGGAAAACAATCACAGAATATTCTGAGTTGGAAGGGACCCGCAGAGATCATCACCAACCCTTAAGTGAATGGCCCTTACACAGGAAACAAAAGAAATTATAATGTAAAGAAGCCTCCCAGACATCCCCATCCCCCAAATAAGATTCAGGCTGTACATAGAATTATCTTGTAGACATGATTCATGGGCCAGAAGGTTTCTTGTTCTAAGTATACCAGCATTGCAGCTTGCAGCAGTCCTGCTCTCATTGCAAACCTGAATTTGGTTATCTCAGTACAAATTTCAGGATCATATTCCTAATCAAAGATTTTTACATGCACTGAAAAGGTAATGTGTGCTGATACCAATGCTTTAGTGCCACAAAGGTAAAAAGGTAAAGGTAAAAAGTACCTCTAATTGCTTAGGATGATGTAAGATTATAAATAATTTGAAACCTTTGCCTCAAGTTACACAAAAAGCTAGACTTCCCTCCATCCCATTTCCTCTCATACATCAGCAGTACTGAGAAGTCAAACACTGCTAAATGAATCCTTAAAAACTTATTAAAATTGGAACAGATACAGAAGATTCAAGTGGCAATATCTTTCAAAAATGAGAGCGAAAAGGAAAGCTCATTTTGACAGCAGGTTTAAATCACAGCTTGATCTAATAATTATTCTATAATTGCCCTTTGTTACATGCTCAGCTCCAAGTCATTCAGTGGACTCATTTTTTACCACATAATGACTAAGACAGCTTGTAAAAGGAAAAGAATCCTTTAAGCCAAGAAAAGAAAATCGTTAGACATTTCCATTTCTTTTAGTCCTTTGGATATCAGTAATGACTGCAAATAATATATCCATTTTGCACACAGCAGGAAAAGAGGATATGCAATTCAAAATTGTTTTTAAATAAAAAATACTGAATAGGTATTTTGTTTCCAAAACAGCTTTTCTGTACTGTCACACCCATTATTTGCCCCTCTTTAGCTCCTCTTCTTTGCCCAGTAGTCTTCCAGTAAAGGCAGCCCCAAGCTAAAATTATATTGTAAAGAAAGACAAAAATTTTTCCACTTTCAACAGAACAAAAAATTCTTTCCATTAAAATGGAATAAAAATGTTCATATAAACTTTAAAAACTATTCTAATTCCTATATGCTTCTTTCAGGTTTCCATTATTTACAACCATCTACAAGATCTGCTATGAGGGTCGATCAATCCAAGATTTCATCATGTGCCTGCAGAACCACCCAGAGCATATGTAGAGATCCCTTCTCCTCACCTGGCTGAATTCTCACCTTCCTGGGACTTCTGTCCACTCCACAGCAATTGAAATAGAGAAACAGGTTGTGTGACACTTGCTGTAAAAGCAACAAAGAATGTATTTAATTCCCCTTGTTTTGGGGGTAAAAACATCTGCCTTTAATTTCAACATTATACCTAAGGAATAGGAAACAAATGTAAAACTTAACATTATTTCATTTGAGTTAGTAATGTGGGTATTTCCCTATAATTATTTTCTTGCTGACTGAAAACAGTTCCCCTTGTAATTTCTGCAACAGAGCTAAATAGTTCACATAAAACTTAATGTTTTGCCTACAGTTACTTCTAGAATGGCACAACACATAGAAAAATCAAAGAACTCATTCAAACAGATAAATCATAGTTTAAAAAAATCCAAGAGCAGTTAGATGCAATTGCATGGACAAATGCTAGATTTCTGTAATTCCCCTCAAACATAAATAACATTTTGCATTTTGGGACTTTTAGGCCTTCCTTGATTTAGTTTCCCAGTAGAAGTTTCTTTGGAAAAATAGGTACTATTACTGTACTCAGACACACAAGAATGTTCATCAGATGTATAAATAAAACAGTTTAAGGGGTGGGGGAAAGGAGAAGGGGTTTGGGATGGGTGTATTTTTTGTTTCAAATCTGGGACACTAGGAACCCTCAATAGTAATCTGACCTTGATTAAATTTACTGTATTCCTTTAAAATACAGAAAAAAACATCTGAAATAACCAAAGACAATTTTGTTAGCATCAGATTTTCTCAGCAAGTCCTCACCATTAATTTGAACCAGCTGAGAGGGGGGAAGTGGAAGTTGACAGAGAGATGTACCCAGGGCTCAGCTTGCAGCTTGTGCACTTGCTGATATTTTGAGGGGGCAACCAGTAACAGTGACAAACTCTCTGTGATACTTGACTTTTTATACCTGTATGGAGATGACCGCTATAGACGCACAGAACTCCTGTAAACTGGCATTTCACACCAGGCTGCATTCCTGGAACTCCACTGCTCCTTTCCAGACTGCAGAGGCGTGTCCTGATCCCACTCAAGCAGCACATCTTACACTCCAGGAGAGAGATCTCCCATCTGCTTCTGAATTTTAAACACAAACTGGGTTCACACACCAGGGGTTTTTATTGTGCTACCAGTGGCGTGAATTTTAGAAACATTGAAGTTTTTTAACCTTATAGCTGTATTTGGGTAACTTTACATACCTGATGTTTTTCAGAGTTAAAAACATCTACAAAATGAACAGTGGCACATTTTATAAGCTTTAATCCCCTTTTGAAATACTCCTATTTTGAGAGAAGGAAAAAAAAAAAAAAAAGGAAGAGTAACCTACTTTTGCTGTGTTTTATCAGATTTTCTGAAATAGCAGAGAGGAAGGCAAGTTTTTTTAAATCTATGTACTCGCTGTCATATTGCTTAGAGAAAAAAAAATGAGCTAATTATAAAATAATTTCAACTAATTTTAGAGAAATTATAGGTCTTTCACATTTACCAGAGTAATATATATATATAACAATGTATTGTAATTACAAATATATTGTAAAAATACTCAGTCTCACAGCTAGCAAAGCTAGCTTGGGTACCAAAACCAGTGGCTGCAGCATCCCTGATCCTCCTGAACAGCAGCAAGGGTAGCTCAGCTCCTCCTGCTCAGACTCCAGGCACAGCTAACAGCTTGGGGCTCTGCAGAGCAACACCAACATTCCTGCCACTGAAATGGAAATCATGTGACCAAATCCTTCCCACAAAGCAGGGAATTTATGATCTTCAATTTGAAGTGGAAAAGTACTTACACGTTGCACAGTTTTGAAGTATCAAATACATGAGGATGGGATAGAGAATTCAGGAACCTCCTTCCTTCACCATCAGGCTGAATTTCTGATAAGTCATGTATGAGCTAATAATAACATTGAATATTTTACATTCAAAGTGTATCAAATAACAGTTTAATAAAGTGATCAATATACAGACTTGATGTAATTTCATTTTTCAACATTCTCACAAAATAAATGACTGTTGTAATAGTGCTCCTTTATTGCTCTTACTCTTGCAGTTAATCATTGTCACCTCTCAAAGAAAAGGACAAGAAGAATTAATATTCTACAGATATTTTATTGAAGAACAGTTTTTTCTTCTGTTGCATGACATACCTTTTTTAAACAGTAAAATAAGGAAACTTTTACTCCATAAATAACACAAATTAGCCCTTATATCTCAGTCCAGCCAAAATCTGTGTAAAATACTTAGTTCTATATTTACATTCTGTACCAAAATAGGAAACACATGTTCAAGGTCAGCCAGTTCTCTCAAAACAGTTGTTTTATCTCCAAGGTAAGCTTCACATTAAAAAGGCAACATTTGCACTTTGGAAGTCTGGTAATGTAAGATCCTGTTATTCAGTGCACAAACAGCCCCAAATCCTGCAGAGCAGTATATACATGCAGGCAGGCACCCACACATCCAAACAAGCTAAAAACAGGGCTTCAGTCTTGCAGGGAAAACACCTTGAGCTGCTCAGCTGGCTGAAAGTCACTCCTTGGAAATGTGGGGAAGGAAGGATGTACACCTCCCTCTCTACTGAATATCATCAAGCAGAAAGATGTGCAGGACAGGAAGATTTAAAAACAACTGGTCTCATAAGGGATTGTGGATATGTCTGCTCTCAGACATCAGTCTCCCCAGTTTATTAGAGCTCAGCAGAAAGAATGAGCTGTGTTGGACTGACAGTCAATTAATGGGGGATATAATTCAGTAATTAACCTACATCAAGGGCCGTGACTGTATCCCAAGACCTCAACTCATTTCAGAAGGAATGAATTGCTGCTTTTCCAGGTGATTCCAGCCAAAAGCTATCTTTCCTCCTGATAATTGCAACACTAGAAAAAATGTGTTCCTAAAAGATGACTTGCTTCAATTTCTAATTGAAATTATTTGAACTACTGGGACCAAAAAAAGACTGCAAGACTAATTTACTTCCCTAAGCAAACATGGAGTACTTTAAAAGAATTATAAAGTTAAAACTGTGGACACTATACACTGAAAATGTTTCTGTTACAGATGAGCAAACTCATGCATCTCAGCACAACTTCCAGGGCTCCTGCTGCCCAGTCTTCTCTGGTGGAAACACAAAGCTTAAATGGGCTGTATTTCCAAGTTTTCACACTTAAGAGATGCAATAGGAGGGACTGGTCATGTGTGGTCAGGACACCTAACACAGCAAACTCTGCTTTTATTTAAAAGAATTCTGAATTTTATGGCAGAAACTACACTCAAGGCTACATAACTGAGCTGCTTAAGCTACAATTTTAGCTGTGTTCTATACTCAAAAATGGCTTATGCTTCCTACTGTAGTAATTTTACTCTTAAAAACCTGAGACATGATTTGACTTAATTGATGTTAAGATGTGGAAGTTGACAGCAGGCTAAAAGCTGAATGCAAAGACAAACAGAACTGAGGTAGTCAGCTTTACTCAAATATTCTGTATGACAGCTACCAGTTCATTGCCACTTTAAGTTGACACATTCCCTGGCAGTTCCCACAAGGCTACAGCTGCTAGCAGCTGCTAAGCCACTGGTGGGATAGATGATGTTGCATTTTTCTGACTAAAGTACATTCCACGCCCGACCCCCCAAAGTCACGTCCAGTTCTGTGCCACAAAGAAATTACAACTGAAACCTCAGATTATTAAGGCAGTAGCAGTTTTACTTCACTGGATTCACTGATGCAGCTGCTTAGCAGGTACTGGTGAACCTGACCACAAGAGCTCTAACAGGCTGACAGATTTTTTTTCCCTTTCAATACAAAGCACTACATCCCCTTTCTTTAATTAATGCATACAATTCAGAAGTAGGTAAGTATCAACTTTCTAACCCATCTTTCAATTAATTCTCAGGAAGAGAGATTAAAAGAAGAAAAGCCCTCAAGATAAACAACTGTGTAGAAGATAAAAATATTCAATTAAATATGACAAATCTCACACTTAGACAAACAGGAGACCAGCATATCAAATACTGAGCACAATAAATTAACACCAGTTAAAAAGTTTAACAGTTATAAAGTTAACCAGAAAGTTCAGACAGTGCAAACATTTCACAGTAAGAAAAAATAACCAGTAATTTCTTTTCAAGTATCAAAAGCGTTGTTGTTGAGTGATACCATTTCAACTGCATTATTGCACAACAGACAAAAAATACAATATCAACCTCTGGGACTTAAGATGTATTCTCAAACCTTTATGTTTTCCAGGTATCAGTTTACATTGACTGTTTTGTGGTTATATTAAAATAATTAGTCATCACTTATCAATCTGAATGTTTAGTAATTCAGTTTGTACAATTTTAAAGCCTTTGAGTCCTGACCTGTATTGCTTCTCCAAGACACTGATTTAAGGCTAGCCCAGGCCTTGTGTAATTCACAGCAAGCTTAACCTGCAGTTAGGAAGGAGAACTAGCCCAGTGCAAGGTGCTCTCAACTGTGATGTCTTTAGACAGTTTAAGGTTGCACCTTACTCTCTCAGCAGTGTCATAAGTTTCCTTAAATAAAAAAAAATAATAATAAAAAACCCCAACAAAATCAAGTCCAGTAGGCACAAAGAATTTCTTACAATCATGATGGAAGTCCTATTATTACAGTATAATTGTACCTAAAGTTTTACTCCATCTCCCTGCTTTCCATTTAGGAAAAGGATCCAGTCACTGACAATTATAATGCCACAGAACATTTAAGAAGCAGAGTTATATCATCTTTCTCCCTATATCTGCATTTTTTAGTGCAATGGGTATGTCTGCCCCCTTAAATTTAACACTTTTCCAGGAGTGAAAACTGTCCTAAAACGACAGACAGTGGATTGAACCACAAAGAGTTTCTTTACCTCTGAACAGGATTATTTGTAAACACATTATAGTCAGAAATAAATAGAAATAAAAGTCCTATAGAGCAGCTGTCCTTACCTTGACAGATTTTACTAATTTCCTTCCTCTTATATATTTTGTCATCAAGTGATTAATTTTGTAGCAAGGTGTGCCCTCATGTGGCTCAAACCACCTGATTCTCAGCTTACTAAAAATACTCAAATAATCCATAATATTTACATGTCCAAAAAGAGTAGAGGGAAGAAAAAAAGAAAACAGATTAGACTTTCCTTCCACATTCAATATAGTTTTTGGTCTAGAGACATCAGCATGATCCTGTAAGATTATAGCTGCCATTGCTACTGGTTTGCTCTTCAACAAGAAGTGAGAACACCTGCAGTAATATTCATACTAGTTTTGAAACAATAATGCCATTATTTGAGAAACAAATCAACAAAATAAAAAATAATCATAAATCCGATAAATCCTGTAAATCCTATCCCAAATTTACAGTATCAGTACTGAAATGCATTTGCCTGGCAAAGTCTAGACGATATTCAAATGTGATGTATTAAATTTCACAGTAGAACTGGCTAAATGAAAATGGGATTTCTAGACAGTCGCACTGGTTACCAGTCTGAAATTGCATTTTGTGCACGTAGGAAGATGTAATGAACCCCAAGAATTAGCTGCTTTACCTAGCATGAATTCTGAGAGGGCTCAAAGCTGCAGAATACAGTTGTGGAGGCATCTGCCAACCACTGGTTTATCCAATTACATTCTTTCCTCCCCCATAAATTGTAAGAATTAAAAAAACAAACAAACAAATTACCAGCCTCTTTAGGCCTTGGTTATCAGCAGTGATGACAACTGATTTTTACATGGCTTTTGACTAAACCACTGAGGTATATTTCCAGTTTGAGGATGCTTTGCTACCAATCACACAACAGACATAACAAAAAAACAGCCGTCAGTTCTATTACAGAGGAGTTCTCATTTCAAATCTTGACTGAGCTGCCAGGTAGTTTAAAACAGTTGGCAAAGTGGATCTTGTTACTGCGTCAAAAAAACCATAGGATGCAATTCAGGAAAATACTGGCACTTATTGAGATGACAAGGTAAATTTTCCTCCTCTCAAAATTCTACCTGCTTTTGTCAACACTTCCCTGACTACTGTGTGCAGCAATACTTGCCAGGGGAGATGAGGTTCAGCAGGAGAAAGCTGCCTGCTGAGACAGAACCTCCGTGCTCCACAGCAAGGAGGGCAGCAGGATTATCTCAGAACTTCTTGTTGCCCCAAGCTCAAGTCTATGCGCAGAGAAACAATCCTGTTAGCAGGGGAACTAAGTTGGCCACCAGCAGCCAAAGGGTTACAACCAGGCTGGATGAGCAGGAGCATAAGTCTAAAATTAAAAAAAAAAAAATTTACATTTAAAGACAAGATAAAATAACAAAGAGAACACTAAAAACCACCAAAAAGTTAAAACAAATTTCTTGACAAAACTTTAACTGGTATTTAGTGAATTCAGCTTTTTATCTTCCTCAAAAAGAAAACTGACTCTCATCTTTCTGCATTACAACATGAACATTATCAATAGGAAATTATACAAGTGAGAACTCACTTTCCACCAAGGTGATAATTTTTAGGATTGTAATAACAATATGGCCTTCAAAACACAGGTGAGATTTCCTGATAAATTCCCAGGCTAAAGCTAGATCTCTGGGATGATTACCAGAAGGAGATGTGAAATGAAGGCGTTATGTTTCAGACACATTTCTCCTGTGTTAGTCACTGTTCTGCACGACTGCACAGCAACACACAGGGCACCTTTCCTATTTCCTTTGCCTCCTACACCTAGGATCTTAAAATAGCCATAGCCTTCCTTTCCTGTTCCTGACAGTCAGAGCTGACACAAAGCTTTGACGTTTTCAGATATTTAATATCGAAGTTTGACTTCAGCAAAAAAGGCAACCTACCAATGGGTGCAGCTCTTGTTAAGTTAGAAGCTGGAGGATCCCTCTCTGGGGGACAGGAGTCACAGAAGTCTGAACAGACTGGGCAAATCAGATTGCCAACGTGTATCCAGCCATTCATCTGAATGCTCACAGTCAACACCTGGCCTGAGCGGCTGCACAAGTACGCAGTGTCCTTGACCCACACGTGCAGCCCTTGTGGAGAACAAGAAACCTTCAAATAAAAGAGTCAAGTCTGTATTATGATTTATTGCAGCATATGTCACAGTTGAGACAGCCACAATACACAGAATATCATAACACAATTACAGAAGGCTTCAACCCATTCAGAGTAACACCAGACCACTTCAGAAGGCTTCAGTGTCTGCCCTTCTTGTTCTTTAGCCCAGCCTTTTATCCCCTCATGTTGATGCACTGCACCTGTGTGCCCTCTGCTCCCTTTGGTGGTTGGTCAGTGCCCCTGGGCATCCATGGCTCATTGCTGTCAATGCTGTTCACCTGCTTCTCACAGCTGTGCCCACTGGGGATGAGGCTCAGTGAGGCAGCCCCACTCCCAATTACCACAAACTGTGCACCTACAGTGATTTATCAGAAGCACAGATTAAGTGCAAGATTTTTAATGCAATCTGGGCAACTACAAGATTCAGGAATGCTTCTTCAAAGCACTGACTATACTCTTTTTGTGCAATTATGCAGATCATCAGCTGAGAATCAGTAAAACTTGGCTTCTGCTAATGACCACTTTTCAGAGTTGTGCAGTTACTGAACGTGACACCTTTAGTGAGATTGTCCCAAAGAAAATGAGAAGTGACATGTGCACAGTGCTTTCCACCTCTGAAAAATCAGAGTGACTAATTAATATTAAGCTTCAACAACAGAACATTTCATATAAGTATTGCTTCTCAGCTGAGGATAAAGTGCCACGGGGTAAGACAGATGATGTCCCTAGTGAGACTGGAAGCCATACCAGCAGTCACACACTTAACTATCTAAATTACAGGCTTATGCTTGGAAGATTTTTTTCAAAGTGTGTTATATGATCCACAGATTACAATGCAAGTGAAAAATTCTAAGTCACAACCAACATTTTAAGCCCGACTTTTCCCTTTAGGGTTTTTAAAAAAGAAAACCCACTAAAAATCCAACAAATACTTACTTGATAACATCCACTACCCCAGTCAGGGTAACTGAGTTTCCTCCTGCACTGTTCCATAACAAAAGCAGATTTCTGAATAAGACATACAGAGTTTGGTCCATATTTCTCTGCACCATAGTTTTTGGTAGGATCTAAGGTAGAAGGAATACACTGAATTACAAGTTAACCAGAGGAACAGAAAGCCCACATCAATTTAAAAGGCTATCTAATCAATGTCCCCACATGCAATTCAAGGTTTACTTTGGGAAAATTTCAGACCCTGAATTATTATCTATTTGGGAATTATACAGTCTTGAAAATAAGGTGGGAAGGAACACAAGATTTAAGAAACAAACAAAAAAATCAACTAACCACAAAAAAAACCCCACAATGAGTAAGCATTTCTATCAGAAAGTGGTTATGTTTACCCTCAGGGAATGCCAGCTGTGATTACTGGTTTGAGGGCAGAGGGTGTTTGTTTTTGACACAACTGCACAGGCAGGTAATATCCTACAGCATTCTGGAGCTCTGCAATACTGACCATGCATGCATTACACTAGGAGACAAGCCCATGTTCTGGTCACAAAGACCCTGGCCTTGAACAAAATACCCACAAAGGTGAAAAGTGCAATCACATTTCAGAGCCTCAATAAACAACACTTTCTCCCACCCCCATTCTTTGTCTTGTATTTGGGTCATTTGGGGTAGGTATCTGTTCACTCCTTATGCAATTCCTGCATTAGATATGTGAGTTTGCCTCAGGTGTACACAATAGCTGTGCTATGCTTCTTAGCACAGCACAGTGTTGACACAGCTGGTGGTGTGAAACCTCATGAGTGAAAAAATTCACATGCAATTAGTCTGAACATGCGGCGAGTCCATTCCAAATGAACAAATGCAATCTCTGCAAAACCACCCTGAAGTCCTGAATACTGACCTGGCTGGTTTTCAATTATTCTACAGTCTGAACTGCGTTGAAATTCACCACTTAAATGCCAGCTGAACTCCTGACTAAAGGGACAATAGTCAGCAATTTCTACTGAGCCACCATAGTAAGGCAGTTCTTCTGCTGGTACTCCATTAAGATTGTCAAAGTACTGCAAAGCAAAATACAGCAGTGAAGCAGTTTGTGCAAAGGCAAGAGTACAGCTGTTTTTTTAAATAGACCAAAGCACTACAGTTGCAAGAACATCAGCTGTTACTACTCAGGAATGCTATTAACAGCACCTTACAATACCCATGAACCAGATGAGCCAGAAGTATTTAAGAATACATAAATAATGCAGAGATTCACATCTGCATGCATCCAGCTTCTGTCCCTGATTCTCCTCTGTAATAATTACATTCTTTGGAATGTAAACAGAACAGATTTCTTAGTGTGCAGTGACAAAAGGCAGAAGACTGGGGGAAGAAATCCCTCAAACAAGATATTTTGGGGGATTCTGTTACATTGCAACATTTCTATCTGGTATTTGGCTAGATAGCAAAGCAACATAATTTTCTTTTATTAAGATCACAAGGGGTTTTTATCAGTCTTCCAATTCCTTGTAATAAACTAGGTAGACATTTTTCACAGTATCTACTGTCATCTGATAGTTCAGAAGAAAAAAAACAGAAACAAATACAATCATCAGGCGGCAAAGCTCAACAATGAAACGCTTCAGTTATTTGTAAAGTAGGATCCATTATACCTGATATTCCTGAGGTAACTGCTTTGGAAACTTCTGCAAGTTGCACACTGCTACTGCTCTTTGGTCCTGTCTGCAGGTTAACTGCAAAGGATTACTCCTCAAAGTGTTGCAGTATGGACTGATTAATTGCTTCCTCAAAAACAAAAAGCAAGCCAACAAAACCAGAATAAAAATCACATCAGATCAATTAAACTGCTTTACAAAAGCAGCCTGCCAAGACTGTTCCCATTCTCCCCTAGACTCAGTCAATCACACAAAGAAGCACTGACCTCTTCTCTGGAGGCTTGTTTTTCTTATTTGTCTGGTTTTGACCTTTCTGATTTAAAGAATATCAAAAGCCAGCAAACAAAGTTACAATGCATTCAGCTATTTAGTTTTAATGACACAGCTTTGTAAATTTTAAAGAACAAAAAATATAAGCAAAACAGGCCCACTATGCAGCTGTGTCCTAGAAATGTTTGAGGATTGTAAAGAACAAACAAGGTTGTAAGGAACAAACATGGCAGGCTGTGTTGTGAAGATGGCTATCATCTCCTTCAGTTGCTTTAAGTCCAGCAAAATGACACAGGCAGCATTCCCAATTAAAAGGGACAAAATAAGAAGGCAAACACTTTTAGAGTAAGTCCTACCTGTCCTCTCTAAAGTGCACCCTTCTCATGTGTAAATGCATTCTACACCATTAGCCTCTGTATTTACTGTAATTGGGTGGGATGCAGGGCAGCATTCCTTTTTGATCTCTACCAACTTCTACCTCTTTTTACTGAGTTACATTTGAAGGACAAATGTAAACAAGCATCAGGGTTTCCTCTTTATTTTTAATTTTTTTTTAAGACTGTATTCTTACTTTTGTCTCTTCTGGTCAATCCAGAATTTGCAGCTCTTCATTACAAAGTCACAGCCTTTATTGCGTCCCCAGTCTAATTTCTCTGCCATGCTGTAATTTGCTTTATACCATCTGTAAAGGTATTTTGAAATGAGAATATAGTTACTTCAAAAATTACTATTCTGATTAATAAAACAGCAGTTCAAAGAATTTCATATTATGCCTTAAGGTTTTCAAATTAAGAAAAAGGGAAACTGCATCCCCTTCTGCCTATAGGAAAATACATTATGACTTCACTATTTTTTGAGTCACAATGAACTAGAAGAAAACTTTGTGATCTGCAAAGGGACAATGCATATGGAAAGATGAAACCTGAGTCAATTTCTGCTTTCTATCTGCAAGAAGAACTGAAAAAAATAATCAATATGTATTGCTGCAATTGAAAGAAGACTTACATTAAAGAAAAAGTAAATGCTACAAACAGCACTTTGGATTGCAATGCCTGGCTTTTTAAGGCTAGATTAAAAATGGGTTTTGAAACATGTGAAGAAAAAGTAACATACAAGTTATGATTCCTTGTCTAATTTAAAGCTAATTATACTAATCACCTACTCTGCTGCAGAGGAATAAGCACAAGTGCATCAATTTGAAATAAAATCAAGTACAATGCAAACCAAACACAAATGAACTAAAACCCACCCTCCCATTCTCAATTCTTACCCAGTGTCTTCCATTAATGCTAAGGTGATCCTGGAAAAGACTCGATTCTGAGTGTGGGATCCAGTCATTGCTTCATTCTGAAAGTTACCAGTTATGATTGGTAAGCCACTCAAAATCATTATTGTAAGAAAATACTTCTTAGGGAAAAGCATTTTATTTCTGTTCTCTTTTTACTATTGACAATCAAATCCCATACTCCTTCATAAAAAGACTGTCCGGAAGCATTTCCCTTCTTGTTTACCTCACTGCATAAAACAATGACTAGATAACGTAACTCTGCCAAAAATATCACACAATGCTAAGTTACAAATAAAAATTAGCTTAAATGCCAAGAGGGAAATAAGTGTTTCCTTGGTCAGGCAAGGTTCTGGAGGAGCCAGGGCAAAAGCTAAAGCCAGAGCATGTGAAAAAAGATGAAGTCAAGGTAATAAATAGAATGATGAGGTATTTAAGAGGCAGAGGGCAACAAAACTCAATTGACTAAAAGGAATAACCCCTTTGCCCTGAAACAGGAGCAAACCTTCTCAAAAGGGTAAATGGCAGACAGGAGTAAGAGACATTTAGCTTTTCATTAACACTTGATCTCATACTTTGAGATTTAGCAAGAAGGCTAAAAGACAGATGTATCTAGAAATTGGACCTCTAAATATTTAAATATCGAGTACTGTTTGTGATGTATTTCAATGAGGTTTGATACTCATGCATTTTCAAGGCTCCAGTAGGTACCACAATAAACCTAAAAATCAAGGCACAGGGAGCAGACATTTCCATGTTCCCTTCCATTCCTAGTATCAGCAGATACCTCCAACAATCTCTTCTCCCAGTGATTGAGTTCAGTACCCATGCCACCTTGATTTTCAAGCTCCATTCCTTCTAGAATTGGACAATTAAAATGTTTTCGGGCTTCTTCCTAGAAAGAAAACATTTCAACACAACTCTCAAAATACTGAGATGGATACCCATGTGCAGTCCTAGTGCTCTAGAATTACCTATTAAAAGTATTTCAGCTTTTCTTTTTCTACTATTTTATTTTCTACTCAGAGGCTGACTAGGCAAGCAGCCCAACAGCAAGGCTATCATAATATCTACTCATCTCCTTGAAATAAATGAGGAAAACCAGGGATAATTAATCCATGTTTGCTCTATATACTGTCTTAGATTTAAAACAAAAAGATTATTTGTGGCCAAATGCGATTAACACTATGACTTATTTCCAAATCCAATTTGTTAACACTTGAGCATATGTTCTGCTGAGGGCACAAAGAGAGAGTCTGACTCGTGGGAAGCAAGAAAGATTTCCAAAAATCCTTGAGGAATTTCTTTTTAAACATGATAAAATATTAATATTAAAGGAGCGGGAGGTGTCTTAAGTCTGTAGGAAAACACCTAAAGACTAGGATTAAGGAATTTCTTCAACATCTGTTTTGCTTAACCTTTTATAATTTACCTTCCAGTCATTTCATTTCCCTTCATTTTCTCTTACTGTGTCAATTTATTTATTTCATACTGTCTCTCACTCATTTTCTACTTTACTTTAGCTACGCCCTCTCAATTACACAATGTTAATGGCACGGGCTTTGGGCCATGCTTTCAGGGAAGAGCATTCTTCAAGAATAAGAAATATTTATGACTCCAGAATATCCTGGCAACCTTGGCATACAAAGCTTGAAAGGTAATGCACACTTACGATGACCCGAGGTGTCACCAGAAGATGAACAGCATGGCGCAGCATTTTGCCACCACGTACGTCCCACAGCCTCACTGCTTTATGAACAACTTTATTGCTCCATTGATACAAACCTAGGCTGTAAGGAGAAGGTTTGGTTACAAATCCTTCCCACAAAGACATGTTACTGTGCAAAGATCTATCTCCATAAGAAACAGAATCGTGGATAATCTCTATACTCCCTCATGCTTTCTGAATTTAAAAATTTCATTATATAGCATTTCTCCTTTTTAGGATGTGTTTATTAGACACACAACTGATTTAACAAGGCAAAGGAAGATTAGTTATAGACTCAAGGCGCATTTTCTACAGTTACCAAAAATGTAAGAAATTAAATAAAACCCCTCAGTATTGCTATTGTAACAAAAAGCTCTCTACCCTTCCATCTCCTAGAATAATATCTACAATACCAACTAAAAAATGAAAAAAAGCATGCAAACTGCTAATTCTGTAACAAATCAGGAAATTCACATAGCAGATTTCACACATCAGATGTTATGCAGAACCATATATCTTAAAAATGAACTGCACTGACATTAGGCAGCATGGATAATTGTAAGGCTTAACTTCCAGCCTTCTGATAAATAAAATCCTGTCTTAGTTTATAGTACATGTGGATATTTTAAGTCCTTAATAACAATGTAAAGAAAGACTAGAGAGTCACCACACACCACTGTTTGAACATTACAAAGGAAAGGCACTCTAATAATGGAATGAAGTTGGGTTTTTAACAGGGAAGAATACATCCTGAAAAAGCAACGTGAAAACATCCTTCACTGAGAGTACCAAGAGGTCCAAAAAAATACCTTTCATTAAAAGGAGGAAGTCCATCTGCATATCTTGGTGTCAAAGGTTTTCCATCATCATCACGATAAAATGCAAACAGTCCAGCAGAGAAACCCTTCAAGTCAAAAAACAAGCACATGGAAACCTTTGGTAAGACATTCATATACAAAGTCAAGCACCATGAAAGAGTCCCCACACCCACCAGAGACACCCTGGAAGTACAACACTCCAAGGCAATTAACACAGATTGAAGGAGGCAAAGCAAGAGCTTCTCTCCACCAAACATCCTTCTCTAGGCAACAAGCTGGAGGCATGTGAGCAAGCAGGCACTCATTTCAGGGCAGCATTTTACCAACCCTTACCAATGCATGGATTATCTCATGTTTCACTGTAGACAACATGCCAACAAATTCCTGAGCTTGTGTTGAAATCATGTTTGGACACAAGTTAGCATATCCTGCTATTGGCCTGGAAGAGAGTTTTAAAGTTAAATGGTTTTTGGAAAAATACTACAAAATTCAAATAATTATTCATTTGAAGCAGCAGAAGACTTAAAGAAGATACAGACTAATGTAAAAATATGTCCTTCCCATTAATTTATAAAAATCTGTTAACAACACAATGACTAGTTTACTGTTGGTATGGGGAGTGGTGGGATGGGGTCAATCAATTTCTATATTCAGTATTCTGCACAGGTGTCAGTGACAAGGGACCTGAATTTTAGGTAAGATCCTAGGGGAGGTACAAAGACTGTGACAGTAACTACAACTGACTGGAAACAAAATATAAGTAGGAACTTGCATTCTTTAAGTGTGTGAAATCATTACATTCACCTTAAGAGAAACAGGATCTTGAGAAAAAGTTTAGGCATTAACAGTGGAGGATCAGCTCTGAGTCCTGTGCCTCAACTCTGCAAGTTAAGCACTATTTGATGGGTTTGTGATTTTACATAAATGTAGTGCTTGTCCATGATGACTCCTCCCTTGTTATACAACAAAGGCAAACACAACCAAATTCCACATTCAAACAATCAAGAAACTTGAAAGCTTAATTAAAAAGAGAGTTTGCAGCAGAGGGAATACTTGCCTGTCCATTTCAGCTTCCAGTTGGCAGTAGGCTGCATATGCAATGATATTTTCATGGCCACACCTGTCAGTAGTGAGAGCACTAACGTAGAGCACAAAGTCAGCATCTCGAACCCCCTCCTGCTCGGGGAAGCCCGTGGGCCTGCGGTGCCAGTCGCTGTCATTGTACACCCTGCATTGCTGTACAGTGTGCAAAGGCAACTATTAAAATACTTCACTTATCACCAACATTTTGCATGACACAATTCAATTAGCTTGAAGCCAAGAATAAATCCTAATAGACAGCAGAAATAAGACACCCTGTGAAGAGCAGCAAACAAAACCAGAGCCAAGGAATAACTTTCAAATGACTAACTCTTATGATTTATTAGACACAATGAAGGTGGCAGCTTTAAAGAAACAAACAAACAAAAATCCAAGCTTCCCAGGATTAGCACCCCACATTTCTTATAAATTAAAAAAAAATCTTGGCTCACAAAATTAGTATACATAAGTAGTAACAGCATTTCTCATGTAATCTTTTTTTTTAATGATACACTTGAAACTTCCAAGTTAAAGAAAAAAACCCAGAAATCTACTGATCACATGCTGTAGTTGAATCAAGAAAACAAGTCTGAAGCACTTCTTGCACCATGCTCCTGAGTCAGTGGATAAACTCTTCAAAAAAGGTCTTAAAAAATCAACTATTAACTCTGTGAAATACCAACTCATTGACCAAGGTGAATAACAAAGTGACTAACGGCAATTTAACAAGCTCCAAATCTCATCCTCTCCTTGCAGGCCATTAGAACACAGGCTCAGGAGACAGTAACCAGTTCCTGTTTTTTTTTTTTTAATTTGAGTTTGAATTCAACAACATAAACTACAGAAACTCACACTAATTTAAGTTTTTCTGTTCTTTCATTCAGACTTACTGATGTCCAGCAAACAGGTCACTTATGCACAATGACCAATATTCACTTTCTCATTAATTATCATACACAGTAATATTTCAAAGATTAGGAAACACTTGGACAGCTGAGCTTACCTGGAGGTGTTTCTCAGGAACTATAACTGGCCCACACCTTGTATGGTCTGCACAGGCTTTTTGGCAATATCTGTGAGGGTCAGCTTTCCTCCTTAAATATTGGTTTGTCACACATTGCCTTCAATGAAACATGAGACAGTCAAGGCTTTTATTTTTAAAAGGAACTACAGAATAGTCTTACAGAACTCTATTGGTACTTGATATAACTTGAACAGTGAAAATTGTTAATTACCTTACCAAGGAAGACATAATGCTTCCAGTTGTTAATGGAGCATCCACAGGCTCAAAGAGAGATTAGAACCAGGCTCATAAATGGGGGTACGCATAAAAGAAAACTGGCAGCACATGTAGCTTTGAATATCTACAATTTCAATATTTCAATTGCTACAACAAATGCAGGTGTTGTTTGTGGAAGACTGGCAGATTTGTAAAAGAGCATCTGCCACTGCCACTGGATCAGATGGGTCACTGATCTGATTCAGCAGGGCATTTCCTACACTCTAATCTTCTTTTAAAGGCTATGCAGCACAGTGTTAAATATCAACTATAGCAAGTGATTTTCATCAGACTTTCACAAACCTGCTTAGCAATATAGCACCGGCAGATTTGCGCACTTGAAATGTTTTCTCCAAGTAAGATATAGCTTGTGGGAAGAGTTTGTTCTGAAAAGAGCAAAAATCAGAGTCACCCAGTAGCAGTGCAGACACACCTCACCCCAAAGGCATTAACCACCAAGTTACATAAAACTTGCTAGATATTCTGGTATAGCACAATAGGGGAAAGCCTGACACTCTCAGAAGTTCAATTATTACGAACTTTGTTTCAGTATTTCCATATGTTGTTATTGGACTGAGAAAATGGGAAGGAAAACAGTATTAATTAGAATGTACAGCTTCAAAGAGGCTTTTGGAAACTATATACACATTTCTCACTAATACATTTGTACCTTGGGATATAGCAAACACCATGCAGCAGAACTCTGGAATTGTTATGGAGGTATAATCTATACACAAAGCTTTGGTTTCCTGGACTAGGGGAATACTAAATTGCTGGCATTCAAGGTTTTAGTTAAACCGGCCTTAAACTTAATTTCATCTATATTACATACAAACTAAAAGGGGAAGCAAATATAACATACCTTTATAAGGTGTCTTTTCTCAGGCAGCAAACTATATTTAAAAAGCAAAACAAAGGAGCTTTAGTTCACAAGGTTTCCATTCTCAGCCATAGGGAAAAAAAAAAAAAATCTGCCACACCATTATACTCACTCCTCAACGCTTCTGTCATACACAATCTTAATTCTTAGCTGTTGATCCACGTTTCTCTTCGAGACGTGATTTTCCTTTAGAGGAACTTGATAGACGACCTGGCAGGGAGAGGCACGAGGCGGGATGAGGCAGCTCACCCGGACCGACACCGCGGCCCGGCCTCGGCTCCCTCTCGCCGGCAGCACCGCTCCGTGCCGGCCCCCTCCAGCCCTTCCCGACACTTCCCTCGCCGCAATGGGATGCTCCGCGCCCGCCCGCCGTCCTTAGCGCCCACAGCCGGGGCTGCGGGGCCAGACCCGGCACAGCCCGGCCCGGAAAAGCCGAGAAGGGACGGATCCAACAGCGGGAACGGCCAACAAGGGAGCCCCTGCCCTCTAACACCCCTCGCGGCCGCCTGAAGACCCCCGGCCATCCCACCTGGTCGCCGGTGGGTACGCGATGGTGACAGGAGGAGGAGGCGGAGGTGCAGAGCGGCAGCGGCAGGAGCAGCAGGAGCCCAGCGGTGAAGGCCGCGAGCGGCGGGCGGCAGCAGCGGGTAGACCAGGCGCGCCCGCCGCCCGGCTCGGCGGCCATTTTGGAGTGCCCGTCCGCCGCGTCGCCATGGCGGCAGCGCCGGGGGAGCGGCCTCCGCCAATGGGCGGGCGGGGCGGGAGCAGAGGGCGCTTCTGATTGGACGCGGCGCCGCGAGAGGCGGGGCCAGGAGCTGAGGGGAGGCGGTGGCGGACGCGGGCGGTGCAAGGCCGGAATCACAGGAGCGGGAGGGGGGGACAGGAGCCCCCTGAGGGCCACCGCTAAACCATGCCCCCGGCGCCACATCCACACGGCTTTTGAATGCTTCCACCGCCTTCCCGGGCAGCCCATTCCGATGCTCCACCACCCTTTCTGTGAAGGAATTTTTACCAATGCTCTACTTAAATCCTTGAGGCCGTTTCTTATCCTGTCGCTCGTAACCTGGGAGAAGAACCTGCCCCCACTGGCTGAAACCTCCTGTCAGGGCGCTATGAGAGCGATAAGGTCCACCCCGAGCCTCCTTTTCTCCAGGGTGAGCCTCCCCAGCTCTGTTCCCTTCTCTGGACACACTCCAGCACCTAAATCACTTTATTGTCTTTATTGCCTTTATTAATGGGCCCAAAAATAAGCACAGAGCTTAAGATGCTTCATCAGTGCCCAGCACAAGGGACAGTCACGGGCCTGGTCCTATGGCCACACTATTGCTGATACAAGCCAGGATGGCACTGGTCTTCTCAGCCATCTGGGCATGGGCTGGTTCATAGCCAGCCATTTGTCAAACAGCACACCCAGTTCCTTTTGTGACTGGGATTTTATTAATCACACACAACACAGGCTTTTCCCAGCTTCTCAGTCCACAAACACTGCACAACAGAGTATCCCCCAGTGTCTAGTATGGAAATGACTGAAGAAACATTTACCACCAGTGATGAAAGTTATCTGGGTTTTTGAGGTGCTTTATCTTGCAGCTTCTGCTGCTTTCCAAGATGGGCCACACAAATGGAAAGTGGTGTGTCTTGGCTCTCCAAGCTGCTTGGTGGGAGAAGCCAGTGGATGCCTGGTGCTTTTAGCTAAACCGAGTTGCTCTGGCTCCTGCAGTGTTTCCATGACACAGAAGAATACCCAAAAAAGCAGAGAAAGATTAAAGGAATCCTCACCTTTTCACAGGGAACAAAATCTATTAAAGTGGGAGTGGGTAACACTCTGTTTTGCTTTAAATGGGAATTTATGCAGGACAGTTATTCTTCTGAAGTGCTGCATGGGCAGCACGCTATGAAAAGCAGAAATTTTTTATATTGCAAACTTCAGATACTGTAAACCCTTTTCCTCTTTGCAGGCAATGAGAACATCACGACAAAGTTTTTAGACATCATGGCAGCTATTTGCAGTACAGGTCTTTTTTTGACTAAGGCAGAATAATTTCACCTGGAATTTGTACGCACAAGTCGTCACTAAGACAACACAAGAAAACCATTTTGTCTTTGAAGTCTTTATTGCATCACTGTAAGAAATTCAAATATGAAGCAACACTTTTAAGTGAAATGTGTCCCTCTTGCAGCTCAGCAATACAATGTAGCTTTTTAAAACTACTTTTCTTAATCTGCATATATGGCTTTAGATTGGCAGTTTTAAGGTTAGGATATGATTAAAAGTACTACTTGCAAAGATGCTATTACTTTCAGTTTTTAGAGAGCTTTAAAAATGACTCTGCAAATTGGTGATTCTACAAAAGGGTTAATGCTTCAGAATCGAAAAGAATAAAATTTAAAGTCTCTCTTTCCAGTCTTGAAAATTGCAAAAGCAATTACTTTGTGGAAGCAAAGTACTTTAGCAGTTAGTAGCAAAGCAATTACTCCTGGAAGTAACAGGAGGGGATTACAGAGAATTCCCCTAATAAATGGGTATGAATATAGTAATCTATACTAAGGAATAAGCAAAGTATGCTAAGGTAACAGACAGGTAGGTAAGGGGGCTGAAATAATAAATGCAAAGTGCATGTTCATTCTTTTTCTTCCAGACTTTTAGCACCAAGGCTGAGTGGATACCTAAGGATGACTGAAAACTCTGCTGGTGGGCGAGGTAATTAGAATCACAGCACTGCTTTGGTTGGAAAAGATCTTTCAGATTCCCTCAGCACAGAACATTTTAAATAAATCCTCACAAGAAGGTGCTTTATGGTGACTACTGGAAATAGGAACACGCAGAGGTGCTCTGACCTACCCTACACCTCTTACTGCTGGACACAGGTAAGGCAGAGCACCTTCCTCCTCTACCATTCCCTTCTGCCTTGTGTAGAAAGAAGTTAAAGTTGTTCTCACCATTCTTGCCAACATCTCTGCATAACTGAACTTGAAATGTGAGTACTGAAATAGCATGCTCTAAAATATTTGCTTATGTTAGTCGTTCTGTTGATAATTTGAAGACATATTTCAACACATGGATAGATCAATAAAGAAGAAACCTAGATGTAAAAAGAATTAAAAATTGCTCTGTAAATTCTTAAATGTAAAAGGCACTAAAATTTTCTAGACTATTAAGATCATTCTACTATTTGAAAGTAATAAGGTATTGTGGATATGCCTGAATGTCATTAAATATGACGAACATTGTTGGATTAGACACGTTATCAACCACACTGTTGTAGCGGTCAGTAGGATCTGCTTGGCTCTTTGGTGGTGGAGCCTTTAGCCCTGCTGTCCCAGCACAGTACTGCCCAGTCAGGACCCGAGCCAAGTACATGTGTTTTCTGCCATTCACATGTCGAACGGAATAAATATCCTGAGCAGAGTAACTTGCATTGACAGCAAAGTAGGTTCCGTCTCCAATGGCTGCAGCTGTTAGGAAAAACAACATTTTCAAATACAGTTAGTGTTCTTATTCTCCTCAGAATCTCTAAAACTCCTTTTTTGTTTTTAACTCTGCAGAATCTATAAATGTGGTTAGAGTTCAAACACGAAATTCTAGTACTAATCCTGTGTATCAGAATCAAATATGAATCCACATTGATAGCAGATAAGTATCAATACCCAGGTTTTGACTTCTCTTTCCTATGGAGAAAAGGGCTCCTCTGTTTAACATAGTTTAGCCTGCAATCCATCAAATTGCAATTCTTCAGAGACTTTTGGACTTATGACGATGTAAGTGTTATTATAGTTTTCTAGTCACACTTCTCAGCAAGTCAGAGAAATCACATGTCTTTGTTCAAGACAGATTTCTTTTTTCTGACATTGGTAAAAAGCTGTTCAGGCCAAACAGGTCCTTCCTATCTGGCTGCCCTGATCTTTGGATACTTTTGCTTGGCTACCCAGCCTGACAGAAGGCAAGTGTGCCTTCCCAATCATTAATCACAGCTGAGATGAAAAGGTGGATGTTAATACCCACAAGCAGAGAGAGGACATGGGGATCTAGGGCTCTTGCTTCCTGAGTAAATCCAACCTCCTGACACTACCAAAGAGCAGGAAAGCAAAACTACATCTCCTCTGATCATGTTTTAAAAAGAAGTGGTGGCTGCCATTCCTACCTGTGCACAACCAGCATATATTTTGTGTATGCTGGGTTTCATTTATTGAAGAAAACCTCAGAGTTAGTACCTCCAGAGGATCCAGACAGAGAAAGGTCTTTGGATCCAGACCACACTGAAGTATCAACTAGATCTGAGTTAAGCTGCCAAGCTCTCTCAAGATCAAATCAGCCCTAGGCATGTACAACTCTGTCTTAAGGAAGAAAACATTAAGAAAAAAATTAAGGATTTCTGAAGTGAGGCTACATGGCCACTAAAATCAACTAGCACCTCAATTCAGTCCATGTTCCACTTCTTTGGATCCTGTCCTTCATCTTTGATTGCTGCCAAATAATACATATAACAAGACTGTACTAGAGGAAGTGGACAGAACAAGCTTTGACCTACTGCAGAATATCTTTATGTTAAATATTTAAGTTGTCTCTAACAACTGTTAAAGGCTAAGAATTAACTAATGGATCTCACAGATTTTGTAAGCATAAAATTGGTACAGATGTGGGATCTTACACTGTCCTAATCTGTGGAGGCAACAGGAGAAGGATTTGTACTCTACTTTGCTACTTGTCTTTGTCTAAGAGGAGAGGAGATACCACCAGCTAGCAGCTGTTACACCAGCTAAGGATGTTGAATAGTGTTCCTTGTTCCTTTCTCTAGGTAAATGATACAAAACAATTCCCAGAAGCTGCCCAGGCTTCATTTCAGAGCACGGAAACTCTTTTTGATATCCTTTACCTGGTGGCAGCCAGCAACAAGTGATTAACTGAACAGAATAATTCCTCTGTCCATACAGATTAATCTCAGGAGTTGTTTATTATTGTGTTCTCTAATTTCATTCAGCTTTCATGTTGTGCTGAGAGCACTATAACACTGACACTCTGCAGCTCTCATACATGCCTAGGAAATTAACTGATTTGGATAATGACTCACCATTCTTTCCAGCATATCCACGATTAAATCCATAGAAGTTAATCAAACTCAATGAAGATACAGCTGTCCCATGAAATAGAAACCTCTCATTATTTTGATTTTTGTTCTTTTCACAGATAGATTTTTTTTTTAGTTGGTATGTCTGCCAGAGGATGCGATTTTGTATTCTTTCAATCTGTAAAATTACAAAATTAACTATATTTATATGAGGGAAAAATGGGGTAGGGATGAATATTTATCATGGCAGAAAACCATTAAAATGAAATCAAACTGAAAGAATTACAGCAATTTTCACTATGTCCTGGTAGCATGAGGTTTGGGTAGAGGAACTATGTAGGCATCCTGAAAAATCACAAACCAAAGCAGTTCATAAGAGAGTTTCAAGCTCAGTAATTTTGGGTATACATTTGTCTTGCCATGTGTACCAGGTACCCAGCAGTCATGGTAGCTCTGCACTGTCATTTCTAGAAACAGGCTGCTGTACCACTGCTAGAGGCAATGATGTAAGATGCCTTCTATACATCCTAATCATCTTTACTGATTATTTTCTCACTAAAGGACAGAGTGTAGCAATAGCGTTAGGTTAAGTTTCTCTTCTAGATCTAAGCTTGCAAGTCAAAATTGCTTCCTCTAATGTGTAGCTTAGCAACCCATAAGAAATGACTATATAAAAATCACTTGGTGGGAGGATGGATGTTGCTGGCTCCCTATGCCAACAATGTGAATATAGCTTAAGGGAAAGCAGTGTCTCCAACAAAGTATAATTTTAAAGACACTTCTGTAACAGCTTTCCATTTTTAACAGAAAAGGACCTAATGTCATTACTTGATTCTTTTTCTGTAATACATAATATTTAGTTCTCTTTGTGTGTTTTCATGACCATGCTCATTGAAGCTTGTGATGTTTTAAACACGTTATTCTCACTCCTAATTTGATTGTATTTTCTACTGTTTATCTCTTCTCTTGATTCAGATCAATTCCATCTTCTCCCTGGCAATTAAATCTCTGTGCTTTGTGTTGCAGACTTCTAAATAAGCAGGATCAAATACTGACACTGGTTAAAACTGACAGCCAAGCCTGTTTAAGTTGTAAATTAGTCCAAAGGTTTGTATCAGTCTGCAAGGACTTTGTATTTTTCTTTGTATTCTGAATGCATTTGCTCATGCCTCCATTTCAATATAGAATTTCCTAATTGGAAGTACCATATTAGCTAGAGAGTACCACATTAATTGAACAAAGAGTCAGCCTGAAGACTGACGGTCACTGGTTTTGCACCATTAGATGGCAGAAATGGCAGAATAGCTCTTAGGAAACTTGCTCTGATTTATATTCACCCTGTGCAGTGCTGAGGAGACTGACATACAAAGGGCGTATTGGGTTGCAGACACCTTATAAGCACATATTTAGGAAGTTTATTGTTTCTTGCCCAAGCATTGACATTTTCCCCCCTCCCCACCCCATATGGTATCACCTTCTCTATGTTAAAATTACTGCATGTTGTCTTAAACAGCTTCTCAACTGTTGCGTATTCAGAATGCGATGGCTTGAGCTCCACCACTTTGACCTGTTCATTCTGCATGTCTGTCCACTCCTTAGGGAGCTCTATTGACTGCATATCTGCAAAAGAGAGGTTGCATTATCATGACACACAACTAGCTCAGCTCCATAGGCACATCTTACAAACCACAGGCACAGAGAGGACAAAGAGGACAGCACCTTCTGCAATACTTCATTCAACAAGCGCTCTTGCTCTTCCAAAAATCACTGGTTCTGTAATACACTGTAAAGCCTTTACATTTTGTCTAATTATCCCCATACCAATATCTAACTAAAACAAGCTTTAAAACTCCAGAAGAATTTTATGTATTCTTCATACACCGCTTCCTTTGTCAGATTTAAGCATGAAATCTATGCTCACCAGTCACATATATGCAGACAATATTTGCACTTAAAACTGATGCTCTGATTTCACTCATACTTCCCACTGATTATGAAACTCAAAACTCCTGGCTGAGGAAAAAAAAAGAAAAAGGGAAAAAAGCTAAGGAATACCTTACTTCTTTGGGATACCTGAGCTTGCATTTATCGAAATCATCATTCAATAATAACTATTCAAGTTTTTTTATTTAACAAAAGTGTTATTTACCTTCATCCTTTTTCACACGTTGAAGGATTTTAATTTTTCCTTGGTCGTCAGTAGCCCTTAGAGTATTCAGATCCACCTTGTAGTTCTTATTTTTAATTCTGACATCCAGATATGGCTTTTTAGCCATTTTGGCATTCTCCAGCCGCATATTTGTCAATTTATCAAAAGGAACAAAGCTATCATTGCTTCCTAGATACCTCCATTCTACCAGGTTATAAAGAAGTTCTGCCTTGGATTGCTCTTCTTCAGTAGACTTAATTTTTTTGATCATTTCTTGAACTTTTTGAGAAACGGAACACACATCCCTGCTAATACCAGAAATTTTAATTTGAGGGGGAGAAAGCTTATTTAAAATCTCAATGGTGACTTGCTTTCTTCTCTGGAGATCTTCCAAAACGGCAAATTGTGTCTCATCAAAATTTTCAATTGCCTCATCTGAAATAGTGTTTTCAAACTGTTCCTTTAAAATTAAATCCTTTATCCAGGACTCAGTTGCATCCACCTTTTCTCGGCTTTCTCCACAAATTTGAAACGTGACTAAATTAACTTTCTTCTCCAAAATCATGGACTTTTTCTTCTCAGAAGATTGTTTTTTGCCCCAAAAAAATGCTGTGAATAAATACATCAATTATTAGTTGTAAATAAAAGAACTTCAGTTTTATTTGCCCATGCACACAGAAAATAACTTACATTTAAACATAGATAACCATGATTCTGATTCTGTTTTGGATGAATCTGAATCTTCTCTTTTCTTCATGCTTTCATAAAAGTCCCTGAGCATATTTGTCTGGAAGATCACGATCTTAATTGTCTGTAAATGCTGTACTGATTTTTGTCTTGCAAATTCCACAATAGCATCCAACATTTCATCAGCTACCTTGGCTGAATTCAGTCCTGCTTGACCTAAACAAAAATAAAAGGCACATATCAGTGAACAGTTTTTGTGCAAGTCTACTGTTACCCATATGAAGTTTCTCTGTTTCTGTACTGCCCCCATCAGACATTGCTTTCCCAAGAAAACACAAACCTGTTCCAATAGCTGGGAAGGCAACAGATTTGTACATCCTTTGTTCACACTCATGAAGCACTTTGGAGACCAGAGTCTTCACCTGGTTATCAGCAATCAAATGGATGATTTTACTGCATAACAGGTTCCCACCCTGTGTAGTAATAAAGCCATTTTGACACTGCCCAGCTGGAAGAGAGAAGATAAAGAAGGAGACATCATATTTACAAAGTGGCAATCTCTTTTGGTAGTATTTTCTGCTATATTGGTAGTACAAGAGAAGTAGAAAAAGTGCTAAGAAATCCACTGTGAGCTATTTTATTGTGAGTTTACTTGATTCTGGTTTTCTTTTCAAATAATCTGCAGAGTTTCTTTGAGAAATTAATTCAAGTAAATGTGTGTTTTCTAATTTCCTAAGACCTCTGCTACAAAGTATTTTCCTATTAAGTACAATATAAGAATTTATGATGACTTTGAATACATCTCACTTCTACTTAAAAGCATGCCAAATTAATTTATATGTGAAAACCTTTCTTATGCCACTTATTCCTTAAAAGCCTGAATTCTTATACTGCAGCAGAGCTGAGTGGCTAAAATAAAATCATTAAGATTATGACCAATTGATTTAAGAACAATATGGAATCTTTAAAAAGATGTTTGTGATTTCTCAGAGCACTCATGTTTGCTTACAAAATGGAGTCATATTGTGAGGATGAATGGACTGATGAGCACAGAGATCCAGACCGCCTCACAGATCACAAAGGTAATGACAGTAAGATGCTCTGCAAGCACTGAGATCAGACTGATAAATTTACTTTGACAAAAAGTTTTATCTGCCTGGTGATTTTCTTCTGACTCTCAGGATTTTCTGAAGAATATTTTGTACATGAAGTTAAAATGTAATTTGGAACACTGTAATGGTTTCTAAACCTAACTGTTTTAGGTTCCTGCCAACATTATAATTTCTATGTTTTGTCCATTCCAACAAAAATGGCAAAACTGCACTGGTACTAGGAGATTTATTTGAAGTTGAGGGTAAAGGAGTATTTCATAGTAGTATGGATAAGGCCTTGCTCTGTGGTGGAGTTTCCTTGGGAAACAAGCAGGGTGTAGCTCTGCATGGGAATGCAGGCATGAGCATATTTACCAAACAAGTTGGAGCCAAGGCTTCTATCTTGTCCCCTACAGAGTAGTTTGGAAATCAGAAAGACATAAAAACAGCTCTTTGAAATGAAAGAACAAGAAAATAAGAATCAGTGTAATAGTTCTAAGAACAGAGACATTTACCTGATTTGAGGTTAATGATAAATGTGTGTTTGTACATATGTTTCTACAGAGCCAAAGGCTGGGAAAAAAATCCAGGAAACTCCATCTTTAAAATCAGTTTCCAGACTCAGAGCAGGCACATTTAGGTTATGCATCTAAAATGTCCCTTTCTGTGCTTGTAGAGACCAACCACAATGAGCTCGAATTCTACTGCTCTACTGGTCTGGCAGAATGCAGACAATGGAAGAACTCGTGATCAGGGTTGTCCCGATTTCAGCTGGAATAGAGTGAGTTTTCCTCTTAGTAGCCAGTGCAGGGCCATGTTTTGGATCCAGTACGAGAATAAAGTGTCTAACACAGAGATGTTTTAGTTATTGATAAACAACTACGAAAAGAAAAATTCTCAAGGTATATGTCAAAACAAGAAGGGGACTTTTCAAAGTTCCTAAAAATGAAAGCTGTATTAATCAGATAAAACATTTATGTCAGAGTAGAGAATTATAAAGCAACTTTAAGTTTTCAGTGAGAATGAACACGACAAAAAAAGAATTATCAAAAAAATAATAGGCTTTAACATACCATATTGAGCACATTCGTTTGCTACCTGGGAACCAGCAGCATCCATAATTGCTTTGAAGACCCCTTAAATCACATAAGAAAAGCACACACATTCATAAAGTCTCCACAACTATCTCTACTCAAAACTCTACCCAACTTTTGTACCCTACAAATACCCTAAATTGCTTTATGGCAAGATACCACAAAGTTCAAAACTGTGACAGTTTCCCTAAGTACTGTCCATGACACACAGCTTTGGCTGCAGAGAGAACGTTTCCTTCACTGCTGGTTAGAAGTCATTAAAAACTCCTGTTTCATTGTTTCACTCACCAAACCCATATGCCCCTCACCAAACTCACCAATGGCTTTGAACTGGTATCATTTGGTACCTTGCAGGCTTATAATTCACTATGTGAAAACCATCTGCTTCTTATAGGGCAATTTACTTAACCAGAGCTTTGTCTTCCAGTGAAACGTTTTAGGATAAGTGTATTTTTTTATAATTATACTTAATCTAAAAATTCCATTTAAATACTTATGGTTTTAAGCAAGAAAAATATGGTCAGATGCCTTCTGTTTGAAAATGAAATCAAATATTCAGGACATGTAAAAAACCTGTTTAAGATCTATTTCCTGGCTAATCATAACTCTTTATGAAAATAACTCATCTGAAAAATGCTTCATAAAAGTTTCCCTTGCGGACAATTCTTTCCTGTACCCCCTTCTAAAAACTAGCCCAGATTTATTGCTAAGGAACTACATATTCAACATATTACCTGCTTTGGCATCAAAAGTTGAATTTGCTATGTTTACAATAACCTCTGTATCTTCCTTGGTAATATCTCCACTAATTACTTGCAGTGTGATGGAACCAATCTTCATTTCATGAACTCCCAATAGGTTAGTAGAAACAGGCCTAATGAAACCTGCAAGGGAAAGAAAAATACATTGAATCACTTCTCCTTTAGTTTGGAGTATTATTCTCTTCCACTGATTGAAACTCCTTATCCTTTTAAGGAATATACTCTAGGTCAGTTTGACGGATGTAGAGTGTCTCTGTTTTTATTCCATTTCTGAAAGCTGAGAGGTACAGTATTCTTCCTGTTTGTGCTACGGAAGTGAAACCATTTCTATTCCTGTAAATTTATGCAATATGAATTCAGAAAATGGCTTCAGGGTTTATCTGATCTGACCAGCTGTGTAACAGAGTTTCCTGAATTTATTCTTACAAGAAATGGAGCATCCAGCTTAAGTGTTGCCAGTAATGGAGATCAGATCACATTCCTTTTGTAAGTTATTTCATATTTACCTTCATGGATACAAAACTATTCCTTTCTTGTAGTCTAAACTTATCTAACTTAACTCATATTTTATCTGCCCACTCTTAACTTCATCTCTTTGATACTCAGCAACTGAAGAGGAAGGGTTTTATATCCTTACAAATAAGCCTCTGTCCTTGTTGAAGTACATTCATGTTTTGGTTATTGTGTCCCACTGTTGTCAATTAATAAATGGAAAGGAAATTATCCACTCTGTATATATAAATATATATTTGTGGGAGATTAAAGCTACAGAAATACATGTTATTTATGGCTTGTTTGGCCAAGTGATTGCAAGTTTTTATATCCCTTAAGCAGGACAAACTACTGTGTCTCCTATCAGAACACCCTTTTTGTTTTGATAAGACTGGTCTCACTAAGAGTTCAGCATGCCCTCAACAAAAGAAATTCCTCCCTAAGAATTTTACAAATGACATTTAAGAATGCAAGTCCATTAGGAGGACAAAAAATGCCCTGTGCCCTGATGATATTTCTTTTGTTTCCTGATACACATAAAACCACTTAATAACATTTACATTCTGTCCCATCCCTACACAACTTACTTGGCTGTGCTGCTGCGGCATTGCCACTTTCATGTGCCCTACGTGCTAGTTCAGTGGTAAAAGCCTAAGAAGAGAAAAAAAGTATTCAAGATAGTATTTCACAGTATGTACACTGAATGTTTCTGTAATTAACATTAACAGTCTTGTAGCCTCTTGCTGAGACACCTCACACATTTTATAGTCATATTTAAGTGTTAATAACAGCAGAAGACCCAGTGTGGACGGTGTGATAAGAGATAGCTCTGCATTGCTAGAACTCCTCTGGCAAAAGATAAGGAAGCATCTAAAGGCTTTTACAGTGCCAACAGCAAGGCCAATTTTGTCTGCAGCTTCTGCTTGCTGAGAGTTTGTATTTCAGAGACACTGGAAAGACATCCCACTGTTTCTGGCCCACAGCAGTAAGAAAGTGCCAAATTATTCCCTTAGAAAGCAGTATAAGTAAAACAGATTATTAAAGTGTAAACAGAGCAGTATGTTACAAAGACAGATTTGTCCTGAGAAGAACTACCTGAATGTTATCAATATCATGTGGATTCAAGAGAAAATGGACTTCCTGGAGATTCTTCAGAGTGTTACTACTACTGAACCTGAATAACACATCAAACATTAACTTAGAAACAGTGATTTTAGGAAATCCAAATCCTCCAGTCCCAATAGCTGGGAAAGTGATCGATTTCAGTCCAAGTTCTTCAGTTTTCTTCAAGCAGAAATTGATTGCATGTTCTAGGTCCTGTAAAACACAGCAAAGGTACTTTTTTTCTAAAGGCATAATTTATGATTAGTTCCAAAGAAACTGGTATGATCAGCAGCTCTGAGTGCATCAAGACATCTTTAAGGTCACTCCAACGGAAGAGAATGGAGTCAAGTCATCTAAATTAACTATATTTAAACCTGAAATTTCAGGCCAGATCCCAAACAAATATGTAGCTGGGGTGGATTGGGGGTTAATAATTAAAATATACCTTCTCTGTCTGTCCTCCACTCCACTTGGGTATTATGGCATGAAAGATGGACTTGCAGGCCATAGCACATCCACTGGTGCAGACCACACTCCCAGGACCTGAGTTCTGACTTTGTTTCTTGCTGTCAAACTCAGCTTTGAGAGCTGGCCCAGCTCTTTCCAGCACGGCTTTGCAAAGAGCCCCTTCGCCAAACAGCAGATCTGTGCCAACGCTGTTGACAACAACATCCGTCTGCAACAAGATTACAATGAAAACAGCTGCAGCTAGAATTCAAACGAAAATATGCACCAAGATTAGAAGCCCTACCAATGCAACACACAGGAAAAGAAACAAGATGCCAGTGAATACCCAAAACAGCAGCCCAGACAGGTACCTATTTCCCCTAATATCCAACCAAGACAGTTACTTTTACAAAGTACTTTAGTATTTCCCCTTTAAGAAAAAAAAAGACAACTCTTTTACATGTTGACCTTGGATCTAGAAAACAAACAAGATCTAGCTGGGAATTGAAACATCCTGAAATTCACAGCTGCCATCTAGAAATGGCTGCAGTAACAGATCTCAACCTACACTCAAGGTTTGCAAGCTTGCATCCTTGTTTAGCTAGCACACAGCTGTTTTTTCCTTATGCAGCAAGTACTTGTGAAACCTACTGTCTGTCCTTTTTCATTTAAACTGAAAGATCTTACCATCAAGTTAGAAAGGAGTCAGAAAAGTAAAGCCTTACCACAGCTTCCTGAATATTCTTCTTCTCCACTCGGATGCAAAGTCCTTCATTTGTTGTAATCATCTTCAGATCCCCTTTTCTATTCTCCTTCTGGCTTTTGTTCAGCCATTTTGGGGAGAATGATTTAGCTGAAAATACTTTTTTTACTGTCTCACTCAGAACCTGAACAATTTCTTCTGAATTACTCACAAGATGGATCTCCTTCAAGTTTCTGTCCTCCGTGATTTCTTCCAAGGTCTCCCTGATGGCGGTCACAATTGAATCTGCACAGATCTGTGATGGAAAGCCATAATTCCCTCCACTTATAGCAGGCAGAGCTATGGAATTATGATTGTATATATCAGCTAGTTGTAGACATTTTTTCACTGTCTTCCTCAACAGGTTCACACACATTTCTGGACTCTCCCTGTTCCACCTGGGCCCGACAGCGTGGATGACATTCTTGCAGGGCAGTCTCCCGGGGCACGTGATCACTGCGCAGCCAGGCTGCAAATTCCCCTGCCTCCTCACCAGCTCATTGCACTCCTCCTGCAGTGCTGGCCCAGCTGCCCTTGACAGTGCTTCAGCCAGCCCATCAATGTGTTTTAGTTTGTCATTAGATGCATTCACCACAACATCAACAGGGTAGTCACACAAGTCACCTCTATACACTCCTACCATAATTCCACCTGGCAGGTTTTTTTCATAGTAGACTTTTCTTTTCACTTTTTCACCAGCTTTTCCACCCTTCTGTTCTTCTTCTTCTTCCTTAATCCTAATGAAACAGCTATAATTCTGCTTTGCTTCTAAAATACATAAATCTTTTCTCTCAGTGAAGAACTCCTTTGCCCCTGGTTTATCAATTGGCACATCTTTTGAGTAAAGGGATGAGACAGTTTTTTGAAACATGTTGAATGCTTCTGGCATTTCTGCTCTGGGTCCCCTCAGAGAAATACAAGGTGTCTTGGTGTCAAAACGTACTGTCACACCTTTCTTCTTCAATTCTTTACAAACGCCAGACTTCTCATTCTCTACAAACTGCACTATTACCCCTGATTTAGCTGGGATTACTTTTTCAATGATTGTGTTTCTATCTACAAAAGCATTAAGTCTCTGATAAACCTCTGTTACAGCCTTAGAAAAGCCAGCAATAATCATTGTATTTTCTTTTCCAACAGGCTCCCAAGTGATGACAATTTCCTGGGAAGAATTATATGTCTTGAGCAAGGAGAGAAGAAGATCCCTCCACTGATCCTTTTTCATAACTTCACCATCCGCCACATTGATGCACTTGTATTCTAAACCTGTTTTTATTTGCTTTTCTGCTTCTAGAAGATCTTTGTGAGCATCTCCATATAGCAACAGAGTATCATCCTGAAGTTCATAAAAAGCAATAATTTTTTCCCTAATGAATAACATATCTGATGTTTTTTTATTATCTACACACTGTAGATAGTGGAAAACATGGCGGTCAATGGGAACTGATGTACATGGCATACTCAATACCTTTTCCAGTAACTCAGCTTTGACTTTATATACTTCTGCAGGTAATCCACACAACTGAACAGTCTTTTTTTTGTCATCATAAAAGAGCTTTAGGCATGGGTATTCCTTCTGAATATTCTCTTCTAACCCAGCATTGTGCAGCACAGCATACTTCCCTGGGATCACTGACACAGAAATTTCTATGCTCTGTTTTTCCCTTTCACTTTGCTTCATGCATTCCCTCACTTCTTTCTCTGCACTGTCCACTGCTGCTCTGTTGCCTGCAATCACCACCATCTCCTCAGAAATATCAGTTATCATCAGAGCAACATCTTTTGACAACCTTTTTTTCACATCTTCCCAACCTGATGAATTGACTTTACATTTTATAGCTATGTAACGTGCCATGATACGCGAGAACTCAGTGGAAGCATCTTGCTGCCATGTCTTGAGCAACTTAATCGTTGACTTTTCCTGCTTGCAGAGAGATGGTGATGGGCACAACATAACTTCTGGGTTTGCACAGTCTGCCTGGGGCCATTTGAGCTCAGAATGGCAAACTGCCATTTCCTGGTTTATGTCCTGGGTCAGATTGGCATGCCTTTGTAAAAACTGCCATACATACGGGTCTAGTGGCACCCCAATGGGGTCTGGCATCTTGAAAGCTGGTCTTTCTTCTCCATAGAGAGCTGTTCCCATGGAGTGGTAATATGGATACACAGAAATCAGTGTCTGGTCCAGTAAATGTTTCTTTTTCAAGACCGTGGTTACATCTGAAAGTCAGTGCACATATGTACAAACAAACATATATCATTAACTTTAAATCAGGCAAATGTCTCTGTTCTTAGAATTATTACATTGATTTTCCTTTTCTTCCATTTCAAAGACCTGTTTTTATGTCTTTCTGATTTCCAAACTACTCTGTAGGGGACAAGATAAAAGCCTTGGCTTCAACTTGTTTGGTAAATATGCTCACGCCTGCATTCCCATGCAGAGCTGCACCCTGCTCATTTCCCACGGAAACTCCACCACAGAGCAAGGCCTTATCAACATACTACTATGAAATACTCCTTACTCTTAACTTAAAATAAATCTCCTAGTGCCAGTGCATTTTTACTTTTTTTGCCATTTTTGTTGGAACGGACAAAGCAAAGAAATTATAATGTTGGCAGGAGCTTAAAACTCCATTACAATGATCCAAATTATGTTTTACCTTCATGTACAAAATATTCTTCAGAAAATCCTGAGAGTCAGAAGAAAACCACCTGGCAGATAAAGCTTTTTGTCAAAGTAAATTTACTAAGCCAGGAGTCTCCTCACAGATATTTACCAGATGTTGCACTGGCACAAAAACTGGACAGTGATTCAAGGAACGGAAGAAATAGTAACAAGATTGTTCTTTAGCTCTGTTCTTCTCTGACAATGAAGACATTTGACTTAATTAGCTAGAAATGAGGATATTTGACCTTTTTTCATTTCTGAAAGTCAACTGTGTCACTGACACAAAGCCATTCACAGATTCTGCTCTGTCCCTCTACCTGTAAGTACCATTAATTTTATATTGCATATAAAAACCTCTGCAAATGGAGAAAGAACACCAGTGAGAAAAACCCATGGACAAGGCAGATATTAAAATAAATCTCTGGTAACAAACCCCCCCAATAGATACTGAAGCCCTAGACACACAGCAGTATTTCTACATCCAGAGCACTTCCTAGGAACAGGACAGGTACACTGACTTCAGCAACAGAAAGCCAGGCTTCTCCTAATGCCCATATTTTCAGTAACTTCCTTGCAGGTTATCTGCCTGTGAGTACCTCGTTCAGGCAAAGGACAGAGTTACCTTTGTGGTCACAGAATGTAATGATGGCTGAGTTCTCCTCAGGGAAGAGCTGGATATCTGCCACGGGCCCCCCTCCGTTCCGTGCGCTCTCAAAGTACACCGTGAGGTAGTCTGAGGAAATGCTCTCTGGTAGGTTTTCAGCCTTGATGCTCTGTGTTGATTCAAGAAGCCGGGCAGTCATGTTGAATTCTCTGACTCTCTTGTTCTGTGAACATTTCTCGACAAATTCTTTAGTATCTGTAAACAGAAGAGCAGTATGAACTGACCATGTTTTCCTGAGTCATTATCAGCCCTGGCTATCACTTCAGGCAGAGAAATGAGCAGAGTCTACTCCCTGTATTTGAAACAAAACTGACTCTGGTGCCAAATAATTCTGTGTTGTAAAAAAAAGGGGAAAAGCACACAATCCATGTTACTCTCTGCTACTCACTACCACTGTGTCTCTGTTCCTATCTCATAAGTTTACTGTCTTCTCTAAAGGAGACTTTATATAATCCCCACACTCAGTGCACTTTAAATTCTTCTTCATCTAATCCAAAATAAGACAGAAACAACAAAACATTCTAATCCAATTTCAATTAATAAAGATGCCACCATTTTCTTTTTTCAGTGTAACATTCGGATCACAGGCACTTTTATGGGGCTGCATATAAGACATTTTTCTTGAGAGATCACAATCCAGGTGCTTTTTTCAAACAGTTTGGATCTCTAATGGGAGAGGAATCAAGCTCTGAAAGCTATTACTCATGCTTATAAATGGAAATTAATAACAGTGTCATCCTGTCTTACCAATATTTTTTATAAAGGTTACTACAGCAACATTTTTTTCAGGTATCAGTTCAACAGTAAAGTCAACATCTATATTCAGGCCACTGATGTTCTCCAACAGTATCCGTAAGCACTTTGGATTGCATCTCTGTGTGTTCTCAAATACCACTGAACGTGAGGCCTCTGCAGAGTCAACCTCCTCCTGGAGTTCACTGTTTGGAACAAAACTCTCAGCTTTCTTCGAGGCTTTTGTATCATCTGCAGCAGAAAGATAAGCCGCATAAAATGTCAGTACACATTTCTTGGAATAAGCAGATTCTTCTTACCCTTTCTCTCTTTTTCTTCCCCCAAAAAAAGAGATTGTTAACCAAACAAATACTGCAGGGTACCACTGAACACTTTGAGATCCAAAACAGCCCAGATGCAATATTCTGCAGGGCTGCAGGCAGCTTTTTTGGTGGCACAAAAACAGACCAATGTCACTGGTATGTCTCTGGTCAGAGACTAAACAAAACTAAAATCCACTGACATAATAGACCACAGCTGCTCAGATGTCAGTAAGGGTTGGCAGAGACCTTGCAGCCTCTACATCTGTTTCTTAGCCCCGTGCAGGCAAAACAAGCCTGAACATAGCTCAGGACATCCACAGGCACCACAGACCACAGGTAGCTTTGTATGACTTGGTGTAAAGCCTCCTGATGACCACTGTGCCCTGCCATCAGTGCAGCATGACAGCACTGGAGCAGCATCAGTGCAGCATGACAGTGTGCAAAAAGGACTGACAGGGATGAAACAACATTTTGTAAATAGAAAATATATCAGAGGTGCCCACTGAGTATCCCAAAGTCCAGGGTCTGCCAGAGGCAATCATGTCACCAGCTTTGCAGACAGATGATGGCAGAGGTGAATGACCAACAGGCTGGCTCTGCCTGCTCACTGAGGTACAAAAACCACTGATATCAGACCCATAACATGTCCAGAAGACAGCTGCCTTTGAAGGCCTATCACTACCACCAAGAAGAAAACTAAAGAAATAAGAAGCAACAGTTCTTCTGATGCTAGTTACTAATTTCTAGACTGCTGAAGGAGTAATTTCATCCACTCTGTCCAATGAAGGAAATACCAAAAAGCCATAACTGAAAGCCAGGCTGACCCAAGGAAGCAATTGAGAGCAGGATCTGAAGATTTCCAGGTTCCTCTCTAGTATAACTACAAAATAGATGACAACTTGGAGAACTGGAAGCCCTGTGTGGAGAAAAGCACCAACATTTTTGTTTTCTGAAGAATCAGCACATAGAGTGATGGATAACATTTTACCTTTTGTTTGAAGGCTGCTCATGGCATCCAAAGCCTAAAATAAAATGAAAGCCAAATATCAGTGACAGATTAGACACTCTCACCACTATTTCAAAGCTCTGGTTAATTTTTATTCACCTTTGTGGGAACTGATTTTTCTTCAAATGTTTCCTCTTTAGTAGCTTGTGCTGTTTCAGGCTCTGTGACAAACAACCTCAATTCTCCTTCTCCTTCCAAATGCAACTGATGCGACTGTCTCTCAAGAACTCGTTGCTTGACTAAATAAAACCAAAAAAGCCCAGTGAAAATGTGAATGGAAACACAGCTTTACATTGCACGGCACTTTCCCACCATTATGACACTGTCGAAGTTTAAGAATGATATTCTGCAATTTTCTGGTATTCTGCTCCTTTCCACTGAAAGGAGCCAGACCTCACCGCTAGGTAGTGAGCTTCCCCCGCCGTGGCAGGATGGATAGGAGAACTGAAGGCACAAAAACGTTAAGCATTACAGGACGAGATGAGAACAATAAACTACAAACAAACAGCAACGAAGTAAGAAAAACGAGCAGGAACGACATCAGTACTGATAAACGATTCACGGGCCGCTGCTCACCCGACCCCGCACTCGACAAAAGCCGGAAAAAATCCCTCCCTTCCCTTTCCGTGCCCCACCGCACGGCTCAGGGAGATCGAATTTCCCCAGGGAGCTGCTGTGCCCTCCTGGCTCCGGGAAAAGTTAACCTCGCCTTGGCCGGAACAAGGATATACAGATATACCGTAGATATACCGTCCCGCGAAACGAAAGAGCTTTAAACTCAATGCTGACGCAGAATGCACACGGCTTCCTTCAAAAAAAAAAAAAAAAAAGGAAGACAGCAGAGGACATTCAGAGGACATGGACATTACTCCCGCGACAAACTGCCAGAGATGCAAAACTCGGCTCTGTCACTGGTTTCATGGTGGGACCCGGAGAGTCGGCCTTGAAAATCCTTTGACAGTGCCGAAATGGATGGCTCTTTGGCTAGATGTCCTGAATTTACCAGGAGAGCCAGCAACTGGGAAGCACGTTAAGGCAAGAAAAGGAAAAATTGTACATAGGTATCTGTGTGTTTCTGCACATACGTGCATGTCTATATATACATTTAACTCAACTGCAGCTAAATCCTTTCCAGCTTGCTGCAAGCTTATAAAAATATGTGCATGTTACAGATGACATATTTTATATATATATCTGTAACTAATCTAATTGTTAGGTTAATATAAGATTTATTATTCCGAGTACAGTTTAGAGAATACTACTGTGCATCAAGGTGAGTATGCATGTATATATTCCTCCTAGGATATATTTATTCACTTACAGCCTTTATGCCAAACACAATCCAGAGGCTAGTACTAAGCACCAAATCTAAGCATATATATATAAAGTAAATATCACATTCTGAGTTAGAAGGGACCCACAAAGATCGACTCCAACTTTTGCACCTGCATCAGACATCCGCAAGAATCACACCAATTTTACATACTGTCTATTCTATATTGGACAGGAGGGAGTGTATACGACATATTATATACTACAGATATTGCACATCACGTACCAGACATATATTATTACATGCAACTATCTTTTAACTTGCAGAAAGTTTAGACTTGCGATTTACGACCCCAACACCCCCGCAGGGTGCCCACACGCTAATCCCGGCCCCTGCCCTCGCCGGGTCCCCTCTCCCCGATCCGCCCCGCTCACCCTCGGGGCAGGCGAAGCAGACGAGGATGGTCCCGCTGTCGTCTCCGGTCCGCAGCTCGCACTCGCCGCCGCCCGAGCGCTTCTGGCTCTGGAAGTAGCAGAGCAGCTTCTTCCTGAGCGAGGGCGGCGGCTCGGCGGGGCCCCAGTCCCCTCGCACCAGCAGGGGGAAGGAGCACGGCCGCTGCCCCTCCATGGCTGCCCGGCCGCTCCTCTCCCGTCGCGTTTTCGCTTTCGATTCCCCGCGCACCAGGACGCGCCTTTTCCCGGCAATCACGAGCCTTTCTTGTCTCCTCTGCCGCCTCTCGAGGTAGCTCCGCCCCGGGCCGCCTCCTCGGCCCCCCCAGACACAGCTTCACACCTGCGCCCTTAACCCTCCTCTCCCCCTGGAACATCCAAAGCACCCCCTCGCCTATCAAATGCCCTGCTCGCCCCTCTGCCGGGGGCTGGCAGCCGCTCTCGCTGCTGTCCCAGGAATTCTCCCACCCGCTCTGCAAGAGGACAATCCTCACACAGATTCGAGGCATTTCATTCATCTACAGCTCTGCACAGAGTAGGGGGCTAGGTGGCAAATCCACAAAGCCAGCATAGAGACTACCAAAACTTTAGGGAAAAGTGGCATTAATGTTCATTGGCTACAGGTTACTTACTTCTCTTCTTAATAAGTATTCTATCTTCTGTTGATTAATGATTCTCTTGCTTCTCATGCCAATTAGTTCATATGCTCAGTCTTTCTCTTCTTTTTGGGTCAGTGGGCCATGAGTTGGTGGTCATGATCTCCCCTTGCTGGAATTACCTTAAACCAGTAGGAGCTGATACAGCATGCTTGCTGAGTTGCCTTTATTAGTTTCTTCCTTATCTTGAGGCTTCTGCCAAATGTCCTTGTGGCCTTTAAATCCTGCATTCTTTGTGCCCACTATCAATGGTAAATCCTTCTCCCCAAGCTTTGTTAACCTCCTCCTAAGTCTCAAATCACTGAAACATGTTAAACCCTAAACCTTAACAAGGCAATTCTACTTACAAACAATTTGTTTTCCTAATACCTGGACATGAGTTAGAGCTTACTTGCTAGCTACCTGTTTATTGGATGAAATCTCCTCTCTTGTTAATTAAACTTGAGAGTGTACAAAGATCAAACACCAAAGAACGTGGTTCCTGAAGGAAGTTTTTACATATTTCACATTTTGCATCATTGCTGCCAGAGGAACAAGATCAGGGTGGAACAAGTTGTGTCAGGGGAGATTAGGTTGGGTATCAGGAAAAGTTCTTCACTCAGATGGTGGTTGTGCACTGGTAAAGGCTCCCCAAGGAAGTGGTCACAGCACCAAGCCTGGCAGCATTCAAAAAGGATTTGGACAATACTCTCAGGAATATGGTGTGACTCAGGGGGATGTCCTGTGCAGGGCCAGGAGCTGCACTTGGTGATCCTTGTGGGTCCCTTCCAATTCAGGCTATTCAATGACTCTTGGTCCCTTTGTAGACTCCTGCCTCTGGCCTTTGCCTGTTAGAATAAGCCCATTTGGAAAAGCAGCATCTGTCACTCATGGTCTGCACAAAACCCAGGGTGACAGGTTTCTGCTCCAGGCTTTATGCCCTAGACACCTGTAGGAAAAGCACTGGTGAAAAACACCTTGGTGTCCTCTGCAGCTTCTTGTGACGCTGGGGAAGCTGAGACCTGATGCAGTACTGGCTCCTGGAGAGAATGGTCACACTGGTACCAGTGACCCATCAGCAGCAATGAAGCACCTGGAGCCATCTCCTCCGGCTCCTGGCAGGCTGATGAACCACTGCCCACAGGTATTTGTTATGGGGACTTAATAAGTTTATTCACTGTCTAAGCAAAACTTAAAGACTTTTGGCCCCCATACCAATACCTTGATCTCCAGCTCTAGGTTAAATTGGTTTCAACACACTTGATCTCAACAGTTAGCAATTTTCAGTGGCTAAAAAACAGAACTTTTGTAACTACTGAAAAAGTTTTTTTTTTACATAGTAAAAAGCAAAAAAGCCCAAAGGGAGCAGCTCCACTGCTGTCACAGAAGGATGGGATGTACAAATGCACAGCCTGAGGTTTATAGCTCTACTGAGATACTTGACTTGCATATTTGTGTTATTTCACACCCCTTCCCTAGAAAAGGTGTCCCTTGGCCACAGTTACCCTACAGTATCCAGGGTAAAATTGTAACAGTAACCTAACTATGTAAAGAAAGCATTGGAAGATTTTTTTCTTAATCATACAACCAAGTAAGTCAAACCCAATACATTCAGAGGAGCCAAAGGCTCCTCAAAGTTGGGGGTTCTGCAAAGCAGCAGGGTTATTGTATTTAAAAACAAGTCATTCCACATCTGTAATGTCAAGTTCATTGAAGTTCACTGGTTAAAAACCAATGCTAAATGTTCAAAGAGGTTTAGACAAACACAAGCTATTTAGTACAACTGGTTCATTTATTGAAAACTGCTCTAACATAACTTGTTATGAGATTGTCACAGAGTGTAAGAAGGCATCAGAAATGCAACACTGAACAGTCCATGGCTGCATTATCCCTTCCAATTCCCCACCAGCAATTAGGAAGACCCTAAGGCTGTGTGGCTGATACAGTACAAAGGCTCACTACGTAATCTAAAAGAGGATTGCAGTACAATATTGTGCTCAAGTCTTAATACATTCTGCTGCTCAAGTGTAAACAAGCTTCAGGGGGATCAGAAATTGCCAGAGATTGCTTAAATCAACTCAGAATTTAATTTGACATAATTCTTTATTATTTTTGTTGTGTGCTTTGTTAAAGATGTTTCTATCCTACATAAAGGCTGAAAGGCATGCAGTTGTGGCTGCAATCAAAATACTTACTTAGAGAAAGTGATAAGGTATTCTGGGTAAGCTTGAATGTCATTAAAAATTATGAACATGGAAGGCTGGTTCACGTTATCAGTTGAACTATCATACAGATCTATAGAGTCGCTAACATTTTTTTTTGCTGGAGTAATTGATCCTTTTTTCCCCAGAGAATATTCTCCAACAAGGACTCGGGCCAAGTACATGTACTTCTTCCCATTCCCATCTGATTTACAGTAGATGTCGTTGGCAGAATAGCTGGCATTAACAGCAAAGTACGTTCCATTTCCAAAGTTTGCAGCTGTAGTCAGAAAAGCAAAGGTTTGTGAGTGTTTCAGTAGCAACAACTCCTTATCTGCCACCTTCAGAGCCTGTGAATCTCTGGACAACTCTGCTTTTTATTTGCAATAGGGAGATACAAATTGCATAAATAATTTTGCATACAAGGTAAGGCTATACATGGCATGGCAAATCACTCCTATCCCTATACAGGGAAACAAGAGTTGTTTTGAAAGTTACATTACCGTGCATTCCAGCATAGCTCCGGTTAAATCCTTTTTTGTTAATAAGGGTTAATGACTCCTGACTCGTCCCATGAAACAGAAGCCTCTCATTATTTCTGTTGCCGTTTTTTTCATCTATTTCACACTTTTTTATTTGGTAGCTTTGCCATAAATATTGGTTCTGTACCCTTTCAATCTGTGGAGTTTGAATGTAAGACAGAAAGAAAGAAAGAAAGAAAGAAAGAAAGAAAGAAAGAAAGAAAGAAAGAAAGTGGGTAGGTTGCTGCCATGAAAAAAATTAGCCTATCAGTCATTCTATCTGCTTCCAAGAGTCCCCTCTTAGCTCAAATACACATATATCAGATGATGAAAAAAGTTAGTCAAATCCTTCCAAACTTTGGCATGGCAGATAGCAGAACCCAGCCCAAACCATGAGACAAACACTTCCTGGGAAACAATACAGGATCTTTTCACAGGTTTCCAGGCTGTAGATGCCTGCTGGACCTGCACAGCACACATGGCTTATGTGGGCAAAACATGTGCTCTGCTACAGCAAAAACCATTCCAAGGAAGAGCACTCTCCCCTGGAGCTGAAGAAGTGACTGCTTAAGAGCTGCTCCAAATACCTCAACTGCAACATTAAACTGATTAAAGCTGAATAAAGTTAATGACAGCCAGAAAGACTTGTCCCAACTTTAGAAATCCATGGGGAATTTCTTTTTCTGTTATCAGTATCCTTCGTCACTTGCCATTAAGTTACTTATGCTCAGAAATGATGACTTGCTTTTACCTTTTGAATTCTGAATAACGGACAGGTCTGCAGAAACCTTTCTTGCACATCTGTATACTCTCTTGAGCCTGGTTTTAGTTCCACTATTTTGAGTTGCTCATTTTCCATAGGGTCCCACGTTGGAGGGAGTCCTGTTGACTTTTGATCTGCAGAAGAAACACGATCAATCATTTTCACCCAAATCCTCTGCCTAAAATTAAACATGACCTGCTACAAATCCTTCTAGAAGTCTACACATCTTGCTTACAGATGACTCAGAAAGAAAGATCTCCTTGTATTGTAAAGGACCAGCAGTAAATGGAAGAGGGTATGGCTCAAGAACAGAAGTGAGCTGAGATCTAGCATGACAATTGCTACATTAGAACATGATTGCCAGTAAGCCTGCTAAGAACATCAGAACACATTACTCTCTTTTCAAAACATTTGAAATAGCTGCTAAGTTCTTTTATTTCCCAATTTGGCTCCTTTCTACATTCTCCAGAAAAGCACCTGCACAAAGCTTTTAACATGTATTTTAAATATTCTCATCATTCCCTTTTCTTTTCTCTTACTGGATGCAACCAGGTTGTTTCATGGGAACATCAGTCTGTCAAGATGCTTTTCCTTACCTTCAGATTTGTCAATACGTTTAATAGATATCTGTCCTCCTTGGGCATCCACAGCAGTCTTGCGTTCCATATCCACTGTGTATATTCGCCCACCAATGATGACTTCAACAATTTTCTGCTTTGTCTTGTAAGCATTTTCCAACTCCACATTTGTGAGACTGTTGAAGGGTACATAGGAATCCTTTTCACTGTATTTCCATTCAACTGAACTTTGTAGAAGTTTTGCCTGGGCCTCTTTAGCAGCTTTTATTTTGCGGATCATTTTATGAACAGCTGAAGAAGCCTGGCAGACATCTTTTGCAACCCCTGTAATTTCAATAGAGGTATTCTTCAAATTAAGACAAATTTTTACTTTCTTTCCTAGGTCATCCAGTTCTTCAATCTCTTCTTCATCGAAATAAGAGATAGTCTCGTCTACAATTTCTGTATGAGATTGTTCGCTGGAAATTGCACTTCTCAGCCACTTTTCAGCTTCTTCCACTTCTTTTTTATTTTCACCACAAATCTGCACAACAGCAGGGTCGATTTTCTTTTCTAAAACCACTTTAGTTTTTTCCTTTGGGGAATGTTTCTCAGAGCTCCAGAGTGCTACATTGAAATACATAAATATTGTCATTAATATTAATCTCTTTTAGCTGGTGCTAAACAGATTGATCTATAACCTGTATTTAAGTGACATCTACTTACATTTACTCATGTGATATACCTTCGAAACAAACAATTTGATTTGTGATGCAGCAGACTGTTCTCTTTTCTGCATGCTTGCTTGGAACACACTCATCAGATGTGGCTGAAAGATGACAACTTTAATAGTTTTCACAGATGTGGCAGGATTCTTTTTTGCAAAGTCAGTTACTGCATCTATCATGTTGCCAGCTACCTCAGCTGGATTGCGGCGTGCCTCTCCTGAAAAAAGTTGCAGATATTTTGCTCTAGAAAGTGTTAATAACTGTTACAGATAATTAAAACATCTTTAAAAGAAGAGCTATGAACACACCCACACAATCACCTGGATCATAAACAGGTTGAGAATAACATCAGGCTGGCAATCAAGAAAGGTTTCTCTATTTGTCAGGAAAAGAAAGTTGGAGACTACCTCTCCAGTAAGGGAAAAATGGGAGTTTCCTTTTGTTGGCTTGGCAACCAATCAGGTTATGATGTAGATGATATGGCTTGGGTAACTAACACGCCACGGGCCTGCTGCTCAGTGACCCAGTAGTCCATTCCTTGCTCAAAATGCAAGCCTAGTTTTATTCATGCAAGAGGTTCCTACGTGCATGGGCTGCAGTTCTGGATTCTCAAGAACAAGAGAAGAAAAAGGGCCAATCTGGGCTTTTTGACATTTTTATCAATCCTACTTGCGCAGCTGCTGGCCAGAGTTCCATCACCTACTGACTTCAGCAATGGAGAAGTAGGCCCCTGGCTACTCTCTGATGAGCTGCCCACACATACAAGGCTGCAGGTTCTTCAGCAAGCACAGACATGCCTTGAATCCCTGTTAGCAAGGAAGTACTGGCTTTAGAAAACTCATGCTCTTGATTACTAGATCACTGTAAGGAGTGGAGATTTCTAGCTTTCATAAGCCTCTTAACAGCATTTTTAAAGACTGCATACTTCCAAATATATCTTCACCAAATAATAACCTCTCCAGATAAATCAAACTCATCACTTGAGCCCTGAGATCAGCAGAATCACATGCACTGAACCCTTTTCAGAAAAGGGAGACGCAGACCTGTTCCAATTGCTGGGAAGATGACAGAGGTGTACTGCCGCAGGTCACACTCCTGGAGCACCTGGGAAACCAGGGACCTGATATCACTTTGGTAAACAAAATGCATTATGTTTTTGCATGGCAGGTTTCCTGCCTGGGTGATGATATAGTTCTTGTCAGTTTGCTGGGCTGAAACATAAGTAGGAAAAAATAATCAACAATTATCCCCAATATAGATGTGTACTAGTCTTCATTAGGAAATAAGAAATGCTGAGAAATATGCCCCAGGATAAGCTTTTGTCTCCTTCCATAAAGTGAGCAACCCCTTCACCCAATTTGCTCTTCCGAGGCACAAGAGCTCAGTTTATTTTTGTAAAATATTTGCCTCCTTTGGCAAATAAATTTATTATGTGCCTTTGTTTGTCAGGTTTGCTCAGTAAACTTGAAGAACTTCATGCAGACTGGCAGTCTGTCTACACACACACACACACACACACACACACACACACACACACACACACACACACACAAATATGCCATCTACCTGCAGGCCACCTAGCCCTCTTGGCCTATGCAAGAACAGCTTGTTTACCTCAGATCTCTTCCCCATAGTTCTCTTCCTTTGGTTGATCTTCCAAGCTGATCTCCACACCTGCATATTTCCCACTTCCCTTATTTTCTGCCGGTTTAAACCACATACTCATCCATCTTTACTCCTCTTGCATTATAGCTGCTGTCCAACAGCTGTATTTGGCCTACAAATGGTTTCTCTATTAATATTTTTGCCAGCATCACCCCTTGCTCATCGCTCTGTTTGATGTTGACTGCTTTTATCAAGGAAATCTTTATTGGAATAAGAGGATAACAATAACAATAGATTTGGATCTTTATGTATGCTCAGAAGCTGTCTCTTCCTGAAGATTTTTCTTTTTCTTCCCTCATTAGATGTTTTACAAATACCATATAAACTGATTAAAAACTAGTTGCTGTAACACAGTGTGTAATACAGATGGAACTACAGTAGTCGGTACTGAGAAAATATTCCAAGACATTCTCTGCCATGCATTAACACCTTTGGAAAGGTCAGAAATGTTGTACCATACCTAGTACACCACATTCATCTTCAACTGCTTTTCCAGCACCATTCAGAATTGCTCTGGAGACACCTTAAATGAGAAGAGCAACATGGATCCACTGTTACTGCTGTTAAAGTCCCATCTGAGGCAGAACTGTATGCCTCATCACATCTAAAAATGTCTCATTTCTGATAACATTACAGATGATAAATTTAAAGCAAAAAATGTCTCATTTCTGATAACATTACAAAACAGTGTAGCCAAAATTTTAGCCTTATATGCTTTTCAATTCAAATTGATGTTTTGAGTACCTAACAAGTTTCACTAAGGTCAAAACCTCACTAACATTTGTCTTCTACTTTAGTCTAAGAGGTGTTCTATAAAAAGATTTTTAGTTTCCTTTTCTGCAAGGGAGTCTTAAACATGCTGTCCTGTAACATAGATAAACAAGTGGATAAAGTTCAGACACTCCCTAATTGAACTTTTGTACCCTAAGAAGCAAAACAGAAACAACACTGTGAAGCAAATAAAAGGCTTTAAAGCATTGAAGAAAAATACTTGCTCCTCTTCCTTCCCAGCCCTTCCAAGCACACATACTTTTTTCACACATAATATCAATTAAAATACCTGTTTTGAGGCTGAAGGTTTGGTTTGTTATGTTTACAATGGCATCTCCCTCCTCCTTGGTAATATCACCTTCTGCCACCAGGAACACCACGGAGCCAATTGTCATTTCAGGCACATTGTGTGCTGAGGTTGAAGGGACGGCAGAAAAAGCTGCAGGGAAAGAAATACAGACCCTGAGCAGAAAGGAGTGATTGGGTACAATGCCTACAGAGACCACAGTCTGGCTACAGATTCGGCCTGTGGAAAGGATTGCCTGCCATGCTAACTGAAAATCATTCCTTCTCACACGAGTCTGTACTCAACCTGCACTCATTCCCATCATTTCTGTCATGGCAGGATGGCAGGCAAAATGTTATGCAGACACTACTTAGTGACATTTTACCATTGCAAAACTCCAATGCAAGAGAGCAGCAAACTTTCCAAGTCTCCCTGCCTTTTTCCTGTGTCTCCCAGAGTTTCCAGGCAGGTTTTCTACTTCTTGAAAAGGTGGAACTTTTTACCCATGTGTTATTTGTAAAATCATAATTATGATTTCAACATGTAACTCATTTTTCTACAGGCTGCAGTTCCATTGAGATGGATAATACCAAAGACACTTCAGTTTGGTTTTGCTATTCATCTGAACACGTAAGAGATTTAAGAGTATTTCAAAAAGACCACTTCAACACACATAGCCAGGATCTCACCTGCCTTCCCAGGACAGAGGAAGACACTGCCTTGTTCACAGTTTAACCTACTGCTGCAGCAATAAAAGAAAAAGCACTGCTTATGCCCTTGACACCTTATAGCTTCTGCTGTTCTGATTTTGAGGGGCGCTATCCAGATACAGAATCACAGGAACGCTTTTTTTCTAATACTATTTCAGACATAACAGACACTCAGCCTGAAAATACTGCTTTCACAGCAGCCACTCAGACTTTGGGAATGACATGTTCACCAAGCAAGTACCTAAATATACATAATGAATGCATTCCCTGGAATACTTGGAAAAAATAATAAAAAAAAATCAGTAGGCACACAGCTTCTGTGAATAAACCTTACCTGTGCTTTGGCTCGCGTCATTTGGAGAAGCCTTCAGCCCTTTAACAGCCACAGACCTGCTTTCAAGTTCATCTGAAAATTCCTAGGGAATGAAATTACAATCAACCCCTCTAGAAGTCTCCACACAGTAAAAATAAAGGTTTGAAAAGCAAAGTTAAAAAGTATTTAGAAACAACTAAATTGAAATTACTTCACATCATCTGCCACAATACTGATGGCAAGTCCTGACAGATACTGTTCTCAGAGAGCAAGGCTGTTCAGTGTGAGCAACACAAAATCACAAATAACTGAGCCAAACCCTAGTTACCATTCCACAGGGATACAGCAGCAGAAGGCATCCATACAGTGAGTGAGTAGTTCACACTAGCTCAGCTCTCACAGGGAATGCCACCCTTCTCTAGGCACAATAGCTCAGGCTTTGACACAGTAGCCTTCAAGTTTAGCCTTTCAAAATGTATTGAAAGCTCTTGCACAAAGTACAGAAGGCAACAGATGTAGACACACCTATCTGGACATCAGTTCACAGTGTGACTGCTCTCTTTCGGTGTGAAATGAGTAACTCGAGTGTGGATATAGAAAATTTCTGCTAAGGGGACACTGAAGAGAGGGGGTGCAGGATACTTATATGTTTCTACTGGAGAAGTTTACCAGCACAGCAATCCTAGCACAATGATTCCTCCTAAAAAGACACCAGCACTCCATCAAAAGCACACCTGTTTGCCAAGGGTGCAGGCACTGAAGCAGCAGTTTCAGCAAACTTGTCTGACCTATAGGCTGAAGAATTAGGCGAGTTCATGAGATAAAGAGTAATTACACTTTTGTATGTATTATTCTCAGGAAACAGAAAAGGATAGGAAGGGAGCAGGACTGTACTCGGTATGTGGGTGACCATGGGAGGTAGAACAAAAAAGACAACTTTCAGTATATATGATCTAGAGACTGTCACCAAACTTTTTCTTTAGTGTAAGAACAAGCACCTTGCAGATTCTTTGAATATCATCAGATAGCCAAGTATCATAAGACAGATTCACATACACCATGATATAATAGAGAGAGGAAACCACAGTAACTCACCTGAATATTAGCTGTGTCTTTTGTGTGCAACAGGAAGTGAACTTCTTCAAGAGAATTCACTCTGTTTTCACTACTGAATTCAAACACTTTGTCAAACAATAATTTAGCAACAACAGATCTCGGGAATTCTAAATTCCCTGTCCCAATTGCTGGAAAAGTAATTGATTTCAAAGACAGCTCTTCAGCAATCTCCAGGCATTGTGTGATTATGTCACCCAAGACCTGTAAAGCACAATTATTTTTTCAGTTACTGGAGGTAATTTTTTCCCAGTAAGTGTAATGTAACCCCTTCCATTTCAGCTATCTCTTAATATTAAAATACAATTAATTCCATACACAAGGAATTCACAAGGAATTTATTAGTCAATAAGGGATCAGCCCACAGTTAAAAAAGAGTGCATCAAACTCTCTCATCTTCTATGACCTTGTCTCTCATTTCAGAGGAAAAGTGGCATTAAACACACTATAAATCCCAGAAAAAGTCAGGCAAATAAAGACCCTTTTACCTTTGCAGGTGTGTTTTTCTGGGACCACGCAGGTACCACAGCATGAAGCACAACACTGCAAGCCAGATTGTAACCTTTAGTTTTCAACACAGATCCTTCCTCAGGTATTCTTCCTCCACCTTCTTTGCTCAAGCCTGTCTGAAGCATTGGCCCTGCCTTGCTCAGCAAAGCTTTACCAAGTGGCCCTTTGTCAAGCTGGAGATCTTTGCCAACACTGACGACAACAACGGATGTCTGAAAAACACACAAGCAAAAACTCTAGCTTGTCAATATCAAATTTAAATTTTGCATTGGATAATCAAAAACAGCCTGCCTGATGGTCTACAAGGTAAATTTTTGGGACAGCAACCAGAGAGAACAAAGTTTTGGAAAAAACCAGAAATTATGCTCAATTCTAATATCACGAGCCTGCCCAAAGAAAGACAAAACTGAGTTAACAATGAAATTCAGCCTAATGGGAGTGACAATTCTGCATTCCTTGTTTATTCATTCTGCCTCCATTTGAAAAACATTTGTGCAAATTTGTTCTCAAAGAGAGGCTCACAGACCAAAATCTGAGTTCACTGAGGTAGGCAGGGCCTCCCATGTATGGCTGGTTTAGGGGGACAAGAAGACACTGAAGACAAACAAGACTTGGGGTAATCTAAGGAGAAAGAAGTGAGAAAAGCAGTAACTTATGAATGAGAGAAGTACAAAGGGCACTGAACATTGTGTCAAACCCTATATTTAGCTCCTCAGGAAGGGTCCCATACACATTTTAACATATATTCTGCCCTGGCCAACTGGAAGAGCTGCATGCACAAGCTGTGGGAGGCATCCACTCCTCAGAGATTTTGCAGAAGGGTCCCGGATGGAGTTGCTTCCAGTACTGGCAATCCCAGTAAAGTATCTATCAGCCAGCTAACAGAAATTCAGTGCAGGAGGCAACCAGAAATCAATGATCAAAATCACTGGTTCTCCACAGGAAGTGCAATACCAACTGCATGACTACAAATGACATTGGTTTTGTGATTGTTAGTTTTAAAAAAAGACACAAAAAGCCCCACTTTTTATTTCAAAAGGAGATAATTTAGAACACTTACTGCAGCATCTTCAATGCTTCCTGTTTGCAGGATGATGTGAAGGCCTTCCCGAGTTGTTACGAATGGGAAGTTATTAATATGCTTGGAAGCTCTCCTCTGCCTGGGTTGAGGAACTGAACTGACATGATCCAGTGGCCTGTAGGAAGCTGAAGACTCTGAAAACACTTCTCTAAATGCCTTGCTGAAAGCCTGAATGCTATCCTGTGCAAAACCCACAAGATGAACCTCCTTCAAGCTGCTGTTCCCCTTGGACTCTTCCAAGGTCTCCTTAATGGAGGATACAATGGAATAAGTACACAGCTCCATCGGGAAGCCAAAAATCCCTCCACTTATAGCAGGCAGAGCTATGGAACGATGCTTGTGCTTTTCAGCTAGTTGTAGACATTTTTTCACTGTCTTCTTCAACAGGTTCACACACATTTCTGGTCTCTCCCTGCTCCACCTGGGCCCGACAGCGTGGATGACATTCTTGCAGGGCAGTCTCCCGGCGCATGTCATCACTGTGTCACCAGGCTGCAAATTCCCCTGCCTCCTCACCAGCTCATTGCACTCCTCCTGCAGTGCTGGCCCAGCTGCCCTTGACAGTGCCTCAGCCAGGCCACCAATGTGGTTTAGGTCTTCATTAGATGCATTCACCACAACATCAACAGGATGAGTGCTCAAGTCAGCTTTATAAAGCGCTATTACAGTTTCACCCATGGTCACCTGCATATGGAGCTTGCCTCTGTTACTGTGTTGTTTCTGTTCTTTCAGCTGTTCTTCTGGCTGCTCTTCCAGTAGGACTAAACACTTGTACTCTTCTTTTATATGGGGGGCCAAAAGGTGTGCTTGCTCTTTTATATATGCCTTGGCTCCTGGCAAGTCAATCACCACGCGCTTAAAATGCAAGCCAGACAGAATTCGCTCAACTAAGCTGACTCCCTCCAGCACTTTTGTCTTCGGCCCACTCAACAATATAACTTCATGGTTCTTCTGAGTGCTAAAGTCAACTTTCACACCTTTTTTTTGGAGGGCAGCCCAATCATTGACCTTCTCTTTCTTAAAAAACTTTATGAGTACCATTGGCTTCCCTTCAATGACCTTTTGCACCTGTGTGTTTTCATCTATAAAGCTGGAAAGTTCCTCAAAGGCTTTTGCTACAGCTTCAGAAAGACCAGCAATCATGATCTGACTCTCTGCCTGAGTGACTGCTACAGCTCCATTAGAGCAGTTTTCCTTGACTAGCATCTGCCATTCCTCCTTCTGGAGGACTGACTCATCCTCCAAAGTAATACTTTTGTGGTCCAGTTCTTTTTTTATTTCTTCCTCTGCTTTTAGGACATCTTCAGGAGCATTCCCTATCAGGACGATCTCTCCCGCACCAAGATCATAAAAGACTTTAATTTGTTTTGATATAAACAGGCTCTGTGACAGAGTTTCATTATCAATATGCTCTAAAAACTGAAAAATAGAAGGGTGGACATTAATTGCTTTCTTTGCCATTTTGAATACATGGTCAAGTATTTCTCCTTTTACTCTGTAAACTTCCTCAGGCACTCCAGATAGGTTAATGCTCTTCTCCAAATTATCATAAGTTATTTGCAGGTCTGGGAACTCTGTACAAAATTTTTCTTCCAGACCAGTAATCTGTAAAATTCCATATTCCCCTGGATTCACTGTCTTGACTTTCAGTTCAGTTTTTTGCTTTTCTCTTTCAATTTTTCTGGTGGTCTTTTTGATCAGAAGCTTCAGTTCTTGTTCAACCTTCCTCACAATTTCTTTTTCACCTACTAGAAAAAGTAATTCCTTGGAAATATTTGGGATCATCAGAACTTCATCATGGGGAAAGCTATTCCTAATGGGTTCCCACACCTCTGTGCTTACTTGACATTTAATTGCTTCATACTTTGATATGGTTTGTGAAAATGCTGTGGAAACTTCTTTTTTCCATGCCTTGACCAATCGAGATACTGATCTCTTCCGCTCAGAAAAAATAGCTGAAGGATGCAAAGTAACTGTTGGATCTGCACAGAGGGCATCAGGCCACACTGGCACACAATTACACTTTGCCATTTCATGATCTATTGCCTTAATTAAGCTACTATTTCCTTGCAAATAATTCCAGATATAGGGATCCAGAGGCAATGTAATTGGATCTGGTTTCTTTATCTGTGGCCCTTCCTTTCCATATAGAGCTGTTTCCAGTGAGGTGTAGTAAGGATAGACAAAGATTGGTGTTTTGTTGAGTGAATGCTTCTTTGCCAGGATATTTGTTACATCTAAAACAAACAAACAACCCCCAAAGTTATTAATGTCAGCACTTAAGATCTTCTCTTTTGTTCTGGGTTTGTTTTTTTTCATTGTTTAGAGGCTTTAAAACTGTATTTTCTATATAATAATGTTTGTTATTTTTAAAAACATTTTTAGATTAATTCCCTCCACTTCCCAAATAGAAATAATTCCAGATTTTTGACGAATTATTCATTTTAAATGCCAGAAACTGAGTTGAAGAGAGACAGTCAAGCACAACAGCATCCACCTCAGGGAGGAGGTGTGCATAATCTCGGCCCCCACTTCTCTTATATGCTCCATAGCTGTCTGGGCTATTACTCACTGTTCAAACCACAGCTCCTCTGTTTTCCCAAAAGACCATGTCTTTCTTTCAACTCCTCATCAATTCTCCCCTTCACTGCAATGCCCCCAGCTTCTCCCTTGTCCTACACTTTTCACAGTCACTCATCTTTCTGCCACTGACTGAACAGCCCATAGCACCTGCTCTCCAGCCAAAAAGCTGCCCAAGGAATTATCCCGAGATGAGCCAGACTGGCATGTTGCCATGGGCAGCTGGTGCCCAAGATGGCAGGTGGGGGGAAATCCCCTGTGCCCAGGGGGCTGTGCACTCTCCATGGAACTCAAACTGCAACCTGAATTCTGTAAGAATCAAGGCCTGGGTGAAATAAACTGTCTAGAAAATGAAAAAATTCTATGCCTTATGGCCAGCTGGTCCAAAACTGAAGCTTGCACTCCACTTAGCACAAGACCTGTGGGCAAAGCACCACGTCTGCCATTTTACAAGGGCAAAGGAGGTATTTCTCTAGAAAATCCACATTTTTGTCTTTAAATTGGAGTTTCTCAAAGCAATAAGGGCTCTGCATTTCTGCATTACCTTTATGGTCACCAAATGTAATGATAGCTGCATCTTCATCAGGTAGCAGTTGAACATCCACGGGCTGTGCACCGCCGTACTTCTCATTTTCAAAGTAGACAGTTATGTAATGACTGGAGGTGCTGGGTGGTATATTTTCAGCCCTAACAGTTTTTGTTTGCTGAAGGCACCATGCAGTAATGTTTTGTTCCCTTGCTCTCTGGTTTTGATTCAGCTTTTCAGCAAATTCCTCTGCATCTAGAAAGAGAAAGGAGAAGAAAAAAGAAAAGATCAAACTCTATGCTTGTTTTTCTACCATGATGTTAGCAGACTATCACTGTGTACACTGATCAAAGCACTGAATTACAAAATCAGTCCAGAGCTGCCCACAAAGCTACCTCTTTCCACATATTCAGTATCTGTCACTCAGTATTCCCCTCATGGTTGATTACAATTGTTGACTACAATGACTGCAGCAGGAATTTGCCACTGGTTTTCCCACTGACTGTCACTGGGTTCTTTAGCTCCAGCGAAAAAACAACATCAGGTTCATTTTTAGGCTATGGCTTCATACATAAATAATAAAACACAAGTTAACAATTCAAATTCTCTCCATTTTATGATAAATACATTCTCATTTCAGCTATTTCCCCCCTGTTATCCTCACAATAAAAGACAGTCAAATCACTTTTCCGTCTGTCAAGGAAAAATAATTAAGTTTCTTAAAGATTCACTTATTTCCTAAAGGATACACCAAAAATTTAGGACTGGAGCATGACTTGAGGGACAAATAATTTCTAAGGCAGAAAAACCTACACCTTCTCTGAAGGACACCTTTTGGCAAGGACAGCTTTTACCACTGTTCTGCTCTCAGACCAAGTACATCCTTCATTGCTTGTTTTAAGTTATAGTTTGGTTTTAGTCCTACCTGTTGTGTTTACTATCAAAACCAGAGCTAGCTCTCTTTCTGACTTGCACTGGCCTCTCTATATCACGGATAAAGGTTATGGCATTAATTTAAGTGAAGTAAATCCTCCTTTAAAAGGACACAATATCAGATCAAACTTTAAAAATACAAAAGATAATACTTCCAGCTTAATCTCACTCACACACACACATACAAACATGTACCTAATAAAAAGAGCTTCAACTCTGACTCCTTCTTACCAGTATTTCCAGTAAAAGTAACTACAGCAGCAGATAACTCAGGTATCATTTCCACACTGAAGTCACCATCCTCCTCTGACAAGCCACTGACATTCTCTACCAGCAAAATTAACATGCAATCTTCGATTGTGTCCTTCACATTTTCCAGCACAACTCCAGTGGGAAGCAGGGATCCTTCAGAGTTCTCCACTTGGCAAGACTCCTGGGAAGTTGCCACTTGCCATGGCTTCACAACCAGATCCATTTTATTCAAGTGATGCTTTCTTTGTAAAACTTCTTGGGCATCTAGTCCCACAGAAAAACAGAGATGTCACAGCAGAGTAGCATGTTAAACAATAGCAATAATATACCATTTCTGCTTGGAGCAATGCCCACAGAGAGATCCTGCACCAGCAAAGGCCTATTTTTAAAAGGGAGCTTAGGCAGGGCAACACCCATAACATACCTTGCTCATCCTGAAAGGTGATGATCACTTGGTCATCCTTTTTGACACAGGACTCAATGGGCCCCCCACCAGACCTCCTTTTACTTTCAAAGTACATTTCCAAAAACTCATCTTCTATTTTCTCCCCAAAGGCAGTGGTTACTACTACAGCAGAATTCCTAGAGGTTGCTTTCTCTGCTTCCAATTTTTCACATGATTCTGAAATAAAAGATCACACCCTAATGCCTTAGGCAAAAGGTAAGAAGAAAACCAAGCTTCCCACCTTCCAAGCTTTCATACCACTTTTTGTTCAGATCACACTCAGGGGCAGGGAAAACAACAGGGTAAGAATCCCAAAGTTAAGCAGATCACTAGCAGGAGTTGCTGCATCAACACATAGGGAGGAAATGCTTCAGTTCGTCACCAGGCAAGGACAGCAGAAGTAAAAGATACAAAAGCTTCTTCACAAACACGCAGTGAGGGGAACCAGTGCTCCCCATTCACAGTTCCAGAGACAGCTGTGGGTCACCTGGGTTTTATACTTGCTGGCTGCCACGGCTGCTCAGGTGTACCCGTGGTACACAGCTCCCGATGCTCCGGCACAGGGCTGCCCCAGCAAGGCTGGCAGCCGCTGGGAAGGTCTGGGTAGGGACAGCCTCAGCCAGAACAAAGGCCAGCATTCACCGCTGTCCCCAAAGGAAGTGACCTGTCTGAGGCAGACAGTGAAGCGGGGGCTCTAAAGGGACTCACAGAAAGGAAAAAATACATTTATTTCTTTTAGCCTGGGATCACAATTACTACACTACATCAGACAAACAACACAAGCCACGAGGGTGACCAGGGCACTGCTGCAGCAGAAAGGTCCAGAAAACCAAAGGAGCAAGAATACAATGGTCACCACCAGGTAAGTGACACACTTACCTGTCTTCTCCTGCTGAGTACACACAGGAGTTTCCGTATTCTGGCAGATGGGAAGAGACACCTGGGGTCCATTATCTAGACATAAATGACAACAGTTTCTCAGTTGCTGGGTACTTCAAGAAGAAAATAGACACATTAATGTACACCCAGGAGCTAACACAGCTTGAATTTTCATTTGACACTGTCAGAATCACAGACTTCTACAGATATCTCTATTTTTAAGCCAAAAGTTGAATTGGTTACAGAAAGACGCTGAGCTCAAGAAGCTTCGGGCATAATGTCAGCACACAGTCATGCTGCACGAACCACCACTGCTGGTCCTGCCACGCAGTACAGCACTTTCCTCACACAAAATGCTGCACATGTGTGTGTATTAGCCAGATGTGTATTGAGTAGCTGTGCGTGCACTGATTGTGCCGTGTATGTGTGCGTGTGCGTCTGTATTAGCCGTGATAGCGTGGTCGGTCTGTCCGGCGCCTGGGATGTGGCTCGGGGACTGTGGCACCTTAGGAACTTCATAAGCTGGGAAGTGAAGGGGAGCGCTGGGGAGAAGAATCAAAGCGCTACAGCGCCGTTCGGCCGGCCCGGCCGAGCAGCGGCTCCGCTGCTTCCCCATGCCCGCTGCTCCGCAGGGCTCGCCGGGCCGGTGCCCCGCCAGCCCCGGAGCCCCCGCCGCTCGGGCCGCAGCTCCTACCTGGCGCCTGGGTCCCGCCGGCCGGACCCGCCTCCTGCAAGGGAACGAGAGGAGAGCGGTCACCAGCGGTCACCAGCGGTCACCAGCGGTCACCCCGCCCGCCCGGACCCGCGCCCGCCTCGCCGCGCCCGCCTCACCTGCGCGGGGTCGCCGCCCGCGGGCAGCGCCGTGACCTGCAGCGACAGCCGCTCTCCGGACCCCCACACGAGCTCGTGGGCCGGCCGCCTCAGCACCCGCTCCCTCACTGCCAACAGAGCAGGCACCGGTCAGGTGGGTGCGGCCGCCCCCCGCCCGTCTGGCCGCGGACATCGCCATCAGCCCCCCCGCCCCGGCCCGGCCGCTCACCCTCGGGGCAGGCGAAGCAGACGAGGATGGTCCCGCTGTCGTCCCCGGTCCGCAGCTCGCACTCGCCGCCGCCCGAGCGCTTCTGGCTCTGGAAGTAGCAGAGCAGCTTCTTCCTGAGCGAGGGCGGCGGCTCGGCGGGGCCCCAGTCCCCTCGCACCAGCAGCGGGAAGGAGCACGGCCGCTGCCCCTCCATGGCTGCCCGGCCGCTCCTCTCCCGCCGCTTTCGCTTTCGGTTCTCGGAACCCGCGACGCCTGGGGCTCCGCCCAGTGCCGGGAACCGGCCTCCGCCTCCGGGCCCATCGGGCGGCCGGCGGTCCGGGGCTCCGCCGCGCCTCCTCACGGGGCAGGACAGGCCTCTCGCAGCCCCCGGCGCCTCCACAGAGCCGTACAAGAACCAAGTGTCACAGTGTTTTCAGCCTCGGAACTTACTCTGCTCAACCACTGGCTAACACTCACTCTCCCTCCCTTACCCTTTCAAATGAAGTCACGACACAAAGTAAAATTACCACTTTCATCATTCCTTGCCAGAGATGCTTCCACAACCGTGGAAGGTTGCAATGGGTGTTTACTTCAGACCAACTTTTCTGCTAGCTGAGTTTTCAACCGAGTACTCAGGAGTTTCTCTTGCAAAGGTTTGTTTTCAGCTATTTTGTGCTGTGTATTTACCCTTGTGGCCAAATATGGGACACCAAAATAGCAGATAAATGAAGTTTTCCCCCCCTAATTTCACTGAACATTCATTTAAGAATTGGATAAATAAATGTCATTAAAAATTATAAGCATCCAGCTAAGCCTAGGTTTCATCAGATACTCTGCTGAATGACTCAAGGGGATGCCTTTGTTTCTTGGTGGGCAACTTATTTCTCTGTTATTTCCTAATGCACTGTCCCAAGTGACAGCTTGTTTCCATGTGCAGAAAAGCTCAGTCACTTAGAAACAACTGGAGTGTTGGTATTTTACTGCATCCTCTGCTATTTGACTGCATGAATACGGTAAAATATAAATACAGTAACACAAAACCAAGGCTGGAAAGACATCCCAACCCACACTGAAACCAAACAGTGCCCACTCCTACTAAATCTGAAAGTCAAGGTGGCAAAGTTGTAGTGCCTATTCACAATGTGGGAATCTTAAAATAATAAAAAAAAATAAATACATTTTAAAGAAGGGGGGTGGCATGGAGTCCAAACTGCCCCAAAACATGGTGTTGCAGGGAAGCTCCTAAATCTAAAAAATATATACAGCTTTATGTCTTGCAAAAAGGAGGAAAAACCCGTACATTAGAAACACACATGGTATTTTTATATTTTCTTTATTAGTTGTCCTCAGTAGCCTTAAAGAAATGGTTCAACTTACTAAACATCATGTCTGTGTGACATACCACCACACAGGTAATTAGCAGGTTATTTAGGCACTGCAGAGTATCTTTATGACACAATTTAAACCTATATTGGATGCAATTGAAAGAATACAGTTTTATAGTTGAAAAACTGATTTTAAAGTTGTATTTAAGTTTAAGCACAATGGCAGGCAAAGAACCAGGAGCCCACTATCAGACATGGACACAGACACTGTTACTTCCCGTTTGCTCCAACACAGTTCTCAGTATTCAGCACTTCTGCAGAGCTGAGCATCCATGTACCCACCTGTACATGATCCATGGCTAATTTCACATGCAAAACCCAAATCACTAAGGCAATATCTACCGTGAAAAGAAGCAAAAGTCCATAATCTTATCATAGCTAACACTGTTATAGCTGCATACAAATTTTAGATTAGATTACATATTTGCATACAAATTTGCATACAAATTTTAGATTTAGATTAGATTAGGTTACATAATGCCAGCCATGCTGATAGACATCATAATGCAAAGCCAAGAGAAGTGTTTAATCTAATAAAAGTAGTGGATCTAAGGGGTTTTGGAAATCAGACTGGAGAGTTGTGGGGAAAAGGGCCGATTAGATTTGCTAGTAAAGCAAGATACACAAAGTGCAAACAGTACTGATACTACACTCCCAAGAACCAAATTTTGTAAAGGCTACATATATAAGGAAGTAAATGATTTGTGAAAAGAACCTACATTGTTTGATGAGAAAAGATTACTTTTCTTAGCTAACTGTGAAATACAAGCGATTTAGGTAGCGTAGTTAAACAAAGCAACTTCCCTCAGAGCTTGAATAGTACATTAAGTGCTGTATGTTTAGTCATTGCACTTAAGAGTTGAGAGTTGATAGATTTCCTTATTCAATTCCTTTCGCTTTCAATTCTGATCGAACACGCTGCAGATAAGAAGAATCTGGGTAACCAAACCTAGGAGAAGAAGAGAAGAATAGTTTGGGCTATTTCTGTAATGAAGCACTTGATAATTCTACAAAACCATCTCATCAAAGTCTTTTTAGAAATCTCTTCACAAATTTTATGCAGTTCTTGCCCTAGAGAGAAAACAGACCCATATTGCCAGTCACAGAAGCGATACAGACAGCATAAAGCTACAAACTTAAGGAGCTGCTACATTTTGTTGTCCAAATTGATACTAAGAACTTGATTTTCAAAGCTGCCTGGGGTCTCCTTTCAAAATGATAGGGCGTTTGGGTATGTATCTTTTAAAAAGAAAATCAGACCTGAAGCATATCCAAGTGAGCCTTCAAATCAGAAAGACAATGGCACCTCTGGACTTGAAGTAGTGCAACACCAGAACTGCATACGAAGCACGTGATAAGCAAGAGAGAGGATTTGTACAGAGTGAAGGATAAAGTAAAACTGATACTTTTTGCTCTTTTAATGATCCTAGCCCAGTCAGGAGGATCTAGACACCACCCTTTAGAGCTTGCAAGACACCACCTACCCCTTAGAGGCTGAAACAAGTTTGAAAGGATTGGTCCCTCTTGTCTCTGCTGCAGGCAGCTCACACTCTGTTCTGGTGATTGCTCCTTTCATTTAAGTGCAGCAAGTTCTCAAGAAATACTGGATAGGGCGGTCATCTACTCACTCAGAAAATCCTCTGACAGCTTGAACGGCCAAAATGGGATAACCCTTTTTATGGCTGGGGCTGGCACTGTGTCCTGTGCTCTGACCCACCAAGTGCTGCACAATTCCTGGCTCCTAGCATCTAAAAGGACACAACCATATCTGCACTACAATCTCACTGCCTGCTGTTAGCTCTGTTAAGCAGAATTTCAAATCATGTTTTACAACATGATGAGTGCCATCTTTACCAGGATCATAATGGACCAGCACCTCCTGGTGCAGAACAGCAGATAACAGGAGAGGCATAGATCAGGAGTCCAACCTTAGGTGTCATCAAAAGCTTGTTATCCTGTAGGTTCTAATCAAAGCAGTTATTAACTAAGTGCCTTACAAACTCAGTGATGAATGAGTAGTCTGAGGGGCAGCAGAACACTAAGCTCATCCTTGTTCCAACTGTCCAAATATGGTGATTAACATCTGGATCCATAGGGCATTCCACAATCACTCTGTTAGTGACAAAATCTGAAAGCTCTAAATGTGGAAGATACTCAAGGCAGTCTTCCTGACACATCTGAATAACAACAGTATTGCATAAAGACAAGATACTTACTGGGTAGGTCCTCCCACCATGGCAGTTTTGTGGTGAATATCATTCCATGTGATAACATTTTGTGCACCAGTTGTATGTGACTGCCCCACTGTGAAAATCAATTTTTGTTTAAAGGCCCTTCTGAGGAGCTGCAGAATTTCTCGCCCTTCCTCATTGTCAGGTAAATATGCTCTTCGGTGAGCTGGCCCATAAGGCTGCCCTGGGTTTGGGTGGCTGCTCTGTTTTGTAGAAAAACAAAACAAACCCACATTGTATATCATAAATCATTCAGAAGGACATAGCATGACTGATAACTAATTCTGAGTTTTTTCTCTTTAGATACTTTATTTCGTACAAATTGCATTCACACTTTCTTGTCATCACTCATGCACCCATTGTTAGTTTTAAATTTGTTTTTCCCTCTTTTCTCTCCCAAATGCATGGTGCTGCACCCGTCACTTTTTAATTTACTCCATTCTCAGTCCTAGTCACGAATCCAGGCACATAACATAAGGAGATTTCTCACCTGGAAAGCTCTCACCAAACCAGCCCACTATTCATTTTTGTCCATTGGTGTCCACAGCAAAGAGAACATCCCAGAAATTCTCATTATACTTTGCTTATATGATATCACTGCATAGATTTCAGTTCAGTTACTCCCACTGTACAAATTAAAGACAGGCATCTCTGTCCTGGTGCATATAAAATGGAGGCTGATCATGTGACTATTTCATTCCTACTGTATTTACTTAATCACGCCCAAAAATATTGAATTAAACACTTGCAGATTTGTACAAAATAAAGAAATGTCCTCCCTGAGCATGCATTCAAGTAATGGGAAATTAATTTTGTATTCAATATAGGTTTTGTTGTGGGAAAAATATCTTTAAGAAATATCTAGGTATACTTACAGTTTGAATACCACCATTCATATCATAGTCAATTTGAATGGTGCCACAATTGGGATAACCAGGAAGAGACGAACTGATTGTTGTAGTTGACATTGTTCCCTCTGGTTGGTCTCCTATCAGGACTCCACAGACAGCATTACAAACTGGACAAGCTTGTTTATAAGCCATGGCTGTGTCAATGCAAGTTTTGCAAAATGCATGTTTGCACTTTTCTAATATTTCTTTATTTTCAATTTTGTCCCTGCAAATTGGACATTCATCATCTTCTTTTTTTTCTGTCTTTGCCTGAGTCTGTCCTTCAGAAGAAAGGTTATTATTTTGCCTAACACTGGACTTCTTAGATGCTCCTGTAGCTTCTTGAGAGCTGAGCTCAGAGGACAGTGGTGCCCTATTTCTAGTTTGCATCCCTTCAATGTTAAGAAGGGATCCCTTCATGTACTTTTCAGCAACTTCATTCTTCTGAAGTTTTACATTAAGATCTTCAAATTTCTTAGCATTAGGTAGCGCACTTAAAGTTGTCTTCTGATATTCTGAAAGCTTCATGCTGATGACTTTTTCTCCTAACATTGCAAAGGCACTCTGAAATGCACTGATGAAACTTTCAGTAGCATGTGATGACATATCAGAAGTTTCAGATTTAGGCCTAAATATTATGGCCTTCTGGCCATATGACTTCTCTTTTATTTCTACCAGAGTATCAAATTTGCCATTTATGTTTTCAATTTCTTTGCTTAGTATGGTTTCCAACAATTTAAACACCGAAGCATCAACTTCAATTCCATCCCTGTATTTGTACCATTGAGATGATATTTTCATATTCTTTTCAGCTTGGCTGTTCTTACCTTCCCCTGCTAGAAATTTTTGGGCAGCTAAAATCTCTCTCCTTGGACCTCGGAGTAGCAACTGATTCCCTTCCTCTTTAGTAAGAAGATTTCTAAACTTTTCATTTAATTTTACTATTGTCTCTTCTAATGTGTCACTCTTTGTTATGGGAACTTTTTCCTGTGTCAGATCTCTTGTAGCTTCCTGGAAGATTTCGATAAAAGAGTTACGAGCTTCTTGTAACAATTCAGGACTTTGATTGGAAGATATGTATATGAATGTGCTATGCTCATCGTGACCTTTAATTCTCATACATGCTCCAAACCTTTCATTTAGTTCTTTCATTTCCTCTTTGTGGGTATGAATAAAATATTCATAGAGAGGTGTCTCAAGTGTAAACTCAACTATTTCTTCAGTATTCAGGCCACTTTCGTCTTTCAAACCATTCTTACATTCGGAATGTGAAAAATCATGGTTTGGGTCTTTGCCTGCAAGGATATCTTCAAAGTAGTGATAAGCTTTTTCAATATCTGTAAAATCTCCTGTCAATTTCTCAGAGCCATCCACACCAGGGCTTCCTTCTCTCTTTAAGTTTGGACACATAATGGTAATTTTGTCCCTTTGGTCTTCAGTGAACATACTGGTATTCAAAGTAGCAGATACTGTAAGAAATATCTACAGAAAAGACAAGAATACATCAACATTAGTTTTCTCTGAGGTTCTCTGCTTGCTACTTCTGTATTTTCAGCAGGGAGAAGCTCTGTCCATCCCAGTAGTGCCAGATTACTACAAACAAGTTTGCACACATTATTTCTTTTATGTCACATACACTAACAGTACAAACAGGCAAATAACACAATCTGCTTGTAAGTCAGCAGCAAAAATGAAATGCCCTAATGTCACCAGCACTGCAGGAGGAAAGACAGTAACTCTGCTATTTAGGCTGAGACTGTGACCAGCACTCCCTGATCCAACCTCTGACAACAGGGTTAGCATAACTAAAGGCAGGCAACCTCTGTGGCTGAGCTCATTGTTTGTTACACCCTTTTCCCATCATTACCAGGCCCTAGAAGTCTTGTGCACCAAGTAGACAAAGCAAACAGACTTTTTCTTTCCCTCCCTACCACCCTCAAGATTTCTGGACACCAGACTGACTGGTGATCTTCTTACTGCCCTCAATGGTCCCAGGCACCCTCCCCACCAGGTGCTGCTGACCCCATCCCACAGCAGGCAGGTTTAATCTGCCTACAAGATCAACCAGTTACAATTCCTAACTGGGAATGCAGACCACAACTGTGGCTGGACAGTGAAACCCATAGGACCTCTTGGTGGCCAGGGAGACATCCATTGCTCTCTGCTTCCTTTGAGGACTGACTGGATGACCCAGGTGCTTTTATGTGTTTTCAAGTCTAGATTGTGATTGTTCTATCAATACAGCAACCCAAGTATTAAGATATGACATGATTTGCAGAGGGTCCAGGTGACTAGAAATCATAAGCTGAGCTGTGCTATCAAGCACAGTGCTACACTACTTACAAAACTGTCCTACACTGATTTTGCTTGTAGAAATACTGTGGTATTCTGATCATTAACTCTATGCTTTTTAAAAAGCAAAAAGCTTTAATTGTTGATGCCTTGTGAAGGCTGATCTAGAACAGAGACTAGATGGAGGTAAAGAATAAAGTAGGCATTTATTGAAAGACCTCAGTGGATACACCTTGGGCAGCACAAGAGCCCAGCCAGGGCTACACCCAAGGTGAACCCAAAGTGGTCACAAAATGGATGACCAGTCATGAGGTCTCACACTTTAGTAAGTTCTGGTCCATTTGCATATTGGAGTTAATTGTTCCACTTATAGTCCACTGTTGTTTATGCTCTTGGGCCTGAAATTTGGATCATTTGTCCTTGGTCCCCAGTTAGAGAAGGAATTGCTTTGTCTCCCTACTCTGTGAAGAGAGCTTACTATCCCCTAATATGAAGCTCAGAACTACACACTAAAGCAGTACAGAATCTGAAAAACATAAAAGCTAAAACCTGAGGCATCATTGTAACCACAGCTTAGCGTAACTACATCATTGTTATTGTGCCAAGGATCCCCAAAAGAATCTGTCTATCCCCTTAGAGCCAGGTTACACAGACATAACATGTTTAAACATGACTTGTAAGTTATATTTTATTGTTCTTATTAATATTAGACTCTCTAGTTTTCACTCATTATCTTTCTTTAAAATTTTCCCAGAAGTCATGCTTTAATAACTTGAAGAGTTAGGGCAGAAAACAGGATTCTGAAAAATAATAACGAACACATTCCCTTCTGTACTTCACACAGACAGAAGGACAGGGAAATTTGCAGTATAGATGCCAGGTAAACACTATGTTAGCACATGCTATACTTCAAAAGCTACACCTATGTTACCAAACAAAACAGGGTAAAGCCCTCTGAGCCAGATATCAGTGTCTTGGTAGAGCCACATCCACACCATGTTGCCCTGTCCATATCCCTAAACACAGCTGATCTTTTCTGTGTAACTTTTAGTTCAAAGTGTCTGAAATCATGTTTGCGGTGCTACATCACATCACAGCAGACTTTTTTAATGCTGAAGAGATGGAGATAATTAGGGTTGCCTCAAGGTGCAAACCATGTTGAAAGAGTAGGTGGAAAGCTGGAAAGAGTAGGTGAAAGGTAGGTGGAAGAGTAGGTGCAGGTGGAAAGGATCCAAATCTCAGACAATTCTTCTACCTTTTGAGAGCAGCCCTTGGTGCATACTACCTCGTGAAACCTGCTAGAGTGCTGCTTTGGGGAATAGTAGCTGGCACCTGCCAGTCAGGCTGGAAAACATGCTGCCTGTAAACATGTGTAGATTGACCTCTGGTCCAGCACTCAAATGTCGCTCCTGGCCCCCATTTCATTATCTAAGATCACATAACTGACATTTTTTTCAGCACAAAATATTTAAGTGCAACATAAAGAACTCATGGAACTACAAGCAGGGCAGGTTGTGACATTGCTGTTTGTGATGTACCTTTTTGGTAAGGTCTTCCTTTGCTGTGGCCCCATAGCCACCGTTGTCCCACTGCTGCTGCTGGGGCAGGGAAGGGCCGGCAGTGACTGTGCTGTAGCTGGCAGAGGCGTGCGCTGTAACCCGGCTCTTGCCCGGCTCCCCTTCTCCCGGCAGGATGACTATCTCGCAGCATCTTGCATCCAATTCCAAGGTGTGTTTTGAGCGGGATTCCACACGCTCCCTATCTGTGGTAATTTCAGAATGACAGAATCACAGAACTGTTATGGCTGGAAGGAACCTGTGGAGATCATCCCACCCAATCCCAGGGGAAAGGCAGGGTCATCCGGAATGTGTCGAGAGACAGAGACGCCACAACCTCCTGGGTAGCCTGTCCTACTGCTCTGCCCTCGATGTAAAGAAATTCTTCCTCATGTTAAGGTGAAATTTCTTGTATTTTATGCCCTCTGCTCCTTGTCCTGTCGCTGGCTACCACCGAAAAGTCTGGCACGCCCTTAGGATATTTATATGCATTAATGAGACCCTTTCTAAATTTGGACAAAGGCAGATAGGGCTGATAAAGTTATCTGCAAACGTGATGGTCACCAGCGGCCCTAGAGCCGCCCTGCCCAGGGACACTAAATGGTGCCTGGCGGCCATTTCCAGTCCACTCACAGCCGCCCCGCACGCCCGCCCCGTACCTTGCTCCTTACAGAAGTCCACCCAGTAGGTGCCGGTCTCGGGGCCCGGGCGCACGCTGCACTCGCCGCCCCCCGACTGCTTTCCCGACTGGAAGTATTTCTGGAGCTTGACAATCGCCCTCTCGGCGACGGCGGGCGCAGGACTCACCCGCACCAGCAGCGGCGCGGCCGCCATCACTCCACCCCAGCGCCCGCTTTCGCTTTCGTTTCCCGCTCCGCCGCTCGCTTTCGCTTTCGTTTCCCGCTCCGCCCGCAGCTCCGAGCGCTGAGGATCCGCCCTGAGCGAGATGGGGGTCGTCCAGGTAGAGGAGCGGGGCAAGGGGACAGGGGCCCGGGGCGGCGGCTGCCTCAGGGGTCTGGGTGCGGCGGGAGCTCCCGGCGGGGCTGAGGGGAACGGAACAGTCCCGTCCTCTGGCCGAGCGCTCGGGAATGGCTCCGCCCGGCCTCTCACTCCTGAGAGTTAGTCGGAGCCGAAGGAATCTGAGGGTAACTTCACCGCAGAGCTCCCGCAGCTCCGAGCAGCATTTTAAACACTAGAAAACTAGAAAACTTCGTATAGATGTTTGAAAAGTTGGTGCTGGTTTGATTTGCAACAGAATCTCTCCTGTAGGATGGCAGCTCACGTACTTTATTGTTTGTAACATTTACTTTCTCTTTTCCTTTTTGTCTCCTTTTGTTACAATAGAGTTACTTGTCAGATTTCCTCAGAGGGACGCCCGCTTTAGGTAAGCCTCTCGTTTAGCCATCTGCGAAGTGTGTATTTGTATGTAAGTTGAAAACTGACAGCTACTGCCAGCAAACTGGAAAACAAAAGCCAAAAGCAACCTGAAATTCATAATTAATGTGAAATAGACACGGTTATGAATCAACATTATTATTAATTACTTCAACAGGACTTTCTTGCATTTCTCTTTTAAAAGCAAGAGCTCAGAAGTCTTTTAATGAGTTGGCATGTATACTTTATAAGTGCAAAACGTCTGACTTTTTACAAGCAGGTAGCATACCCCGGAGGAAAGTTCAACTAAACTCACACAAATTGATTTAAACTAATTAACATAACTGCTGTAGTATAGTACTGCTGACATCTGCCAGGAGAGGGCTGTATAGCCATAGTAATACTGTAAAAACTGTTCCTTAAAAATGTGCTTTTAAAAGCCTTTCTGAGTTCATCCGAAGTTCCATACAAAGAAGGAACTTGCTTGTGGGCTTTAAGTGCAGATTAATGAGACTCACAGAATTAAAACTCAGTATAAGATTTCTGTGGCACAGTTAAATGAATCTCCTTGTGTTCTCTAAATCTCTGAAAAGGGGAGAGAAAAGATTAGAGTGTGTAAAAAATATTGTTTAGCAATGACAGTAGGATAAAATTGAGAGCTATAAACCACACTTCTAGATAAAAATAATGTTTTGATAGTAATACCTTCTATTTCACTCTATATTCTGTATCCTAGGGTCAAACATCGTAATGGATGAGGTCAATTCGATGATGCCCATCAGTAAAGATGCCTATGAAGCTCTTAAGAGAAGAGAAAACTGTCTAAATAATCTCCTTTTCAAAAGGTTTGCTTGTACGTTGGCCTTCAGAAAAGCAGCAAAAAGCACTGGTGAAGTATACAGGAAAACAGTAAAGTCAGGCATTGACGTTTGTGTTTATAAGGATGATCTCACAAGACACAAGGTCGATGCTGTGGTGAATGCAGCCAATGGGTATCTTGACCATGGAGGAGGTCTTGCTCTTGCCCTTGTAAAGGCTGGAGGGCCAGAAATAGAAAAGGAAAGCAAGCTTTATGTTCATAGGTATGGAGAAGTCAAAGTTGGTGAAATAGCAGTTACAGGGGGAGGGAGGCTTCCTTGTAAGAAAATTATTCATGCAGTTGGTCCAAGGTGGGATATTCGCGAAAAGGAAAGATGTTGTCATCTACTTCAAAATGTTATTTTGAAGGTTCTGCATTATGTTAGTGCTCCAGCAATAGCTTTAAAGTCTGTGGCTATCCCAGCAGTGAGTTCAGGTGTCTGTGCCTTCCCAGTTGATTTGTGTTCTAAAGTGATTGTAATGGCTGTAAAGAAATTTGTTGAGACAAGTCCACCAGGCTGTCTCAGGGAAATCCGCCTGGTGAACATTGAGGAGTCCACAGTGGCAGCAATAAAGAAGGCCTGTGAACAGTTTCTGGGTGATACCAGCTCACTTGAAGACACTGTGCCAGCTTCACTAAGCTCACCTTACCTCGTACATAAAAACATTCGCATGCGCATCATAGAACAACACCCCGAAGATCTGAAGGTAAGTCTGTGCTGTCATTTGTGGAACATGCTGCTGCCTCCAAGTCTTTGCAGGATTTGGAGCCCAAAAGTTCAGAACACATTTTGTATCAGTCCACTAAATGGTTTTCTTCTCAGTTTGACGAGAACTTGCATGTGGTAATTAAATCATAGTAGCAAGGAGTTGGTTTTTGTCTAAATGGGTGTTGAACTTTAGAATGTTTTTATTTTGTTTTTGTATACATGCTGTTATAACAGGAAGCAGCTAAAGATTGAATGATTCAATAATACATCTCTGTGTTAAAGTTTGTCTTCTTCTTATGTAGGAGTTCACATTTTATAATGTACTCCATAGAAGCATTCTCTTATTTCCTGCCTTGCCTTTTTTCTTATAATTTATGTTCTCATAACTCCGATTACTGGAATTATTCAGCAAACACTGAAACAGCAGAAAATAACTTACACAGATGATGTGCACCTTACCTTTGAATAGAGCATTACTTAAATTGAAAAACTTTTTAGCTAGAAAATCTGATGCAAAATAGATTACCTCAGTCACAGGAATTCAACAGAGCTCTTAGACTGCAAGGTACATCACAGGAATGGCATTAACTTTTAGCAAATACTATATCTTAAAAATAAATACATTTTTATTTTAAAGAAGTGATATAATTTAAAAGGAAGTTTGTTTTTTTGGTGTAAGAACAAAGGATTCCAAAGCTGGAATTCCCCAAGTTGACCTTGCAGGGAATTTTATTAACCAGTTCTACAGCATTGAAAGATGCACATGCCCTCAAGACCATGAAGAAAACATGTTCTTGTGTCTTTAGATAATATTCAACAATTAAGGTTTACAGAATGCTGTTATCAGCATTCTGTAAACAAGTTTTTTTTTGTTTTTGATATTTGAAATACAGGGCACCTACTATGGGAATCTGCTTTTTCCACTGGAAACAATTTGTATTGGAAACAATCATAGCTTTGCAGTTCCCTTATGTGTACTGACACTGCTATTTGGTGATGTGTCCTTGCTACCCTAAAGCTGGGATGACAGCCACATCCATAGTTCTCTCCTGCTGATAACTGGCACGGGGGTCACTTAGATAGTGAGAGTAATAATTCTGTTCAGTGCACTCTTGATGACTGGAACAGCTTTGTGCACACTGTTGGTTCCTGAACTGCCACTGCAAAGTGCATACTTTGATGTATTCCAGTGCTCTAGTAGTAAGTAGTAGAAAAATTCAAGCAGCTGATCTGTGGCAGTCAGGCCTCTGTACAGCAATTGTGCTTAGAAAAAATGCTCTCTATAATAGCAAGGCTTGCAAATAGTCAGTTTGCAGTACACTGAAATTTGCACCCTTTCCTTGCAGAATACAGCTATTATTAACCTCATGAATGCCAGGAATGAGCTTTCCTCTCAATCTTCAAGACTGCTGGAAAAAGAGGATCCAGCTTTTCAGAGGGAAATTCAGCATCATCTTAGACATCCAACACATTTGAAGGAGCCCGTTATAATGAAAATGCATCCTCTGCAATCTACATTTGTCCTGCATGTGGTATTGCAATACCAGCACCCAGTGTTACAGCTTGAGGTGATGATCACTTACTTTGGATCTCAGTGGATTTTCATGTTGGGTGATGTGAGGACTGAAAGACTTTGTTTTTCCTGCAGGAATTGAAGGATGCAGTGAAAAGATGCCTGGGTCACTTTCAGGGATACTCATGTCCCTCAGTTTCTTTTCCAATAAATTGGTCACGAAAGCTGCCTATTGACACAGTGGCAGACACCATGATTGAAGCAGTTTTAAATTTTGCCAGGGCATATCCTAAAAAGAAGAGAGAAGTGCAGTTTGTCATTTGCCCAGGTGACCGTGCTGCCTATGAGGTAACCAATTTGTTGTTAACTACCCATAAGGAAGACAGAAAACTCTAAAAGTATTTCCATAGATGACTAAAAATTATGATAGTCTGTTCTGTACTAACAACGATTGTGAGCAGCAGGTCCCTTTGTGAAACTATTACTCTCATTAACAGATACTCAATCTTTGTAAATACTTATTTTCTCCTCACTAAACTAGAAGTCTTCAGCCTGTAGTCTGATAAAAAGGGGAGAGAACTTTAAAATTCTCATGTCTGTCAGTGAATGTATAAGAAAGGGTTACTCTTAACTCATTAAGGAACAAACATTCCTCCTTAGGAAATATTTACAGTTAGTTTTGGTTTTTTGTATGGAGCTCTGAAGGCAAAACACTATCAACATATATGAGCTAACAGAATAGAAGCTTTTCAAATAGACAGGCAGGAGAATAGTCTGGATTTTAAAACTGAGTAAAGATAAATCAGCATTAAAATGCAAGTAATGAACACCTTTATCTTATGTGGTAGCATGACATAGGCCACAACCACAAGGAGTTGGTAAAGGTGCCACTCAGTGTGTAAGGTGTGTTACCTTAGGAGATGCAGAAGAACAGGAATGCGTTTGATATTGTCAGGAATAACATTTTGGGAAAAGCTGACAAATGCCAGTGTTAACTATTTCAGAATCAGGGGTGGGGGTGTAAACTGCTCGTCTAACAGTGTTTTGAAGATATTAATTGCATAT